>NC_142378.1:170000-470000 GCF_059441005.1 Hippichthys cyanospilos
ATTGATTTTATATAATTGGAACCGTTAATAATTGGTATAACTGAGTATGTGTACCTCAAAACCATCCGTGGATTTCTCTTGAGCAATATAAGCAATATAGGATAAGCAATATAAGATTGTGTCAAATAATACTTTTAACAATTTTGATACACAGGAAATATTGTTGATTTTACAGTATAAATGATCTAGGACCAAGCACACAGAGCCTTGAGGGACTCGATGAGATATCATCAACTCGCTTTTCATATTAAGGAATGAGGGAAAAAAAGTATTATGCATACTCTTGGTTTCCTCCGTTTTTGATTTTTGTCTGGTATTTGAATTGGTTCACTAAGTATCATTCACTCATGTACGTTTCCCTTCTTTCTGCTGAAGAGAGGCTGATAAAGGGGAGCAGCCGTTAGACCAGAAGCAGGATTCTGTTGCCGAAGCAGTCGACATTCAATCCACTTCAGGCCAAGTGGAACAGGAGGAGGAGGAGGACCATGATGGGTTGGAGAAGGGACGGGCTGAGGTGCGGCAGGACAGCAACGCCTCCCTGCACCAGCCGCAGGTTCTTCATATGTGATCTTTTGAAATCTACTGGAAAATAGTCATTTTCAAACATGACTTTTTCAAAAAAAGAGACACCCTTTCTAAAATTGGAAAGTACTTCTGTTTTCAGAAGCAAAGCTGCGTTGTGTTTTTATATTTAAATCGAATTTAAACTACTTGTTATATACAATTTAAAAAAAAAAAAAAAAAATCTTTTTGCATCAGGTTACGGCTAATCTCGAAGTATAATTTCTTCCCCCGGTATGGTCTTATTCCCCATAAATAGAAGCAGGCCAAAGCAGCGATATGATTAGCAGCATAATGATGAAGTCAAGCGAATCCCATTCTGGAAATTCAGGTTGCTCCCCTCTTGTTTCCAGCATTACATAAGCAGGGACTGAACACGAGCCACTCCGACCCAACGGAGAATACCGAACGGAGAACGTGTGCTTTCGATCCACGTGAAGTCGGCGTCCTCGTTAAGATGTCTGCGCCCCGCAGCTAACGCTGACCGATAGATTGCTAGGCCCCCCCGCTCGTGTTTTCATTCTCTACAACTAATGCATCTTCATTTCGCCGTGTCCAAGTAAGATCATGTTCAACGGGGCTACTCTAGTGGGCTGAGGTGGGGGCTGGGCGGGGGGTGTCCATGAATGTTTCACGAGGGACGTGAGTCGCGTGGCTCACATCCTGCTATTGTTTTTCCACTCGCATAAGGAAGAGGAAGTATTACTAACTTTTCTTAAAGAAGGGTTTAATAAAGCCATGGCTGATTGTTTGTCAGCAGCGTTTTAACTGTAGTCCAAAAATCCGCCTTTTCGGTGTTTCCTGTGGGAAATAGAAATGACCCATTTCGAGGTCAATCTTGATATTTTCTATTTTAAAGTTATACTATTTTGAAGTAAAAAAAAAAAAAGTGTATTTTCAGGACAAAATTAGTTTTTTGTTTTTGTTTTTTAACTAAGATAAAGTCATATTTTGGATAAAAAAAAAAGAACAAACATGTATTTTCCTGAAAAAAGTATATTTTCAAGGATTATCCACATTAATCCAGAAAATCTATATTGTTTTTTATGTTCTATGATTTGCTAGTATGGCTTTTTATCACAAATGTACCGGTAGGTCTTATTTTTTTCTTCTTGAAAATGTGATCTTCAAAAAATGATTACCGTATTCTGCCAAAGTTCCATACGATATTTTTGGGAGGAAGTTGGATATCTTCTGAATTAAAATTTGTTTGTGTTTGAGATTTTTAGTGTATTTTCCTGAAAAGTATGCATCCTTTCAGGCATTTTGTTGCAGTATTTTTCTTCAAGAATAAAGTCAAATGTGAAGGAAAAATAAAGAAAAAAATATATTTTTCGATAAATTGCGGCTCTTATTGATTCAAGTCAGAACTTTACAAAGTGTTATTGGTATGTTCGTCAAGGAATGGTTATAGGTTTTCAAGAAATGCATGATTAATATTTGGGATTTAGGCAGGGGAGGCCGGTCCTGGCAGGGAATCGGATCCCTCGGTCCCCAGCAAAGACGACATCCCAACCTTTGACGAGTGGAAGAAGCAAGTCATGGAGGTGGAGAAAGAGAAAAGTGAGTGCACTTTCACAACTTTTGTTTTTTTTTTTCGGACTTTTTATGTTCCCGCCGGGTTCTATTTCTGTTTGTCCCTCCCTCTGCGCAGGTCAGAATCTCCACACGGCCGCCAGCGGCATTTCCCAGCCAGTGAAGAAGGTCCAGAAAAACTTCAAGAATAACTACGCCTCGGTGGAGTGCGGCGCTAAGATACTCTCAGCAAATAATGAGGCGAAGGTTGGTGTGTGTGTGTGTGTGTGGGGGGGGGGGGTTAGCTAGCTTGTCTTCTTAAGACAGTATAAACCTGTTCTCTTTCCTCCAGAGTACGTCTGCTATTCTCATGGAGAATATGGATCTTTATATGCTGAATCCCTGCAGCAACAAAATCTGGTAATTTTAGATAGAAGCCCATTATCCCCGTTTAACTATTTATTTTATTAGGAGCGTATAAAATAAAAAGTTTGTTCACACATCTCTTACCGCTATGCAGGTTTGTGATTGAGCTCTGTGAGCCCATTCAAGTCAAGCAACTGGACATCGCTAACTTTGAACTCTTCTCTTCAACGCCGAAAGATTTTCTTGTCTCCCTAAGTGACAGGTACGCCATGTAAAAACCCACAATGTGGAATCATTTGGTAACCCATGCATATATTTAAAAACTTCATTTATTCGATGCCAGGTAAGGATAAAACTATGTGTGTGTGTGTGTGTGTATGTATGTATGTGTGTGTGTGTGTGTGTGTGTGTGTGTATATATATAAATTATTTATTTTTTGCATCATGATTACTGGTATTATCAACATTATTTAAAGAGTTGTACCAAAAACATCTAATATACTTGCTAAAAACATTACCATAAAATTATATTAAAAAAAAAAAGTTACAAATGATTCAGGCTTTATAGACCTTTTTTCAGGCTACTAGACACACAGGTTAGTACCAATTTTAGGGAATTATTCTTGTCGTTTATTAAAAATGATACTGTTGTAATCAAATCTCAAAATGCGTTTTGAGGTAATGATATTCACAAGGCTTGAATTTATAAATGCAAGCTTTTAAAGGGAAGTTCAATTGAGAAATTTTCTTTTAAATTAGTATTCATTTGGTTCGACTAGCCTAAACATGGCATTCTGATTTATATTCTGTTTGTGGAATGTAAATTAAGCCGCAGATTCCACCTGCTTTTTATCCATCACTCTGTTTACTGAAAACTGACATCGGAATTGCTCAGCATTCGGGGAATAACCAATAACCTCTCGCCTGTTTTCCGAGTAAGTTCATTTTACATTCGCAAGCTGTGATTGGTTATCACCTGAGCTCTGAGCAACTGTGATGTCATTTTCAATTAGCACCAAGAAGCAAAATGGCCACCCCCTGAAATAGACAAAGGGGTGATTTTTTTTTTTATTAAAAAAAAAAAAAAAAGGATTTAAGTTACCAATATGAAGGACCAACACCGCTAGTATTTTGATACGTAACATTTCCCAACAAAACTATGACTATAAAGCAAATAAACTGAGAAATGAGTGTCAATTTGTTCTGTTCTTCTAATTGAATCATCAAATGGTCACAAGCAGACAGCCGATACTGTTGTTGGTGTAGTGCAGTGGTGTCAAACATTTTTATTTTGGGCCGCATTGTATTTGGAGAATAAGAAAATGTTTGTTTTTCTCCCCCCCCCCCCCCAAATGTTTAAAAGTTAAAGACAACTTGCAATTCTGGTATTTTAGTCAGAAAGCGGAAGTCACGTCAGCATTTCAAGGGCCACAAAAAGCGAGGCGGCGGGCCGGATCTGGCCCCCGGGCCTTGACTTTGACACCCGCGGTGTCGTGCGTACACACGCAAACAATAGTCAGCTTGACGTTTTAGGCTTTTATGTCCAGTCATAAATGACGGCACGCAAATACTCCCCTTGAGTCATATCTCCCCCCGCGAGGCATTTTACACCAGCTTCAGCGTCGGCATGCGGCTTAGTGCAGATTTTTGATCCCTCACTTTGGGCCACGCTGCGTTTGGCAGGTACCCCACCAACAAGTGGGTAAAGCTGGGGACCTTCCACGCCCGCGATGAGCGCATCGTGCAAAGCTTTCCACTGGATGAACAGCTTTACGCTAAATATGTGAAGGTACTTCCGTTTTTGTTTGAATGAAAGCCTTTGTGGGAGTCGGGGTGACAAAGAGTACGTTTGATGATGATCCGTTTTTAGTTGGCACAGTGGCATCGGTGATTTTATGCTCAGGGGACCTTCTTATGACTTTGCGGTAATTTAACGCTGCGGCGAGGGGCGGGTTACTCCATGCCGGGAGCAAGTGAATGGCGAAACGCGACTCTTATTAATGGCCTACGTATTGTGCGTCCGTCACAGTGGCTTTGCTTGTACAGTACGAGCTAAAGGTCGCATGGAATTTGTATCCCGGTGAAAATGTATTGTGCGGAAGGGATCCGAAATAAAACCCTTCAAGAAGTAATAATGCCACACGGACTTTACGCGTTTCACAAAATAGACTTGGGACCTAAGCGCAATATTGAACAGGTCGGCCATTTTGATTTGAATTAGGCAGTTCACGCTTCCTGTATTTTCGGCTGATGGGAGATATAATCGCCAGGCTTTAATTCACACTTTTGATTGCTATAACGTTATTTGAAATGTGTAATTTCAGGGTCGCTTGTATTGCTGCAAAAATTGTTAGAACATGTCATATCTTGACAGCGCTGACATTTCACATCTTTTCTGACTTTGTCCTGCTGCCCGTCTCTATTTTTAAAGGGATACTTTAGATGAAACAAGTTGACATTTTGCCTATAATCAAGTTGATTATTGAATTATATTTCATGTATAAACGCATTCATGCCTTTTAACGACACTTTGCACTTGCTGTCAACAGAATGACATCAAACGTTCTAATATTAACGGCAACAACCAATCACGGTTCACCTGATTGATTAAGCTGAACTGTGATTGGTTGTTACCTGAGTTCTGAGTACATGTCATTATCAGTCAACAACAAGTGGCAAAAAGTATTGTTAAAGGTATTAATTGTACACGATCAAATATCAAATCACGTATAGGCAAAATACTTTTTTTTTTTTACTGCTAATAATGGCAAAATTGGTAAAGCATCCCTTTTAAGGCTCGTTGGAAAAAATCTCCATTTTCAAGTGGACTCGTCCAGAATAATGGATTGATCTTTTTTTTTTCTTATGTGTGTGACTCAATTTCATAGAAAATGCTTACAACTCTTTTTATTTGACTCATTTTCTTGTTTTATTTCTCTCGCTTTCTGTCGTGCTGTCTTGCTCTGGCCTCAGATGTTCATCAAGTATATCAAGGTTAGCATTCTCTCTTTCTGTCACAGGCTGTCTTTTTAACTGCCCTAATAAGTGTGTTTGGGGGGGGCATAGCTTGAATCCGTGGGAATGCTAACTAACACCTAGGCTTGACCGTACTCTATATCTGCTTCACCTTGATGGAAGTTTAAGGGTGTGGTAAATGGGGCACACTTACACTACTCACGATGAGATATTTGCTTTGGGATGAAATATCAGTATGGAGCTAAAATGCCAGTTCGTTTGAAGTTCATCCTGAAAATTTCCCTCCAAAGCCCCCATACAGTATTTCTAACTTTTTGCGAGTAGTGTACATGCGTATAATGGCAAGAGAGTTGCTAATTCATGCTAACATTTTTTTCCCTTTTGCAGGTTGAGCTGCTTTCCCACTTTGGCTCAGAACACTTCTGTCCGCTCAGTCTCTTCAGGTAAGACTGATCGCTTTTACTGGAGTTGGATTGATTATTGCGTTCACATGATCGGAGCTGCGTATTTATCTCCTCCCTAGAAAGATTACGTCATATGCGGTGTCGTAACAATGACCCTTAACCTTTTTTTTTTTTTTTTCTCCTCTGTAACCAGATTTTTGGACACAAATCAAATGTGCATGTGTATTTGTTTTGCGTAGGGTGTTTGGTACCAGTATGGTAGAGGAATATGAGGAGATTGCTGATTCGCAGTATCCTTCCGAAAGGCTCGAGTACCTGGATGAAGATTATGGTAAATATCCTGGAACATAGAATTGTGGACGAATGCACAAAGTATGAAATGTACCTAATAAAAAGTCCACGAAACAATGGGCTAATATCTGTCTCCTTAGACTATCCGCCTGGCTATCAACCATCAGAAGACAAGGCGTCTAAAAACCTACTTGGTTCCGCAACAAGTACGTATACAAAAACAAAAGCGTGATATGCTGTCGAAAATGAGAAAGTCGTAGTGATTCTCAAGTACGGTACGTATACCGATAACGGTTTTTGGGTTCCCTCTAGTTGGATGTGAGGAGGGGGAGATAGCGACATCCTTTTTCTCTTATTTCAAGAATGGCTCCTGATTGGTCAAATATTGTTTTTATTGTTTTAAGTGAGTTGACTAGTTACCTGTTTTTAGTGATCAAAAAATGATGATAGGAAAATGTCCGTCCATCCATCCATCCATTTTCTAGAACCGCTTCTCCTCACAAGAGTCACAGGTTTACGGATAAACAACTAATTTTCATGAACATAATATGTTGACCTTCAGATGCCATCCTCAACATGGTCAACAATATTGCTGCTAACGTGCTGGGTGGTAAACCTGAGCTGGAGGGCCGATCAGGGGCACAGGGTAAGTGTCTTATTCTTTTTAACATACGTTATCATTTTACTTTTGTTTTCAAACAGAACCAGCTTAGTAAATGGTCCCCAGGCTCTGCAGGCACTCTTAGGCTAACTGACAATTTGAATAGTTCCATCAGGTTAATACTCTTTTAAATTAATACATTATATTAATCGTCCAAACTACTTTACTGAAATGAATAAATAAATACATAATATATCGTTCGTAAAACAAAACCTTTGAATTTTTGGGGCACGTCTAATTTTAAGGAGATATGCAGTAAGTGAGCCGAAATCACGAGCATATCTGGTTTAAACAAAACCATTTCCTTCTGTTATACTTATTGCACTTGCCTAAATGGATAAGGCCCGACTTGTGTGGCTCGATGACAATGCATATTGAAACGTCGAATGACTTGGCCATGATTCACGAGTTGTTGAATCATGACTTTTTTTTTTTTTTTTTTTTTTTTTTTTTTTTTTTGCCCATTGATGCTCTATGTATGAATGAATGATTGAGGAAATGAGAAAAGCGGCAACATGCAGATAGGAACTGACTGAATCAGAAGGTTTACGCTGTTTTGTTTTGTTTTCTCCACAAAACCAGGCATTCAAGCAAGGGTGTGCAGACTTTTGATATCTACTCTGTAAACAACATTCTTGATTTGAAATTTGTTTCTGTCACAGCAGCTGCCTCTTGACTGTCTGTGTATGAATGTGTGTGCATAGAAGCAAATTCGGTTCTAACTGGATCAGACCAGTTCTGTCTCCCGACTTTTCCCAAACATGGGCTTGCGAGCCAAGCCGCCGGGAAAGCTCTTTCTGTCCTCCGCACTGCCTCCTACAGCTCCATGCACTGCATTCGCCGTGGAGCAAACAGCGCCAACGTTCACAACTCTTGAAATATCATTTGTCTAATCGCAGGTAACCTAACAGAAGAAGCGCTGAGCAACACCGAGGAGAGTGTGGAGGTTGAGCCTGCTACTACGGTGGAAATCACCCAAAACTCTACTGTGTAAGACCTTTGTCGTAACATCAAGTAAGGGTGGGCAAAGTATGGCGCGCGGGCCACATTTAGACCGCTCTGTTCTTTATTCTGACCCGTTATTTTTCCTTTTTCCCCTAACCAACGCTGAGCTGTTAGTTGTTATTCATTTTGGTACGTAAATGTGATTTTCCTTCCATCAGAGAGAAACCCGTCGTGCCAGAAGAGGAGCGCGAGTCGCTGGAGGACACCGGCGTGTCTTCCACGTCGCCCCCTTCCCCCGAACCCCACACCAACATGCAAATTGTCACTCTTGTGGAAGAGGAAGATGATGAAGAGCCTCGCCAGTCCACAGTCATCTTGTTGGAAGAGGAGGAGGAAGACAAAAGTGAAGAGGAGGACATGGCAGCCCATAGGGAGAACTCAGCATACTGTCCTTTCTTGCCTTTGTCTTCGCTGTCCTGCCCGGCCACACTACCGGAGCTTCTCCATGGCTGGTGCTCCGCCATGTTGGCCGAAGAGCGACTCCGCAAACTTCCCGTCCGGACACGCCCCGTTGCGAAGGACCCCACCCTCAAACGCCCACAGGTCCCCAACCCAACGATTTCACAGGAAGCCCTTCCCGTCACAGAAACCTCCCCAGATACTGAGGTACCCCCCACAGTCCAAAATGAGGATCACCGACAAAGTGAGATATCCCTCACACCATTATTGGACCCCGACACGCACACCCCCCTGCTCAAATTCCAGCTGGAGCCCAGCAGAGCGCCCGCCCTTCACCCACATAGCGTCTCTGACTTCCACAGTTCCCTGACTCCCACCCAACAGGACATGCTGCTGCCTCCCATCAAGGACGCCGCCCTGAACCCCGTTACCGCGTCACCCCTATCGGTCGCCCCGGCCCCCAACACGCAGCGACCGAGCGCCACCCCGCCCGCATCGGAGGCGGGCCCCCCGTCACAGATTCCGACCCCAGAGACAGAGCTTCCGGATGCTGCTCTCCCGACCCCGAAGGAGCGGGACCTTCCTATGGCGTCGCGCCCCAAAGACTTTGTCCCCCCTGCCACGGAGCAACCCGCGGCTACTCCCTCAACGAACCCTGACCCGGTTTTTGACCCGCAGAAACCCAACGCGCCTCTAGAGGAGCAGAGGGGCCCTCAAGGAGAAGCTCATCAGTCCTCGGACATGGCAGACGAAGACCTGTTGAACGGCAGCATGCACCGGGCGGCCACTGATTTCTACGCCGAGCTGCAGAATGGGGGGGACTACAATGGCGGCGCGGCAGGCGGCAGTGGCGTGATGTCGAATGGGGCCACAGTCCACGGCTCCAGCCAGAAGGAAAGCGTCTTCATGAGGCTCAACAACAGGATTAAAGCCCTGGAGATGAACATGAGTCTGTCTGGCAGATACCTGGAAGAACTTAGCCAAAGGTAAAATGAAATTCTTCTTTTGTGGGGGGAGGGGTGGTGTAAACGTGGCACAGTCATATCGGGGCTTGAGTCAACAAGCTGCCTCTTCGAAGATGTTCTCTCGCATGAAAGCAGACTGGACTATTTTTCATGGGACACCAATCATAAAAAGATAACCATTGTCGAGTTCAGTTAAGATAACGAGGATAATTTCATTTATGAATTGGTGCTATATAAATAAAATGATGGTCTGCGATCAAAGAACACCGCTCACAAAGACGTTTTCTCCCGCTTAAGATACCGCAAACAAATGGAGGAGATGCAGCGGGCGTTCAACAAGACAGTGGTCAAGCTGCAGAACACCTCACGCATGGCGGAGGAGCAGGTAGGCGCGAACGGACGAGTCCATTCTTTTGGAGCGCGCTTGCTATTCAGCCGTCCCATCGCGCTTTGCTTCATCGCTCAGGATCAGAAGCAGCAAGACTCCATCCAGGCCCTGCAGAGTCAGCTGGAGAACGTCACCAAACTGTTAGTTAATCTTACCTCGACAGTTGGGCAGCTTCAGAAGGAGGTAATAGCTCGCAATCATATATGCCTTCATTATTACTTCCATGATTAATTAGGTCAATGAAATTCATCATTCAACACGTGATTACACTTTGCATTTGTTTATTTTAAATATTTTTCTTTTGAAAACTTTTCGTCCCAAAAACATCAAACCGTAATCCTTTTTTTCAACCCCAAAATTCACCCGTATTCTTGAAAACAAAGAACGAAAGACCATTTCCTTTCAAGCGAGCGCTCGTCCTCCTCGGCAGGTGTCGGATCGTCGGAGCTATCTGGCGGTGTCGCTGGCCCTTTGCGTATCGCTGGGCCTGCTGGCGTGCCTGCAGCGCTGCCGCAGCTCCTGCGCCGCCCCGGCGCCGGCGGCCGCCGCCTCGGGTGCGCTCGCGCTCCCTCGGAGCAAGCACTACCCCAGCCCCAAGAGATGCTTCTCCTCCTACGACGACACCAGCCTCAAGCGCAGGCTGATGTGTCCGCTCGTGCGCTCCAAGTCCTTCCACCTGCCCCCTGCCGAAGGTAAACAAACATCGAGCGCAATTGGCGTCACGCCGCCCGCTGTTTATCCCGCCGCCGCCGCCGCCGCCGCCTTTGGCCCCGTGGCCGAGAGCTGTCTGCGCTCGCAGCCTTAAACGGTGTCAGGATAGCGTGTGAAGCTTTGCTGACTTGTGCTTGACATTTGCGAGCTGGGCTCTAATAGAAAAGTTCAAGTGACGCTTTCTTGCTGAGTGGCATGCGCTCGCTGTATATTGTTTTCATTTAATTCACCTTTCCCTATTTTTTTTTTTTTTTTTTTTTTTTTTTCGTCCTCAGTAGGCCCGGATGACTTGTACATTGTGGAGCCTCTAAGGTTTTCTCCAGAAAAAAAGGTAAATGGTCTCTCCTGCTACTGTTTTCTTCATTGACCTTGTCACAGTGATAATATTTTTTGTTCTACGGTGTTCCCTCGCTTTTCTCAGTGAATGGGGACCGCAAAATCCCTGCGATAAGTAAATTCTGCGAAGTAGGACGCCCCCCCCCCCCTTTTTTTCCTCCTTGATTAAAACTAAAACAAAAATTCAAATATGAAAGCAATTATTGCCATGCGTGTTTTCTGTTCCAAGCACCTTTGCCACCAGGAGGCACTAAAACACACTATACGTAATACATAGTTTCTACGAAGATATTTATTTTTTATTTTTTTTTGCAGAGGAATACATCCCTGTCAGAATTGGGCTATCTGTATATTTTGTTCCAGTTACTATTCAGGCATAGGTTACATAAAGGAAAATTAACCTCATTTAGCTATTTTGAGCAGTACAAAGTTTCTAATTACAGTCAGCCCCCTGCTTACGAGCATCCCGATTTGCGAACATTCCGCCTTACGAGCGTGGATCAGGGAGAATTTTGTCCTCCGCTTACGAGCAAACCTCTCGTCTTGCGAGCATTCCGTCAAACCAGCTATTTAATATGTAGAAATGTTCTCGCCTAACTGCGTCAATATATTCAGCAGTTGCGTCATCTACAATCGTTAATAGATACTTATGGCGGTAACGTGAACGCTATTGGTCTTACAATCTCACACTGACTGTCTCACTCACGGTGTCTAAATATATTACCATTTAAGTGTAGTGTTTGTACAGCTAAAGGGAAAAACAGCTGACATGAAATTAAATGTGCCGATTGCAGGACAAAGAATTGTCATTGGTTTAAATGTGTGTTTTTTTTTTTAATTAATTGTCAATACATTCCAACCGTTTAAAAAAAAGTGCGAATAATTATCAGTCAGTCAAGGAGACGCTCGATTAAGGTCACCCGGTCTCACTCACGGAGATGCTATTGGCCGGCGTCACACGTCAATCACAGAAATGCCGATATGCTATTGGCCGAACGCCTTTATCTAGCTTGATGGGACAGGATGGAAGGAAGTAGACAAAATGAGTGAAAAACGGAATGTTTTGAAGACTTTGCAAACTTTATCTGTTAGACATAGCTTCTAAAATTACTAGCAGCGGTAAAGGAAGAAATAAGAGGATGATGTTTTAGTATCTCCGTGATTTGCACCACGACTGAAAGAGTTACTGTAACACTGTAAGACCAATAGCCTATATGCGTTGCCGTATTAACTCAAGAGGTTAATCTCTGCACCCTATTACGGGTGATGACACAGCGCCATATAATGGTTGCTAGACAAGATTGCATGTCAGGTTAGTCGGCGATCTCCCGATATGCATTGGGACAGCGTCATTGTTGCAATTTTGTGAGTCGTAACCAAAGGTGAACTGACGCTCGAACAAGCCATAAGTGTGCTGCCTAGTAAATGCAACACACACAACCACCTCTCCTCTTCCACCGTGCTCAATTCACGTCGGGAAAAACAGCTGACATGAAATTAAGTGTGCCGATTGCAGGACAAAAAATCGTCACAGATTTAAATGTGTTTTAATCAATAAGATGTCAATACATTCCAACCGTTTAAAAAAAAAGTGCAAATAATTATCAGTCAGTCAAGGAGACGCCAATATGCTATTGGTCGATTAAGGTCACCCGGTCTCACTCACGGAGATGCTATTGGCCGGCGTCACACGTCAATCACAGAAGTGCCGATACGCTATTGGCCGAACGCCTTTATCTAGCTTGATGGCACAGCTGGTTGGGATGGAAGGAAGTAGAGAAAACCCTGACTGAAAAAGTTACTTTGACACTGTAAGACCAATAGCATATCTGATTTACCGTATTGACTTCGAGCATTCATCTCTGCTCATCTCTGCTTATCTCAGCACAAGTCACGTCTTTCCAAAGGTAAAAGTCATTTATCCTTTGTATTTGTCATTTAATGCAACTGTACAGTAGATTATGTCACTTAATATTAATTTATGTATACAGCGTGATGATTTTACCTAAGGCTTCTGCGCGCGTTGCACGCACTCACGAATTAACATGGGTTTGGATTGCCCGCTATACGAGCAATTCGAGATACGAGCGTAGCCGCTGAACGGATTAAGTTCGTAACCCGGGGGCCCACTGTATTTAGTCATTGCTGAGCCCAAAGCACAACCGAAAGTGTCATAATCCGTTTTTTATGGTGGTAATTATACGCAGAAAAAAAACTGGATTTTTACTTGGGAAAGTGGCTACTTAACTCCTTCAATACCAGGGATGTGGTTTCACGTTTTTTAAAAAAAAGAGTTTGGACGTTAAATCCCAGGTACTTAAGTATTAAATGGATATTTGGTATCTGGGATTGAATGTCCGGACTTTTAAAAATGTGAAAATACTTCCCTTATATTGAATGAGTTAAGTATAGTATCCCTTTAATAGATGAATATGACTGCTAATTTTGATAGCCTGGCAATGGTGTGTTTTTCTAGAAATTATTTTTTTCTTTTGAACTCTATAAGATCTCACGTAGTCTTAAAAAAAGCCAAGAACACAAGGTTGAAGTCGTCCTCATTTTTTTTTTTTGCAGAAGAAACGATGCAAAAGCAAACTTTTGGACAAAGTGGAAACCCTGAAGCCGTCGGACCCTACGGCGCCTCTCGCCAACGGCGACGTCAAATGCAACGGCTTCCACTCCTGCCTTCCCCCTCCCCTCCTCAGCCTCCCGCCTCCCCCTCACCTCCCGCCGCCGCCGCCCCCCGACCCCTCCAAATCACCCCTTTCGGGGACCGTCAGCTCCAGCTCGTCCACCCACTCGGAGGAGTCTTTCGCCGGGCGCCTTCCGCCTCCCTCGCCCGTCTTCTCCTGCGGCGAGCTCCCCCCGGCGGCGCCCCTCCGGCCCGCCCCGCCGCCGCCGCCGCCCGTCCCCGCCGGCAAATCCCGGCAGGAGCGGCGCTCCGCCAAACGGCGGAAATGGCGGCGGGCGGAGCTGGTGGAGAGGGGCGTGGCCTCGCTGCCCAGCCTGCAGCAGCTGATGAAGCGCGGCGAGGGGCTCGGCGTGGGCGCCATCGGGGTGACGGCGGTCAGCGGGCAAGTCTGAAAGGCTTCCACCCCAAAGGACCACGTTTACCCTCATCTACTCCCTTCCAAAGACCTTTGAATGCTTACGTGCCTTTATGAGCCCTTTTTAATCGGTGTTGGAAACACACAAACGTTTGTTTGCGAGGACAAGTCCACATGAAGCATCCTTCCGCAAAGTATTTGACGCATGTATCACAGTGAGAGAACAGAGTTACACAGTACATCTTTTTTTTCCTTGGCTTTTGGTCCTCCTCATCGCTTGCCATTACGACTCCCGGGACCACCGTCCGCGTTGGCCGATTGCCTCCCGCATCTCGTCCGTCGACTCCCTCGGCAGCCCGGTGAAGAAAACGCTCCCTTTATTTTCCCCCATCGCGCTTTAAGCGTTTGAGCTTATAGCAGCAGCGTCCGTGACTTTTTCTTCTTTCTTGGAAACCTTTCTCTTTCTTCAAAAACGGCATAAAATTGATTCTCGTCGGTAAAAGGTCTGAAAAAAAATACCCATACCGGACAGGTTTATTTGTAAACATTCTTGACGCACGCTACTTTTTTTTCCTTAATAGAAAGCATCCCCCCCCGCCCCCACAGATACCATTTCACTCATACGTCTTTTATTTTCTTTAACTGAGCCGACACGCGCACACGCAAGTCCCAAAAAGCAGTTTATTTATTTATTTATTTTTGCGCACTGGCTGGCCAGTCTCGGTAGTACAAATATCGACAACAAAAGTTCTGAATGCAAATGCGCTCACTGGTACTGACACGCAGCTTGTTTATTTTGAAAAATACGGTAGCGGTCACGTGACATGATGAAATGCTTTGATCTTCGGGCCGCCGCTGCGTTCCGACTGGCGGAAAACCAGCTTGCGCTTCAATCGCACTCGAAGGGGTTTGATGCATTTCAACAAAAAAAGAAAAGTGTTTTCTGATAGGCTCTGATGAGTTTTCTCGGCAGACTGGGAATCATGCTACCCTTTTTCACACACCTTTTTTTTTTTTTGCACAATTTTTCCAACTGTGAAGAGATTTTAACATGTTCTCATATCAGCTTTGTGTCTGCATCTTTGTGTATGTGTGCGAGTTCTCGTATGTTCACTCACTAAAGGTTTGCGCAAATTTCATTTAAAAGGGAAATGCAGGCCAAGATGGTTGTTTGGAACACTTCACGTTGTGCTCGTGGTCTTTTGACCCCATTTTATGTCTGTGTTCATGCGGATGACTTAAATTTCTCATGTGGTGTGTTACAAGAGACTACTTTGATTCTACTTACTACACAACAAAAGAGGCCGCTAAATGACCTCCGTGTGCACTTTTAATGACTCCTCATGCCTTTTTTCTTTTTAACTTCAATGTGTTCTCTTTTCTTTTGGTCTCCTTCACATTCTCCCTGTGATTCCTCTAAAAAGCTGCACAGTATTTTGTTTTTTAGAGCAGGAGTGAGTTACTACAAAAGCTGTAGTGCCATTAGAAACTGTGAATTTCTAAATAAAACTTTTTTTTTGTCTTTCGTGGAGTGTTTTGTTTCTTTGGACGTCTGTGAAAGAGTAACTGGACAGCAATATGTGATAAATGTCATCTCGCATTTAACATACATTTGAATGTGATTCAACCTTTCAGAATTCCAGTTAATAACTGTAGCGGTCACACGTTTACAAAAACATTGCATTTATTGCATTTATGAGTTACACGAGTGAACGTAAACTTAAAAACGAGGACAAAAAGTAGGCATTGGCCTTTTGGGCAATGATCGCTGTAGATGTGGTCCTTGGTTTACGACGAAGTAACCGACGTGCGGCAACATAAATCAGAATTCTATATACAACTTCTTAGATTCTCTTAACCCCGTATAAGGACACAATAAGTCTTTATACTCATAACAGCCTACATAGATAGAACAATGAAAAAAGAAGCCAACAATTAGTACAGATCTTTGCGTGCTGTTTTAACTTGAAAACATTTTGTTCACTCTAAGTTCATGCCTCCAGCCGCAGTGTCGCTGCAATCCGCGTTTCTTGGGTTCGTCAAAGCATTTGTCGCGCCGGTAATATCTTATTTTTGTCTATTGTCAGAATGACCTCGACTCCCAAACTTTATGGCGAAGTTCGGTCTTCCGGCCACTGGGTGTCGTAATCACTTCCGGTCTGCTGGTTGTTGTCATGCTTCATCGTTAAAGATGGAGGACGATGTGGATGTTGACATCGAAGGAGACGACGTGGACGCTAATATTGGGTAATGTCCTTTATACGTGCGGTAAATCTTGCTTTGGCGGCTTCCATATTTCATGTACTGCATCTCACTCACGTTTCGGAACTCGCAGTTTAGTATTTTCTGTGTAAGGAGCTCTGATAATGCTGGCTTTCGCCGTGTTGTGGCTGACATTTTTTTGGGCCATTATCCAAAGTGACATGATCCAAGTGACTGAAATCACTTCTTATCCACTATTTATTGCTTTGAATATAGCTAGTTCGCTTTTTTTCAATGTTTTAGTTTGATTGAGTGCCGGTAGTTAATGTACGGCCTATTCTAAATATGTCGCACGATGCATCTTGAAAAGTATCAATAGTTTCCATACGGTGTATCGTAAGATGCATTACACCGATATGAAACACGTAACGCACCGTTTTTCTTTGTCTTGCCCCCCCGCTTTTTTCTTACTGTTCAATCTTTTCAATTTTGCGATAAATAAAAAGACAGCGGTTGCGACTATAACCAATGTATCATTTCTATTGCAGTGAGAGAGAGCCAAGAGGATTTCTTCACGAGCAGTCTGCGTGGGATGATGGGATTCTGGTAAAAAAAAAAAAATCTGTTACATTTCTCATACGTTCTGAATTCACTTTTAAATTCTGAATGTCTAATCCGATTCTGCTATCCAGCCCTGGGAGTTGGACACCTCCATCAGCAAGGAAAACCGAGAAGCCATCCGCAGAATGCTGCAGGAGGAGCAGTATCCGTTTTTCCTTACATGTCCATGAAAGCGTCACAGCTATTTATTAGCTCATAGGCAATTCTCGCTTGAGTTTTGTGAACCTAAACATCTCGTAGATATTACCTGAAAGGCCAGGCGATTCCCAATCATATTTGGCCCGGCGATGCTACCAACAAGCCCAAAGCGACGAGGTCGGTACATGTGGAAATATTGCATATTTGCGTAAAAACAATTCGATACTTTCTTTCACGTGTCTGTTTTTCTCCAGGTCTCCAGCTAAGACATCCTCATCCTCAAGCCGGTGGTCCAAACAGGAGAAAAGCTTATTTGAAGAGGGGCTGGTATGTTTTTACAAACGAAGCGTCGTCATTATCACCGTCGAATCGTCAAAGGGCAAGTATGTGCGCAGGCTCGGTTTGGACGAAGGTGGACCAAAATTTCCAAGTTGGTGGGCAGTCGCAGCGTCCTCCAGGTCAAGAACTATGCCAGACAGTATTTCAAACACGAGGTGAGCACTGCATGAGATTATGATTCCAAAAAAATAATAGTCGTACTAATAATTGGTTTTGATTCGCGATGATAAGTTTATTGATCACGCATTGCATCTAATGCCAGTAAACTGCAGAATAGTTCCTTCGAATAACATTTTAATCAGAATATTTGGTCAAAACAGATGAGCTTTAAAATAATATGAGTTCTTTGTATTCATATAAATACTTTTGAGCTCATCAATAATCAAGTTTTTTATGTAATTGTTTTGATTTTATTTCATTTTTTGATCTTGTGAAATTAAAATCTAGTGACTCTTATTACTACGTAAAATATTTATAGATAATGTATCTCCAATTTTATTTATTATGAGATGTTAAACGTTTTATTTCAAGGATGTAAATGTGCATTAGGTCACTAAAAAGGTATGTGGTGCTTTGAAAAAAATGCGGTTTATGAATAAAAAACATCCAAATGCATTTTTGGTTTCAAAACAAGCTTATAAAAGCTGTGAAAATCTATGTTTTGAGACAACATGTACACAGCCATACTTGCCAGCAGGGGGCGACATGACGCGGCATCGCCGGTAGCGAGTCTAGCTACCGTTCATCTCATTTTCTTGAAACCTGAGTCAGTCCCACAATTTCCCTGTTGATGGTCTCCCAAAAGTCCCCCGAAAGCTTTTTTTTTTTTTTGTCGTCCTTAAACTGACACAAGCCAAGCCTAAGTTTGCTTTCGCTCCGTCCGCAGGCCAGCCCGGCCCCCGGCGTCGCGGGTCCCTCGAGCGGGGCCGCCGCGCCGCCTTCTCGGCCCGGCTTTGAGACCGCGGTGCGCACGGAGAGGCCGGACGAGGACGAGGACGAGGACGAGGACGTGGACATCACGGACGAGACGGGCGGGGAGCGCCAGGCCGAGCCCGGGCCCGGGCCCGGGCCCCCGCCCTCGCCCGCGCCTTCGCTCGGCCTCTCGGAGGAGCCCGCCGAGGAACGGGCGGAGGAAGAAGAGGAAGAGGAAGCGGTCGGCGCTGACCCGCCGGAAGAAGATCATGAAGAGGCGGAGCTAAAAGCGCCGGAGCGGGAAGTGACGCTGGATGCGGGGAGCATCGGCGAGGACGAGAAGCAAGCCATCCCGGAGTTTTTCGAGGGACGGCCCTCCAAGACCCCTGAGAGATACCTGAAGATCCGCAACTACATCCTGGACCAGTGGTAAAGGCCAAAGCGGAAAAAAACGCCGCGCGGCGTCAGCGTGCCGAACGCTAACGGCGTTGGGCTGGCGTCGCAGGCTGAAGAGCAAACCCAAGTACCTGAACAAGACGTCGGTGCGGCCCGGCTTGAAGAACTGCGGTGACGTCAACTGCATCGGGAGGATCCACACCTACCTGGAGCTCGTCGGCGCCATTAACTTTAACTGTGGTGAGAATTGCCCTCCATTTCCTTCCTTCCTTCCTTCGCTGCTCCCTTCTGCCCTTCATTCGTTGCTCCCTTCTTTCCTTTCCTTCTTTCCTTCCCTCGTCAGACTTTCCCTCCTTCCTTTCTTTCCGCTTCGTTTTTATGAAAGATTTCATTCATTTATTTGCATACGATATAAGCATAATGCTTATGAGTGATTTATTATTTACCCGTTCAGTAGTGTTTATATCCGCTGCATATTTTGTACCTTTGTCACCTTACATACATTGTACGTATGTGTAATGTTTACCTGTTATTCGTTGATTCCGATTTGATCGAAATCTTTGTTTTGTATGAATTTTTGCGATTTTCACAGAACAAGCGGTGTATAGACGGCCTCGGGTGGTGGACCGCGCGAGGCAGAAAGAGGGCAAAGATGTGCAGGAGGCCTACCAGCTCGCCCGCAGGCTACAGAGTATGGTAGGGCAGCCATTTTTGGAGTCCTTCGCCAGGTCGCGGCCGCTTTCCGGCTTGCTTTTTTCAATCTCTTTTCTAAAAGATATTTTCTGCACGCACGATACGTTTTTTTTCGTATGTTTTATTTTAGAGGAATAAATGTACTGTTCGAGCGTAAAAAGAAATTGCACACGAAAAAGGTGTGACAGTCCACTAGTTAGAATCCAATATAATATAGGTGAATAAATGGACACGTGAATTTCCTGGCTGTTTGTTTGCCTGCAGCGGGCCAGGAAGCGACGCGTGCGGGACACCTTGGGAAACTGGTGTGACGCTAAAGACTTGGAGGGACAAACATATGAGGTGCGCACTACTACCTAACCCTAACCCACATTAGATGCGTGCGCCATTTTATTGCCCTACCGCACATCTCCGCCCTTGTTGTTGTTAGCATTTTAGCGGCGAGGAGCTGAGCGCGCGTAGCAAGCGACCCAAAGCCGACAAAATGTCCGGTCACTCGGGGTGAGCGCCGCACGCAACGCAGCGCAACGCAACGCCACGCCTTTCCAAACGTCATTCATTTAGGGTTTATGTTCCTCGCGGCTTCTTTTAGCTCTTCGGATCCCTTCCGGCTCATTCCGTGTCGGTGCTTTGGAGAGGATGTGCAGGTCGGTGACCAGCGCCCGCCGCCGTCTCCTTTCCCAACTGGCGGTCAAGCCTTTGTCGGCGTTTTTCATGTCTCGATTTATTTTTCTTCAGGAGCCGTTCAGAGTCATTGTGTGTGCTGAGACGCTGCTGATTATGGACATGGTAAGCAGCAAATAATAAGAAAAATAATCCGGTCCACTTGAAATGAATAAACAAAGACAATTGCACTTTTATTTGACCGGCCTGATTTAAGAAAAATGGCAATAATATCGAAAAGTTTTTTTTTTTAATTACCGGGAACCGTTGAGCCTTCCTTTATCTTTGATTTTTTTTCCAATCGGCGTTTTGCGCGTCTTTGAGCTATATTTTTCCTCCCTAAAGACTGCAGCGATCTGATCTGTTTTTTGAATTGCCGGCCAGCATGCTCACGTGTCGCGAGGCGAGGTGATCGGCCTGCTCGGAGGAACTTTCGACGAGGCGGAGAAGGCCTTGAAGGTGGGGCTACTTTGTTAAATGCGAGTGGCGCGCGTGACCTGAAGGGGGCGGCGCGCGTGCGCAGATCCGCGCGGCGGAGCCGTGCAACGGCGCGAGCACGGTGCTCCAGTGCGAGATGGACCCCCTGTCGCAGACGCGGGCCTGCGACGCCTTGGCCTCCCTGGGCTTCGGCGTGGTGGGCTGGTACCACTCGCACCCGTCCTTTAACCCCGACCCGTCCGTGCGGGACATCCGCACGCAGGACCGGTTCCAGGTGAGGCCCGAGCGAAAGGTCGGCCCGGATCTCCTCGCTTTCCCATTTCCTCGTTTACGTTTTGTCCGCAGAGTTATTTCTCCCGCGGCGGAGCTCCCTTCGTCGGGATGATCGTGAGCCCGTACGACCCGAGCAACCCTTCCCCGCATTCGCGAACCGTCTGCTTGCTGGTCAAGGAGAGCCGAGAGACGCCGCCGCCGCCGCCTCAAAGTGCGTCCGCCACAAAATGCTATTCGACTTTGACTTTATTGTGCCGAGGGCATGTTTTGGAAGATATGCCATCGTATGCGAATGAATGGAATATTATGAGCGCGAAGTTCTTTTGTGTTTCTTCCCAGAGCTTCCCTACAAATTTGACTTCCTGCCATCTCCGGACATCCCAGACTGGGATCAGACTTTAAGACGAGCCCTGTGGATTATCCGCGAGTACTCCCAAACACCAGGGTGAGAAATGGAACCGCTCCGATGACGGCACCCACGCGCTTAACTCGCCTGCTTGCGTTTACTAGTGAAGAGTGCCCCTGGTGGCGAGTAATACAGCGGTTCAAACTCCAAATCCATTCTTCGGACTCTCTTTGTTTAGGCTCATGGTCCAAAATGTACAACGATCAAACTTTGTGACGTTGGAAAGATTGTCTTTTGCTGGAGAGACGCACACCCCTTTAGGATATTTCTCACCTTTTCTTCTAGGAGCGTCCGTATGGAACGTTTTTTCCGAAGGGACTCCCACCTCACCTGCCTGGAAAAAGTAACGGCACGCACATCCGTCGACCTCGCCTTTCCCTTCTTAAAGGAGCGGTTTTACCCATCGGTTTTGCCGCGGCGCCTTCCGTCCGCCCGACCTTCAGATGCTATCGTCGATGGCCAGGTACCTGGAGCCGCTTCCCGACGAGGAGGGGGAAGCCTTCCTCGCTCAGATCCACGCTCTCTTCCTGTCCGACTTCATCGCCCGCCAGCGACGGGGGCTCGGTGAAAGCGAGCGCCGGGAAAGCCACGCGAGTAACTCGCCCCGACCCGGAGGTTCGGGAGACGTCGGCGGCAAAGAGCATCCGGACGCCGTGCTGCATCTGGGCTCTGTGTTGTCCACTGGGCATGACTATTTACTTTGAGCTAGCTGCGTGTTTGTAGATCGCTACCTTCGTTTTTACTTTGTTACCATTAGGATATACTGGCATACGTTCGATTGAGCCTTTATGGAAAAAAACGTCTAGTCTGTATTCAGTTTTTGTCCTTCGCTTTCGGGTGACCTGAGTTTCAAGTTAAAAAAAATATCGTTACTGGCAATATGTTAATCAACCGTGCTAAATGCCTTTAAAGGGCTAAGAGCAAAACCACCATTCTTTAATCAACAAATATTTGTAGTCTTTTTTTTTTTTTTGCTCTGAAAAAAGACAAATTGCTGCAGCGCACAGCAGTCGGGACCTCTGCGAAGTAAGGATATGTACGTGTAGAAGTAAAATATTGCCCCCTAGTGGTTGATGCATTCACTATAAGGAACCACACGGCGAATGTAGCTAGAATGGAAAGGAAAATATTTGAATCGTGTTTTTCATCACTTTATATTTTTAGAAAGCGTTCATTATTATACATGAAGTTGATATGCATTTTGATCAAAATGTTTTATTTTTATAAAGTAACAATAAAGTGTTGGTTTTTTTTTACAGCATTAGCTCTATTGATCTTAGCCATAACAAGACAAGGAAGCTTCTTATATACATACGCAGAAAGTTGACCCAAATCACACAACAGTTAATGGCATTTAGAAGTAAAACAGAAAACGAAAGTAGAAAAAAAAATCTGGACTCATATCAATAAAAGAATAAAATGCTTTGTTGACCTTTAATCAAAGACAACGTTAGACGTTTTTACTCCTACAATTAACTGTGTATTTTATTTAAATGTTTATTTTTAGATTCTTTTTCCTACTAATAACTTCGCTGTTGTAATCAGAACCGACTCGTATCCTTTATTTCTTTCCGGACTTTTTTTTCTGGAACGCGGGGTACACTTAATTTTTTGTCAAAAATCAACAATATTCATGACTCACGGAATAGGAAACCGCGCAGTGACAAACTGTTTTTCCGACCGGAGTTATCGCTGGAACCCTTATTTCCGGACTTGTTTCGGGTCGGACTTATTTTGCAAGTGAACCAATCTCCTAGACGGACAAAGGTGTTGCTATCGGCCCTTGCCGCGTATCACTTTAAATACATTGAAACGCTTTGGGATTAAGCGAATAAAACAGGTTTTGTGTTCAAACTCGGTTACATGCAACCTGCTTTCACAAGGGACTTGTTTGACAGTGACAGCCTGTAATACCCGCGGCTGTGTGAAAACGTCGTCCCGGTGGGTGACTTTGAGCGAAGACCTTGATGATGTTTCCTTTCTTCCGGAGGTTTCCGCCGTCTCGCCTGGCGCGACATCTCCACGGGTGCTCGGACGCCATCTCCTTCTGCTCGTTGCGAGCTTATCGCCGGCTTCCACGCGGAGCCCTTCGCCCCGGCGGACTTGTTTTGCTCCCACGCGGAACCACCGGGACGCTCGCGTCCAAAATCCCTTCCCGCCTTCAGCCCCCTTCATGCGTGGCTGAGTTTCGTACCTCGAGTCGGGTGATGGCTTTACCCGCGCCTCTCATCTGGATGCTACTCAAGCCTGTCCAAAAACTCGTGGCCATCATACTGGGCAGGTAGGAGAGCAGCACGACTAGAAAATGGCAAGTTGCCGTGTTAAATATTCAAACGAAGAAGATGAAAAGTACGCTGGTAATACAGCCATATCCTCCAATATGAGGGTGTGCAAATTATTTAAAAGGATTCATGTATTATTATCGTCCAAATAGCAAGAGTTATTTTAATGACTTGCGGTCTCCCCGCAGGAGTTTCCGGAAGTGGTGGCTGGCGCTGCCCGACGACCGGCGACAGCTCTTCCGCCGGTGGGCGTGGCAGCGGCGCTGGCGGCTGGCGGCGGCGGCGTGTCTGGTCGCCGCCGGCGCCGCCCTCCTCCTACTTACGCACCTGGACCGGTCGCCGGTGACGGGGCGCACGCGCTTGCTGGTGTTCAACAGGCAGGACTACGTCGAACTGGCAGCCTTAACCTCGGAGGCGGTGAGAGGACCCAAGGAGCTGGAAATATTTGAAATATTTTCAAACCGCATCCAACAAGCGATACATAATGCCCTAACGCCATCCGGCAAAAACCGCCTGAGCTTTCCTCTCCCGAAACGTTCTATGTATGCCAACCGCTTTGCACGCAGTACATGGAGCGCTTCGGCAAGCTGCTGCTCCCCGAAAGCGACGCTCGTCACCAAGTGGTGGAGCGGACGGTGCGGCGCCTGGCCGGCCGCAACCGGGACCTCCCCGAAATGGCCGAGGTGAACTGGAGCGTCCACGTGGTGCAGAGCGACGCCGCCAACGCCTTCGTGCTCCCGGTCGGTGAGCGCGCGTCGCGTCGCGTCGCGGCGCGGCGCGGCGCGGCGGCGAAAAAAACCCCGAGGCCGGTAGGAGCATTCGGTCTTTGTGTTTCGCCGCCTGCCGCAGGACGGCAAAGTCTTCATGTTCACGGGCATGCTGGAAGCCGTGGCGGATATCCACCAGCTCACCGTTTTGCTGGGACACGAGATGGCTCACGCTTTATTGGGACACGCTGTAAGTCGCGGCGTCGGAACGCGTCCCGCCCGGACCCGGCCCCTTCCTTTCCGTCCGTTTCGAGCGTCCGCTTGGTCCCGGCAAGAACGGAAAGTTCACGGCGTCCCGTCCGGCTGGAAGCCGCTCCCTCCCGAGAGGGTTAGGGCTCGATCCGGCCGCGCCATTATCGGTATTATACGGTTAGAATGAGAATGCCTTCATTTATTTTGGAAACAAATGAGGCCCAGTCGTAATACGATGGCGGCCATTTGAAAGGGCGTCGGCAAGCGCGCCGCGCCGTTACCCGCCGCGGTTTGGGACTTTGGAGCCGGGAGGGAGGAGGGGCGGAATTCCGATTAGCGCGCGCGTCCCGTGGCCTTCTCCTCCACCCTGACTCCACCCCCGTCTCCTCCGTGGCCGCAGGCGGAGCGGGCCAGCCTGTCCCACGCGGCCGACCTCCTGTCGGCGGTCCTGCTGGCCGCCATCTGGGCCGCGTGTCCCCGAGACGGCCCGGCGCTGCTGGCTCAGTGGGCTCAGGAGAAGCTCAAACAGGTGAGCGCCTATTCGTGCGAGTATCGGCATTGCCGCCGCTTCAAATTCTGCCCCCCCCCCCCCCCCCCCCCCGCAGTTGATGTTCGACCGTCCGTACAGCAGGAAGCTGGAAGCCGAGGCCGATCGGGTCGGCTTGCATTTGGCCGCCAAGGTAACCCCTTGACTTGACTTGCCCCCTCCGGTTTATTCCATAATGTACATGTATACAATTTTACACATGACATTAGAGAATATATGTTTTTTTTCAGTCAAAATCATTTGCAAATGGGATCGAATAAAATGCGGCGGCTATGAACCGCAAACAAACGTACACTTTTGAAATACAAATGAAATGACGCAGACTATATACGAAGTCAAAGTGGAAAAATGTAAAATAATTGCCTGAAGGGACTGCTTCCAAAATATACAAAATCACTACATATGACCTCATAATTTAGAACATTTTCGGGAATAAAATCAATGATTAAAACTTACCAATAACCAAAAATGGGAAAAATAATTTCCATCACACACACACAATTAATTATTCCACACAAGGCATTAAATTGACAAATGGCCAATCACATCTCGCCTGTTGGTTTCGTGATGTTAAGCTGAGTCGTGATTCTACTGCTGAAAATTCATAAATAGGTCGACTATTTTTATTAGTTGATAAAGGTCATTCCTATTAAATAATTGAGTAAATTACCTTCATGAAACTGGTTCAAAAATAATTAATTAAAATAAACCAACTTAACTGCGCATGTCATCTAACCGAGAAGTAAAATAATACAAATAGATATTTTCCCTTTTACAATACTAAACATGAACTATGAAACTAAAGTACTGTAACATCTTGCTGCAATTTCAATGTTTGCCACTAGGGTTCACTGTTGCCACACTAAAGAAACTCGGTGTCTCACAGGTCCAATTTATGTAGCCAGTGATTTGAAACGATGAAAAAATAATTGAGGACTGCATAGCAACATTTGGCGTGCGTGCGTGCGTGCGTGTTCAGGCTTGTGCGGACGTGCGCGCGGGCCCCGTCTTCTGGCAGCAGATGCAACTCTGGGAGCAACTGAAAGGAGGGGCCGGAGGGGCCGGAGGGGCCGGAGGGGCCGGCCTGCCCGAGTGGATGTCCACGCATCCGTCGCACCAGAACCGCATGGCGCAGCTGGAGCGCCTCGTGCCACAAGTACACGCGCGCACACACACACACACACAATGAATTTTTGTACAGTAAGAGACCAAGAGACGGGCCGGGGCCGCCGCATTTTAGAAGGTTTTCAAGGAGCTAATGAAGCGTCTGGAGAGATGTGCGATTCCCGCCGCAGGCTCGAGAGGGGAGGAAAGATGGCAGGGGCGCATCGGGTTCCTTTTTCCATTTCCCTCCTTCCCAACCCGAAAAAACCCCCCGAATCCGCCGTATCTGCTTAAGTTTACATCCTTGAGGCGAGCGAGCCGCAATCGGACGTGCCTGCGGGCCGGACCCGAGCTCTTCCGGAAGCGTCGGCACCCGCGGCCATCCTTTTCACGCGCGGTTCAACCCGAGACGGCTTCGACCCGGGGTCGGCCGAACGAGCGTTTGCGCTGGCCGACGCGGCTACGCGGCCTTCCTTCCGCGCGGTCACGTCGGTCCGCCGCCCGTTTGTTTGCGTAGGCGCTGGAGTTGAGGGAGAGCTGCGCGTGTCCCGCCCTGCCGCCTACGGACCCCCGCGCCGTCTTCTCTCAGAGCGTGCGCGCGCTGCTGGAGGGCGCCGAGGCGGTCGGGCGACGGGCGCCTCAACCGGGTTCGAGCGGGTCGGCGGCACCCGCGGCTCCGCTCGCCCGGTCGCCGGCGGCTTTTTCGGCCCGCGCGAGTCGGGGGGATGAGAGCGCGACGGATGGAGCCGGAGCGCCGCCTGCGCCTACGCCGCCAGAACGGTACCGACGGGGGAGGGGCGAGTACCCATAGCAAGTAGCGACATCGGGCCGACGACTTGTCTCGTTTCAAGGAATCCGTCTTGGCCGCGGTAGAGCTGTTCCGCGATGGCCGTTTGTGTCCGCGGACGCCTGCGTTTCGCCGCGGCGAGGCAGCGGAGGAAATGACGTCCCGTCCGATCGCGCTTGTAAAGGTGAGGACGCTAAGACAGATAAGAAGGCCGGGTCTTAGGAGGACAGGTCTTTTTTTGGAATTGTCATTCTTTGTTCTGTTTTGAAGGAAACGTGTGTAAGAAAAGAATGAGTTTATCGTATCATTCTGCGGTCGATTGCCCAAATGCGAGCGAATACGCTCCTGAGTACCTGGCCTCGGTACCTGCGCTATTCGAGGCCGGGCCGGACAAAATATTTGTATCCGCTCGGATGAGGTTTTTATTCCTGAAAATGGACATCTTATTCCAGAAGAAAGTTGGAATGAACTTTTTCAGAAGGCGGAAAGAAGTACGGGATCGGCCGACGTGACCGCCGGCGGCAAAGGATGCGGCCGTTTTCTTTCTTTCTTTCTTTCTTTCGACCGCCGGGTTCTAAAATGTTGTTTTGCCAACGAACGAGATCAAATATGCATGCGCTGTATATATCAAACTATTTGGCAATTGCCAAGGCACCATAAAAAAGCTAAGCCCTTGCCAGCCCAGGCCCAGCGACAACATTTTTTCTTTTTGAGGCCGGCTGCACATGTACATGAAAACGGCAGGGGCCCCGGAATCGAACCCCGTGGAACACCGTTCTTTTGCCCTCTTTTTTTCTTTCTTCCTTTTCTCTTCGGGCTCCTCCGTTGGAGGAGAAAATTTGTACGGTATTACCAATTTGTGGAATAAATATAATGTTAGGAAAACAGTGTTGTGTGGGTGAGTTTTTTGGATGAAACAAAACATTGCAAAACAATTACTAATGAAAAATATCAGCTGGAGCTGCAAAAACTTTGTTCCCGTACGGCCGTGTTTGGTCTTGCGATATGTTTTTACTTGAGTTTGTTTATTTCGGTGTTATTTGACCTATGTCATCATTTTTTACTCCTTACGATTTCTTTTGTTTGTGTCAGTTTTGTTTTGCATATGGTCTTTTGTACTGTTTTTGCTCTTTCTGTTTTTCTGTTATTTGTACTTCAAGTCCACTGCGGTTTTCCACTTGTTGAGTTTTGCACGCCATTCTAAAACGGCAAGAGGAAGCGCCTGCCTGCCGCAGGTGCCGCGGACGCAAAGCCAGTTGCCGGCCGGGCGGATTTCGTGGCCAGGAATAGCCGAGAGAAAAGCGGCGAAGCGCGGTGAAACGAAAGAGCCTTCGTCTTACGGCGGGCTGCCGTCATTTCCGTCGAAATCAAACATTGGATTTTGGAAAGGAGGAAAAAAGCAAAGCAGAAAGTCTGCGCTTGTTACTCCCATCTTGTCTTTTTTCTTTCCAGACGCCCACGCGGGACGGATGAGACGGGAGCGGTGGCAGCTATTTTCAGGTGAATGTGAAAGTGTGCGCGTGGGCGTCGCCCGTCGCATCCCATCACGCGCGTCGCATCCCGTCGTGCGCTCTGGATGCACTTTGACCTCTGCGATCGTTTCAGGCCATGACGCGTGTTTATGCGGGCTAAAAGTTGCCACACGGTGCAGCATGTACTGTGGGGTTTTTTTGGTAAACTGGACCTTTGGTGTCTTGAGCTACGACTGTATACATAATATTGACGTACCGTCGCTCCGTTTTTCCGAACGCGTCATTTTTCGTCAGATTTTTCGTCAAAGATTTTTCGTCCAAGATTTTTCGTGGGTCGTTTCCTATGTGAGTTTTTCCTAAACTGGAACTTTTGTACCTTGAGGTACATAATATTGACTCGGATTGCATACTGTTGCTCCGTTTTTACGAATACCGTACAGAATGTATGGTCAAAAGATTTTTCCTACGTCGTTTCCTGTACTGCGTCGAGTTTTTCGTCAACCGGAACCGTCGTATCTCGAGGTACTATTGTACGCGATGTTAACCGGGATGGCGTACCGTTGCTGTTTTGACTCATTTTTTTCGTCCACCGGAACTTTCGTATCCGGGGGGCCGCCGTACGCGATACCGACTCGGATCGCGTACTGTTGCTGTTTTTCCCGATGCGTAGTTGAAAAAATGCCAGTGGCTGCAAAAGAAGACAAAAGCCAAGGTACGCGGGAGGCAGTAAAAAAACCCAAAACGCCGATTACCGCCGCTTAGCGTTATCGCGTCGGCGTCAATGCGAGCGAACGCGCTTACGAGCTACTTAGCGGGAAGGGATGAAGGATTAAGCCGCGGCATACGTTGGTTGGAATGCGTTTGCGCAATAATCCGGGTTTGGGCTCACCCCTTCACCTTTAGTTTTCTTATTTGATGCGTTCACGTGAATAAGGGAGTGTGTATTTGCGCACTTGTTAAGAGGTGAGCATCGGGACGCCTGGGCTTGAATGCGTGCGCGTCGGAAGTCGCGCGTGTCGTCTGTTGGAGCCGCGTGAGCGAGCGACTACTTTAGTGCGTTTGCACACTTGCGAACGAGCCAACTTGGGGACGTCGGCGGCGCGGGATGACAGTCGCCGCTTCCCCTTATAGACCCGCGCGTGCCAAGTGGGTTTCCCATTTCCCACATTGTTCGTGGTCGGCGGTGCTCCTGCTCTCTCCCGGCGGACTCCAGCCGAATAATCGAGGGGCGCCGAGGCGGAGGAATGAGCTAGCTTCTGCTTTGCTAACCGGACGCGCAAGTGTGCGCGTGTACTTTGGTTGCACGGGTGGCCTGATGACTCGGTGGCGGTCCGTTGGCGCGCCCTTTTCACGGCAGAGAATTCTTCTCTTTAGGGGGGTCGGTGGAATGGATGACGCTATTTCAGCGCTTTTCTAATAGTGGGGCGGGGCGGGGCGGGACGCAAGGTGATACCTGGGGGGTGCGGATGAGCCGAGGGAATAGGACCGTGCCTTTGCTGTTAAATAAGAATCGAAGTTCCAGGCGCTTTGATGCACTTTATTTTTTTCACTTTTAGACTAAGCTGTACAAACGCTGTAAAAAAAATAATTTACTTTTTCTTTTGTTAATGTTAAAAAGGATACACGTTTACAGGATACTTTTTATGGATAATAATCTTATTTATAGTCAGCGTGAGTGGGGGGGGTGCGTTATGTTTTCTCTTTCCTGGGGGGGGCTTTGCAAAATATAATTGAGAAGCACTGTGTTATTTGCATGCCAAAAGCACCTCGACTTACAAAAAAACTCACAAAATGACTCCTGGAATGAAATCATTTCATAAGTAGAACTGTCATTGAAAATAATTGCTCGGAGGACAATTGTTTTCCCTCTTACTTGAATCACATTTTTCTTAAGTACCATTCCTCTTACTTGAGTATCATTTTTGGCTAGCCTACCAGCTACGGTTAAATACAGGTCCCCACGAGGGCAATTTTTGAAAATCCTCACACACACACGCACAATCCAAAAACAATACAGTACAGCCTCACGCTCGCCGATAAAGAGCCCTTTTTTTTTTTTCTGATTTTGGCAGAAGCTTTTCCTCTGTGCCCGGGCCTCATTAACGCCTCCGGTGTGTGTGTGTGTGTGTGTGTGTGTGTGCGCGCGCGTGTGTGTGCGCGCGCGCGAGAGAGCGAGGGAGGAGTAAAGCCTGAGTTTCTTATCGACAACAACAGGCCTGTGCGGCACGCACACACAGTGTTCCAAAGCGTGCGAATGGGTCGCCGGCCGTCGATATTCCCCAAGCGGTACGGCGACAGACAGACAGACGCTTTTGGGGTACGCCTCCAGTGCGTGCGCATATGAAGAGGTCAATGCGGTTGTCAAGACAACAGGGATACTTCCGCAACGCTTGTATTTCAATAGCGGCCCAGCTTAGGGGCTAATTGCGCTTTCCGTGAGGGCCTTTCTGCTGATTCAAAATACAAGACGGGGTCAAGTGGCTGTTAATTGCGCACCGAGTGCTTATTTGCTCTTTTAAGCGTGACACCCGTGTCAATTGTTTGCAAGGGCGCGTGCAATTATGACGCTGTTGTGTTATTTTGCCCACTTACGTTGCCTTACCCTTTGGGTTACCCCCCCCCCCCGTTTGACTTTGTTGTCTGCGTTCGTTAGATAATAGAAAAATAGACGATAAATGAGATTTATCACCGCCCAGCAAAGAAAGCCACGCGCAAAAAAGATGTCATTAGATTAAAACAATACTCTCACTGATGATTAGACTAACGCAGATGCAAAAATGTCATGCACGTATGATTGAATGAGTTTGACTTGAATACTATTCAATTATATATTTCAATGAATTTCAAACATGTCTAAAATGGATGGGTGAGTACTGAAAGTATCAGTATCGGGCTGATACCTGGCTTTATTTTTTTGGTGTTACTCAGAACGACAAAAAAAAAATCGCCATTGATTTCATGCACTTGGAAGGAAAAAGTAACACACGTATTAGTGGTATTGGTACTTGGTATCAGTATCTGCTACTACCGGTAATCGATAAAAAAAAAAAATGATATCGAACATCCCAATATGACATCATTACAAAATAAGCATGAATCATTGCAAGCAGGAATACACCGGATATGAAAAATGCATCAAAACAAACAATATTCCTGGATGCAATCATACAATAATCATAACAAAATAACGACATAAAATCGAAAGTAGGATAAAGATCGTGGTCATCGCCATTTTTTGTGTACCATTCGTCAAGATATTTTGGTCTAAAACGCATTAATATCGAATGCGATTCCACTATCATCCGCTAGATGGTGACGGTTATCTCATTTGAGACTGTGAGGAAGAACTCAAGAGGACGTAGTTCAGCACAGCTCATTTTTTCTTTGAAAATGATTGAATGCCATCTGTTGCAGTCCTGTTGTTTATGGCGAGATGTTAAGTCCGTTACTTGGGGGGGGGGGGGGGGGGTGTTTTCGTGCGCGTGCGCAGTTTTTGGCCACCGGCTGTCCGTCCACTCAATATGACATATGAATATTGCACAAGCCATTCTCTCCTCCCGCGCCCCGCTCAATTATTCATACGAGGCTCCGGGTTGGCGCAACTTTTTTTTTTTTTTCTTGCGCTTCAGGCTCCCTTACAAATAAGTAAGCAAAAAGCGATCAACAAAAGGTATGCGCGGAAAAGCTGGCAGAATGCGATGAATGCCGCCAGTTCATTTCTTTCTTTCTGAATCTTCAAAGTTTCTTCGGAATTATTTCTTGGTCCGGTTAGTTGTATTGCGCGAGGAGGCAACTGTCACGAGTTACGGAAGTCGGATAGCTTCATGCTAACATATATTGCCGAGCGCTACTGAGAGGCTAACGCACTTAGCGTCACTGGAAAAGTTGCGCTCACCCTCGATGGATATGTGAACAGAAATGCTCCTATATTCTCCATCCTCAAATGACAGTTTATTGAGTTCCTTGTGAAACGTTTCATCTTACGTCAACGCGCACGTATTCAATGGTTTACGTTCTCTATGAAATGCTTCCTCTGTCATTTTCAATGATACTGAAAAATGCTTTTTGTCCTATGAAAAAGAACACGTTTCAATTTTTTTTGCTTGACGTTTTTTGTGGGGCTGCAATTGAGGTTTTTCCTCATTCATTTCTTTTGGGAAAAGATGAAGATGTGCGATGCTTGTATACGAAAATATTGATGTTTTTGTTGTTGTAGTCACGATAAACGGTTTGGCCAATTGGTTAATAAACTTTCTGTCGAACACATGATGTAAATGGTTCACATGACTAATATTTTCGTGTTATTTAATTCAAAAATATACTCAGGGTGCGCAGTTGTTGGTTTTACCATTTATTTGATTTTCCCTACCAAATTATTATTATTATTGTTTAATCAAAGAAACGGAATACTGATTTAGATTATACGTTACCAATAATTCAATGATTGAATGTTTTGCTTTTTCGTTTAATTGTTTAAAAATCCTAAAAGGAACTAAATGAAAAGAAACGAGTTAAATGCACTGTCGCGATCCTGTTGTATTTCCTCACGTTTCCGTAGTTTTCTCGTCCGCGTGACCGATGGACGGGCGGAGCATCGAAGCCATTTTCCGGCAAGGTTCTCGAGTATTATGAACGAAAAGGTATGAAAATGATCGTGTTTATCAAGCACCCGCGGGGTTAAAACAAAAAAGAATTGAATTTGACAACACTGTTTCGGCGGATTCAATCAAATGATGACGTCGAGCCTCGCCGATGACGCCACAGCAGACGCGACACGCCTGCGATCGGTAAGTAGGTCGCTCCGTTTTTCTTCTTTCGTTCGACAAGTTTTGCGAAACGCAAAGGCCGAGGGCAAAGTAGCAGTTAACGCAGAGTGCTTCCGCAAATCACGTCTCGTATTTTGTCGCGTTTTCTGACATGTTAGCACAGATCGCGTTATACCGCGAGCTAGCTAGCTTCAATTCCACTTGACTTTAATCGAACGGTCTCATGACCTCGACGTTTGTTTCTTCTGGAAATTGTCCAAAACGTCACTTTGTCAGATGATGAGCGATGAATCCGCAGGCGGTCAAGCCATTGCCGAGAAGTCATTTGCAACGCATCGCACGGCGCCTCGCTTCTTTCCGTTCTTACCTCCCGGCCGAACGAGCTCGGCCCGAGCAACGTCGTCATCGGCGAGCTGTTCGGCGTGACGGCTTAAACGCTTTCACTTTGCGCTTCTCCCTGCCAAGCAAACTCGTCAGGTGATTAAAAGGGCACGGTGGTTGCGAAGAGCGTTCTTCCCTCGCCGCGGCTTTAGCTCGGGAGCGAAATGAAGCCCCGCCCGCCCGCGGTCGTTCGATACGTTTAGTCGACTGAGGTGGGGCCAGCGCTCCCACAATAAACGCAAGTTGGCTGTCCGATGACTCGTCATCGCGCGTTAGCGTCAAGCCCCGCTCCGCAGCTACTGTATGTGTGACTCTCACGTCTGATACGTGGACCCCCCCATCCCCCATCCCCCATCCCCCATCCCCCATCCCCCATCCCCCATCCCCCATCGCCGCCGGTGAACGGGCGACGGCGAGGTCGGCGGGAGTCAAAGTGATGGACGGTAACGCTCCTGCGCGGCGACCTTGTCAACGGGACGCTTAGCGACTCTTTTACTCGGTTTAGTTGCCACCGCCGGCACAAGGAGGCAGCGAGCGCTTCCTTTTCTCTTGAAAGCAATTAGCGTGCTGGAGGACGTCAGCCAGAAGAAAAAGTACGGAGTGCAGAGATAACTCGCGAGAGCGAGGAAGAGGCCGCGAAGGCGCAAGCAAACAACACGGACCGCCCGCCTCTTTGATTTAGGGGTGCTCTCCCCACGCGGGAGAGTCCGTCGGAAGGGTAGTCCGGGGGAGAACGAGCCGATCCGCCCTTTCTCTTCTCGGTACTCCTCGGAAAGGATTCGGCTCAAAAGATGGACTTTGTTTTTGTCATCTTGGAAATGCAAGGCGTTTGGTCACGAAAATCTGGATTTATTGGCTTGCTGGTTTGATCAGTCCACTTAAGTAGCCGCTTTTCAACAGTAAAGATGACATTCTGACTGAACGTGAGGTTCCCGATGCCCAACCGATCACCGCTCGCCTCTTGACTCACCTCTTGACCGTGTGACGTCCGCGACTTGGCGCGCGGGGCGACGCGGCTAACTCACTTCCTGAGTGCAAACCAATGAAAGAAGTCAATTTCAAACCCAGTGTATTTGGATTTTTCAATTGACAGCCGGCATGGTATATATTAGGAATCAGGTGAGAAACTCGCTGCCGTTTCACACTGGTAAATATATTATGGTGGGAAAAGCAGAGGCTTTTCGCGGGAAGCGCCGCCCCCCCGGCGGTACGATGTCGGTGCTCGGCTTGACACGTACGGAGCCGGCTTTTCGAACGGATCGGCCGAGTTTGTCGCGGCAGCCGATATCGCCGTTAAAATCGGATGAGTCGCGCGGCCCCGGTCCGGGGTGTCCCCGCCTCCTCCCCGCAGACGGCTGGCCTGGGCTGGGCTCCGGCAAGCCTATGAACTCGGCGAGGAGAAGAGGCTCTTGCAATTGTATTTCATTGCAAGCGTACAATGAAATACACTCAATTGACTGGGTGTACTTTCAACACGTACGGAAAAACAAAGTTACATTTTTTGCCCTTGCACAGGCTTTTTTGCCTTTGAATAGTTTTTTGCAAAGTGAGACGGTGCGAGCCTCGTTCAATCCGGAGCCTTCTTTATTCCCCGGAGAATGCGCCACATTTTGTATTTTTTTGGAATTCCGTCCTCTCTCCGGCGCGAAGCCTATTCAAGCGCGGACGCGCCACAACGACTTTCGGCGCGCTGACGCGATTACATGGACGCGGTGGAACGGAGCCAGAAGGGAGCGGGCCGCCTCCCCGCAAGTCAATAATAAAGGCGGCGCTCGCACCCGCCGGGAGCGCGCCGGCTCCTTCATTGATCCGCAGGTGATGCGGGGACATCGTTGTCACGTTGCTTTTCTGTCCGTATCAAAGGTCGGCGACCTTAAATTCTCCGAGGCCTTTCGGCCGCCCGCCGCACAGGGGGAAAAATATGCCGCGAGCCGCAAAATCTTCTTGACGTCTGAGTGAAGCGTTGCATTTTTTATTAAATCCGCGCAGTACGGTGCAGTTACTTTAGTCCTCTAGTCAAGTAATAATTTACCATTGTACCCTTGAACACAATCGATTAAATGGGCATTTAATTACCAAAGCAATCGATTACTTTAGTGCCTCATTGCCAAAATAATGTATTTATGCATATCTGTTAGATGGAATGAATGAATTTGATTCTTATTTTTCGTACTGGTTCGATTTCAGTGTCGGGAGTAATGCATTCCAAATGTAATAACTGTAATGCATTTCTTTTTGCTGTAACGCGGAAGTGTAAGGCATTACACGCAAAAAACCCGTAATATTTTACTTGGTACAAATTACAGTATTGTGTGTTACGATGCATCACAATGTATAGCCCCCCCCCCCCCCCCCCCCCCGCCCCCCCCAAAAAAACCCACAAAAAAACACTTATAATTTATAATGCTAATTGAAGCTTGTGATAACATGAACGCAGTTCATTTGGTTGCCTTGAGATGGCGCTGGTGTGTTCTTGATATGCAGAGAACTTTGTTCAGGTCGTTTAATTTGTACGTTTTCATTTGACATTTTCCAATCACTTCCAAGTCCAAGGAAGCAACCATATTTACGTTGACCGTGCACGTTTAAGGTCGTTCCACCGGATGAGCGTGATGACCGTCATAAGTAATAACGCACTGCGGTTTTCAAGTTACTTGCCCGTTCCACCTTAAGTCAAGCCGGCACTGTTTTCGCACGCCAACCATTCAAAAGCCAAATTTCCACAAAACGTCCCCGTCGACGGCTCGATTCCATTTGAAAAGGCGCGACGTGACCTTTTTGTGTCAAAACGAGCCATGTGAAGAGAAGCCGTCCCCTTCACGTGACCTCCGCCCATCGTCGTAATTAGCCGCTAGCTAACCTTTAATGAGAACTGGGCCCAGGCGCGGAAACGGCGCATCGAACGCGTGGCCGAAACCGCAAATGGCTCCTACGCGCGTGCCAACGGGCGGAAAGCCTTAAACGTGCGGCGCTTTAAATGTCACCTGACCGTATGGCGCGGAGGGCGCCGTCGCTAAGCGTTGTCGCCGCACGCTGACAGGAAGAAGCGCGGACAAGCGTTAAAAGGCTTATGACAATCTGCGGGCAGCTGGAATTAAACGCATTTGGCATCCGCGCCGCCGATACGCAACCATCGCAAGTTCACCCCGCCCGCCCGCCGAAAATGTCAAGCTCTTTTAAAAGAAGAATTGTGAAAGCGTTGACACCTAAGTGTTTTTATACAAATGGTTCTGGGAAACGCTTTCACAGCCATCGAGTGAAAAACCGAAGAAATCTTTCGTATTTGGAAAGTATTCTACTTTCCTCCTGCTGACGGAAATCATTCATTTGCCGTCAAAGTTGTCGAAAACAATGGAAAAAGGTTTTTTCCGTTGGTTTTTTCCTTTGCCGCCGTTGTGACCTCTGACCTCCGCAAATGAAAAAAACATTCAGATACCGCAACCTGATGACTTCCATCTTGCCGTCATACCAGAAATATGAAGAAGAGGGGCGTTTTTTTTTTTCTTTTTTTGCGGTCTCCGCCGGCGGCGCTCGGCGGGCACCCTCCCCAACCGGTTATCCGCCGGTCAATTCGCTTTCAGTCCGGTTTCTTCAATGCCGAGCGACTTTTTTTTCCCGTTATCCGACTGACGGCGGCGTACAAAGAGATCCGACGTTAAGGCGGCTTTCGGCAAACGGCGGCTCCCGTAATAAGATTTGATGACAAATGTCAGGAAAGGCTACTAGAACGCCCGCCGCCGCATTTATTGGAAGCAGGCGTGCTCCGGTTTCTATTTACCGCCAGTTTAAATGCAATTAGTTGATTGCGATCACAGCCAAAGGCAATTTGTAAGCGGGCGTGCGCGTACACTTGTGCGACGTTCTGGAATCCCCGAGGGGACTTTGGGGAACTTCGAGGGGTACTCCGCTTTTTAAATGAAACAAAATCCTTTCAAAATCATCGTCGTTTCAGGAAAATGCAAGTCGGTAAAACAGATTTTATGTTCGGTAAAAAGCCGGAGTCTCCCCCGTAATAGAAGGCTTCGACCCAACGTGCCGCCTCTCGTTACCTGTCAACGTAATCGTTTACTTTTGGGAACACGTCTCTGCTGTGATCCCAAAAGTTGAATATTTTTTTTTGTGGAACAAATATTTATTTATAATTGTTTCTTTTTGAGGTCTGACGTTTTTGTTGATTATTATTTGGGGTTATGAATATTTATGAATAATTCTGTTAATGGTTTATTTTTGTGAACAGATCTCTACCGTAACCCCAAAATTTAAATTTTTTCTGAGGACATAATTGTTTATAGTTATGATTTTTTTGAGAACACTTTAGGTTGATTATTTTTTGTAGACGAATACGAATATGAAGTTTGAAAGTTCAATAAATCAGACACTGATAGCATATTTGAAGTCTTTTTATTCGACCCCTGAATTCTTCGCACCGGTTACTGGGAACTTGCCTGAAAATCTATTTCACAGGCTTGAAATATGAAAAAAGGTTGGGAACCACTGTGTCAAATGGTAACGTGTGTGTCCGTTTGCATTTGAACCCAAGATCGAAGGTGATTCGTTGATCGACCCCTTTAATACAGGAAGAGGGAGTGAACCCGAATGCAAGCTGTTTTTATTTGATTTTTTTTCACTTTTGGACAGGTTATAGGTCACGCTAAAAGTGGGGACTTTCACGTTTTTTTTTCTTTAATAAGTATTACGTTGTTCATATAAAATGATTGCATCTGAAGACGGGTGTGTCGACTTTTTCCATGGACCGTACCACTCCCGTCTAATGCGAAGACCGGAGCAGCCGGGACTCAAAGGCTTCCTCTTACCTGCTGCACCCCATGGTGCACTTGCCGCTGCCAAGGTCAATATTTTTCATTCACGCGCGCGCCTGAAAACCCCCAAAGTTTTCAGCGACGGGCTCGCGGCAAAGAAGCGCCACGCCGATTTATGAAAATGCCCATGAATATTAACCGCCGAAATCTACGGCCGCCCGCCGACGCGCTTGGATGAATCGAAGTGAGGGATGAAGCAATTATTGTATGATAATGCCTTTTAAAGTTCCTTACAGGACGCACGGATGTATGCATATTAAAGAGCTTTCTTGAATAAAGTAGAGGGCGTGCGAATTTATCCATGCATTGGATTGGCGCGCGGCATGAGCGTCATCCTGCCTGCCTTAAATCGGTTTGGAAGCGACGCCGTCATCCTGCATCGAGTCGACAGCGTTGGGATGCTGAAACATACGGCGGTCCGCCCAGGCGCGCGGACGCCCGCCCGCTTGCATGCGTTCTCGCTACGCTTTGCGCGCTCGTCACGCCTGCCCGTCCGCTGCGGAAATGCGCCATGCATGCCAACGCCGCTTGCGCTTGACTTTTTTTTTTCTTTTGGGTGTTGAGAATGTATTCGACATTCAGGATGAGACATGGATTTCCAATGTTTCATTTTTCATGACAGCTCAAGCAAGTGTGTGTGTGTGTACTTTTCGACTGGGGCTGGACAAAGTTTTTGAAAGTGCAAAAAAATAAAGAGTGCAAATGAAATAACAACAAACATGTTTGCTGACTGCATTTTTGCGTTGTTTTTAGCGGTTAGCATTTTGTAGCCTACAATGCAGGGCTTCTTATTTCAACACGCTCGCGACGACTTCCCGTGAAGATCGCGAGCGCCGACGGCGGGCAAAAGCCGGCCGCGTCCCCGCGTTCAACTCGCACGTGCAGTATTGGGCGGGAGCCGTTCTCGTGTGGGAATTTTTTGCGGCCCGCAAGTCTGGACGCCAGTTAGATTTATGAAGAGCCGGCGCACGGTGCTGCAACCTGTTTAAAGATGCATTTTACTGCAGTTCTGTTCACCTCAGATAAACAGAGTAAAGGAGTAATGCGGGACCGCGGAGTGGCAAAGCGGCTCGTTTTTGTCGTATATTTAAACGTGACACGATGCACTGCAAAAATAATGACTTTTGCGAGCGGTGATGAACGCTTTTTCATCGCGCGTTCCCCCCGCTGAAACTTTAATTCCGTTGCTCTCCTTACTTCGGATGAGGGCCCGAACCTCTACAGGCCGATCAAATCAGTTACGGCCCCGAAAATAACCGGCTAAATGGCCGACAATTATTTCAGCCATGTTCTAGAGATGGGACGAAATCTCCTACGATGGGATCCAGCCAGATTAGAGCGCCCAGCCCATAAAATCGGCCTATCGTGGCAAAAATCAGCCAAAACAACTTCACTTAAGGGCTGATATTTGACAACGATGACAACTTTATGTACTAGAGATGGGATTCATGCAAAAATGGAGGGGAATGCATGATAAGACATCGGGTTTTCAAAATTTCCAATTTTGAATGGCAGTAAATGAGCCCGGCATGGGCTAAATTTGACGCCAATAGGGTGTAGCTCTTGACCTTCCATTTGCAAGTGTTTGGAAGGGACCGAAAGTCATGTTTTGACAATTTAAGCCACATTTTAGCCTCTTGGTATTTATTTAGTTCTTTTTGTATGCTTTATCACACATCAAAACACCGCAAAGCCGAGCCAGAGTTGGCTCAAAATTTCTCCCAGCAGTTAGGTTATTATTGTATATGGGGTAGAATTAAAAAAAACAACATGTCTTTAAACTCGAACAAAAATGGAAGACGATGTAGGACGAGCGTAATTACTACTCTTCGGCCGCATTGTGGAGACCCGAGGTAGCAAAGAAAGCGGACAACCGACAACCAAGACTGCGGAGAATCATACTGCAATAGGCGTAAACGCGGGGTGCGCTAACGTTAGCGTGAGCGCCACTGCATCTGTCTGCATATAAGCGGGGAGGACCCTGCTAATCTTTTATATGCGGCCGGTGGCAGCTTGCGGCATTATCTGCACCTGGCGCGCGCGCGCGCGTGCGTCTATGTCGGCCTCCGTTGACTGCCGCTAGCCCAGCCGGCATTCATTAGCAGGCAGCTAATCACACAGGGCGCTGGCTCCAACTCAAGCGGCCGAGGACTCATTAATATAAACGGGCCCCTAAACCCAAACTCAATTTACTTGAAAGCCTCTTTGGAGACGCTGCTTGAGTAAGTAAAGAGTGTGGTTTTTTTTTTCCCCCTTTTTTTTTTCTTCCGCGCTAACTGAGTGCACCGAATGTACTGGTCTGTATTCTGCCAACATGCGGCGCGCACTAGTTTAAACCTTCAATGTTCCCTGAGCTCGGGTCCCAAAACGCTTCATCGTTTCAAAGGTACGTTTTTCTTAAACGTGGCCACAAAGGAAATGGCGAGAAATGTTTGACCTCATCGGGCCAAAACGCAACATTACATTCTTATGACATCGCACGCTAAATAGTTGTCCGAAATGTTTTTGCCAAGGGCACGCTCTCATTTTGGACTCAAAGGGGCTTACCAGTGGACTCTTCTTTTTTTTTTTCTTCACTTGCCAAATCATTAGTCACATTGGCACTCAATATAGTCAGGGAGGCATTCTTTAACAATAAGCGCGCTCTCGGAATTGCACCGCATCACATTGAGATGTTTCCATTATTTTCTCCCTCTCTGCCGCTTAAGCTAACTGAAGCAAGTTAATAAAAGTGAAAGTGAAGTTTCGATTGCCACCGCAATGATGAACACGGTCGTTGTCTGCATTATCTTGTAGGGTACCACGCTACTTCCTAATTTTCTCATTAGTGACCTCTCCGTCCATCCCGCTCGGCATTTTTAGCTTGTATAGTATAGTATATATACACTTGTCAGCATATCCATATCTATATGGTTAGCTTAAGTATCAGTGCTATGAAGTTAGGGTCTAGCTAGCATTTGTCATGAAATCATTATCTTAGTTATCTCAACTAAACAGAAGCTAACCAATGAGTAAATTGCTGCCTTTTCTAACAAGTTAGCTTACCATCTCATTGAAAATAATGATAAGATATCCATCTCTAGATTGCTAGATTAAGTATCTTTGCTATGAAGTTAAGGTTTAGCCACGGTTTGTCTAGTAGTTAGCTCATTGCGTTAAAAGTACTGTATGTCCTGCTTATGCTAATCATTGAGTTAATAGCTATCTTATCTAGCGGGTTAGCTTATCTTCCGGTTGTCTACCTCAGTTAGCCTAGCCTATCATCTCATTCACCGTAATTATAATAAATGTAAAGTCATGTATAAGGTTGTCAGCATATCCATCGCTACATAGCTAGCTTCAGTATATTTGCGATGTCGTTAGGCTTTAGCTCGCATTTGTCCAGTAATTAGCTGGTTGCATTATTTTTTTGGTCTACTGAAGCCAACCAGTGAGTTAATAGCCAACTTTTTAAGCGGTTTCGCTTACCATCTTGGTGTCTGGCTCCGTTAGCCTGTTTGCTAGTCGGATAGAGTTAGCAAGTTAGAAAAAGAGAAGCATCCAAGTATCGAAGTACGTTATCTTAAAAATAACGTATTCGATTGATTAGCATAATTTTCTAAGAATACCTGGTAGTTGTATCCTCCACAAAGCTACTATCATAGCTTGCCAGATAATGATCAGCGTATGTTTAGGGAAGATGCATCCATCACAATAGCCATCTCTTTACCAAAAGCTTCATGTGTTCCAATGACGCACTCCCGACGATCACCGCGAAACGGAGGCATCGGAATTCGTCTCTCTAGTTCATTTGCGTCGCTCCCCTCTTTTGTTTCCAAGGGGTTTGTCATCGGGAAGCGGACTAGCTGCGGAAGTCGTTTGGTGGCGGTAATGACGTTTTAAGTGCGGCGTGCTGCGGCGCGGTGTGAAAAGTGAGATTGTGTTTCCTCGCGGATGACGTCCTACGCCGGCACTCATTTAGTGGAGCGGCGCTGTCAGGGTTTATTACAGTGGCCATAGCAACAGCGGCGGAGCGGAGCGGAGCGGAGAGGAGAGGAGAGGAGAGGAAGATCATTTTGGTTGTTTTGCTAATGCGCTGAATGTCCTTGTTGGAATGGAAAAAAAACAAGAGTGATTTTAAAGCAGCTGTTAGCACCATTTTCCCTGCATCACATGTGCCAACATCTCAATGGGGTTCAAGTCAGAACTTTGACATCGCCGTTACGTGCATTTCGTTCTTCTGAAAGCATTCCGAAGTCGTTTGCTTCTACGTTTTGGCTCATTGTCAGATTTTCCCTCAAAACGTCCCGATTGAACTTTTGAATTCATGTTTTCATAAACGATAGCAAGTCGTCCAGGCCCAAACCGTGCCGCTCCCTCCACCGTGCGTCACGGTGGGAATCAAGTGTTGATGTTGCTGAGCGGTTCCATTTTAGTCCAGTTTAGTTTCCTTTAGTTTCGTCGGTCGACAAAATATATTGCCAGAAGTTCTGCGGAATGTCCTGGCGCTCTTTTGCAAATCTCCAAACTGCGGCAATGTTTTCTTTTGACGGCGCCGGCTTCCTACATGTGGTCCGCCCGCAAAAGTTTCCAATGGCTGAACCGATACAATTGGAATCAGATTTGCGAGCGTGACACTTAAGGGAGGGACGAGATGCCGCTATTAGGTGGAATGTGGTAACGGTGCGGACAGGTTGGGAGGGGGTGAGCGTGTGAATATGTGTGTGTTGGGGAGGGGGGGGATGCCGAGCTCCGCAGCGTTGAGCTAACCACTTGTGAGCTCCCCCCCGACCGTGTGCCGGTGTGCTCGCCTCGCCTAAGCGCTCTCCCTCCTGCGTCCGTCTGCCGCCTCAACAGCCGCGTTGGCTCTCCGCAGGTTTCTGCCGGAGCGCCTCTGGATTGCCTCCTCAAAATTTCTCTGCTTTCTGGACCAAAAAGAGAATAAAAGGAGGGAGCGGAGCGGAGCGCCGGGGTGGTGACCGAGAGGAGGTTCTGGAAGTGACCCTGCCGTCCGTCAGGTGTGTGTTCTTTGCTTACTTTCATTTGAAATGTGGGAATTATATCAGGATGTGCCTTATTATGCTTTATATATATATATATATATATATATATATATATATATACGTGTGTATGTATGTATGTGTATGTATATTAGTTGTCACATGATTTCATTAGAAAATCTGTTTAAACAAGAATTTTTATTAACCATGATCAATCAATTGATTAAAAAAAACACTTTTTGTAAACATTTTTGGTAAAAAAAAAAAAAAAAAAAAAAGAGCACCTGCTTCTTGTTTATTTTTATTTGCTGTTCCAATACTAGCCTTCATGCTAGCAGCTGCCTCAGAAAATATGTCTGTCTTTTGGATGGAATGCAGTTAATCAAACGAGTTAGCACTTTAACTTTGACAGCCCTAATATATATATATATATATATATATATATATATATATATATATATATATATATATATATATAGTAAGTCCAGTGCAAGTGAGAAGTGATGGCATCAAAGCATCATCCCCGAGTTTGCATGATCTCCTCTTCTTGTCACAGCCGCTAGAGGGCATCTAGGAATGGCTATGACGCGCCGCGATGCGTCATACGGCCTCATTCGTCACCTCTCGGTTTTGTATTCATGAGTTTCCTAGGACCGGGTCCGGCACGTCCTCACAATTCACGGTCGGATTTTCCACGCGACTTGCTGCGGGGAGGAGAGAGACGGAAAGAGCGTTTGCGCGATTGTCGGTAATGGCTTGCGGTACGCCGTCTCCGGTACGGGTCGGCTCGCGAGCGGGCGCCGGCTCGCGGCTTCCCCTGCGGCTTCCCCTGCGGCCCGTGCGCACGCGAGCGTGGGAACCGCGGAGCCCGATCCCAGCGCCGTCCCATGAGAACTCAAAGTAGGCTTTCACCTTGTCCGTCTCAAGCTCCATTCCCCCACGGGGCCCGCGGGGCGCCCGCTCGTCATTTCTCAGTCTCCATTGGCCGCGGGATGCGGTGAAGGCATTGACTGTTCGTCAGCCGTCTTAAGTATCTGGGAGCCGTCTTTCTCGCCACCCCGGGAGACAAATGGAGGCGCTCGGCTTTTCGTCAGTTTGCCACTAACCGGGGTGCAGTTTGCCATCGGCGTAGAGGTATTGCGGACTTGAAAATGCGGGCGGCCGTACGACGAGAAAAAACAGCCCAATTTGAACACTTTCCACGTATGGTTTAACAGGGAACCAGTAGTACACGAATTTGCTAAGTAGGGTAGGGTGTTATCCATATACTTGTGCTTCTGGCGATTTGATCGCAGTATGTCTTGTCTGTCCTTTTGAGATGCTAGCGCCCCCTGTGACCTCTTTGTTGGATGTTGCCGTTTGTTATGTACTGCAGTCAGCAGGCGCAGGGAGAGATGTGTATCCAATCACGTAGCAACTGTGACTCAGCCTAATCCATTTAGGTGCGGTGTGACTCAGCCACACACACACACACACACACACACACACACACACACACACACACACTTGGACACGCTTTAAAAAAAAAAAAGATTGAAAATGTTAAAACACATCTGACAAGGTAGACCTGGTTATTCTAGTTTTGGATTTTGCCATTATCGTTTCCATTACATATATTTTTTTCAAAGTTAGACCTTTTTAATTGTTACTTTTAATTGTTTTTTTTTTATGGCAGTGTTGTTTGTTTTTCATACCTGCCAACTTCGAAATGCAGAATATTGAAGATTTTTTTCGTTGAGCAGGATTCTTCGAGGGTTCTGACGCACGATGTTTGGAACCAGCTCAAATAATAATCACCGGGGATCACGAGATTATCACGTGAAATAATTGACCGGGTAATATGCGGGAAATTGGGAAAAGCGGCAACGTGCTAATATAGGTTTTTGGGGGGGAAATGCTTCGATTAGTTTTGCTTCTTTTAGTATTTGTTCTTTTTCTTTTCATTTGGATTATCTGAGTTTAAAATGACACAAACTGTAGGTTCATAAACTAAACTACATTTTTCTAAGCGTTGTTTGACCTCTGTACAGAAATACTGCAGATCTTAGGGCAAAACAAGTTTGGGCATCCCTGCTGTACAGTGTTATACTGCCTCCCAGTGGGCAAATCAGGCACACCAGTAGGAGCAACACAAGGAATTGCATTGGAGCATTAAATCATCATGCCAGTAAGAAAAGATTGACAAGTGGGATGGACAAGTGTCACAAGTGACTATAAGTGTCCTGTAATTCTTCATTTTTTGTGTAGTTTGGCTGAGGAAAATGGATGAGTTCTTTCAGGGATTCCAAGTCCCTTCTCATCAAGCTTGAAATGACAAATTGCGCATGTCAGCCTAACACACACAACACAAGGCCACGGAAGCAGATCAAGATCAAGGTCAAGGTTTCTGTTTTTGGCAGCGCTTTATACAAGTCATCATTTTCAAATCGAACTTCATCGATCGCCATTCGGCCTCTTGGAAAGTACGCTATTGATCGCTTAGATTCTGTTTGACCCAAGATGCTAGAGGGAGTTGTTATTACGATGCCTCAAACAATCTTCAAACTTCAAGACGTCATTCGTTGTCAGAAGCAAAACTCTTGAAATAGAGGGAGAAAAAGACTTTAAAACTGAGGTTTTCAAATCTGACACTTCATGCTAAAGTTGATCTATCTATCTATCTATCTCTCTATCTCTCTATCTCTCTATCTCTCTATCTCTCTATCTCTATCTCTATCTCTATCTCTATCTCTATCTCTCTATCTCTCTATCTCTCTATCTCTCTATCTATCTATCTATCTATCTATCTATCTATCTATCTATCTCTATCTATCTCTATCTATCTATCTCCTCTCTCTCTCTGTCTCTCTCTGTGTGTAAACTCTCGATTCTAGACCACAATGTTTGCTCAGCGTCTAATATTGGTTCATCCTTAAATGCAACAATAACCACAAAAATCACTTGATGTTAAAATCAGCATGTGCATATGTCAAACCTTTGCTTTCGAAAGTGCGATTCCGGCCGAGATCAAAGCTTCCCATCTGGACCTGTTATTTTTCCTTGATTCTTCGGCTCAAGGGCCCGGAAGAACACGCCATACGATTTACGACGAAGAGGGCCGCGCACCGAACCTTTCATTACTCGTCCGTCGCATCTCAGACACAAGCGAACAGAAAAAAAGGCCACAGCGGCCGCAACAACAACAATAAAAAGCGGCGCAATCATCGGCCCTCGCCGTACGAAGCCTCGGCGACGCGGCCAATGGATTCATCGCGGCCACAAATGGCGCGCTTGCGACGCTCAGAAGGAAATGAAAAATGGCGCGTGCGTCTCGCGTCCCGCCGGGTGGCAGGCGGGATAGCCATCGCGTTGACTAAATGCGACTGGCGAGGAGTGACTCTCGGGAGGCGAAACGTCAACGTTATTACACCCGCGCTAATATCGCCGGCTGACAATCGCCTGCCAAGCTTCTCCCAGCACATTGGGACATGCGCGCACCAGGCAAAAATACGCCGATATCTTAAATGTAATGCAGTTAAAAATAGCACACATACACACACGTGAAACCTATCTTAAAATCTTATTTTAAAATTCGAATTCAGAATTGCAAAATGTATTCGATTTAACCCATTTAAAAGTGTACCGCGAAACCGGAACGCTCACTTCTATTGATTTAAACCCAAATACATAAATGAGTAGTATTGCCATTACTTGAAAGCCTACTTGGAAAACAAATCATTTCCAAGCCTAAACCCGACGCGAAATTCTACTAAGGAAACCTAACTTCAGCCGAAATCCGAAACCTTCGTCCGAAACCTTAACCCTAACATGAAAACATACTTTGAAAAGCAAACGTCAACTTCAAACCCTACTTTGAAAATCTGACTTGAAAGCGAAGGTTCAAAACCTCACCTTCGTTTGTAACCATACTTTGAAATCTTCAACTTGTCTTGAAACCTGATGCGAAAACCCTAACCCTGAATCGAAAGCCTTATTTCAACCTGTAGCTTCAACCCTTAACCTCCAATCATACTTTAAAACCCCTTGAAGCTATACTTTGAAACCCTAAGCCAGATCTGAAGCCCTACCCCTGAAACCTTCGGCCTGTCTTGAAACCCTAACTCTGGCTTGAAAACGTCATGGGAAACTCCTGTTGCTCTAAACTCTTGCACGCTACTTTGACTCCCTTCAAGTCTATTTAAAACCCCGATTATGCCTTGAAATGCTACTTCGAAATGCAAAATCTGACTTCGAACCGTACCTTAAAACTCCGACCCTGATTTGAAGGCCTACTTTAAATCCCAACGGAGGGATGGACCCTATCCCTGAATTGAAACCCCGACCCTTAAGGCAAAGCCGTACCTTGAAACCTTCGGGTTGTCTGGAAACCCGAAGCTTGTTGGATTCCTGCTTCGAAAACATAATTGGAAGCGCCTACCCTTGGCCGGAAACTCCAGCTATGGCTTGAAGCCTTAACCCTAATCTCCAAGCTAGAAAACCCTAACCCTGCCATTCAAACTACTGCCAAATGCTAAACCTGACGTAAAACCCCAACCCCGATTCGAGACCCTAGCACTGGTTAGAATCCTTACTTTTCAAGCTGACGCCGAAGCCCTAGCCCTGTTTTGTTTTGAAAACAGGGAAAGGCCTAACCTTGCCCTGAAAACCCAACTGTACCTCGAAACCTCAAAACCCCGACCTCCGATAATTCTTTAAAAACCTTGTTTTACTCGTGACCTACTTTGAAACCCTTACCCGGACTTTCAAGCTTCTACAACCATTAATTATGATTTAAAAGCCTCCTCCGAAACGCTCGTTTATCCTACGCGACGAGAAACATTACACACGTGCTTGCGGCATCTCGCTTTCCTCTTGGGACGGCGCGGTGAGGATAATCGCCCTCTTCATCCGGAGAGCGGAAGAAAAGCCTTTTACCAAATTAGGTGATGCCACTTCCTGTCAGAGCGAAGCAGCGCTCGGAGACTCTTCCCGCTGATTGGCCGAGGCCCCGGCCAAGCATTGTTTTCCCTGAGAGCTCTCAGGAGCTCCTTAATGGAGACCGGGCTACCCGCAGGTGTTGCGGGGCTTATGATATTATTACTTAACCTTTAGCCAATGCTGAGAAAATGGCGTGCTACCCATCTAGCTTAAAACGGCAGCTACAATCAAATATCTTCATCCGTCCAATATGTAGGCCTTGATCTTTTGTGCAGCAGAGCGCAGTAAGAAAATGATGACGTCGATTTAGAAATGAGCCGTTGCTCGCGCCGCCCCTTCTATTGCGGCAAGTGCTAATGCGGGCTAAATAAATTGACGTTTTGACTGACCGTCCCGCGTGACCACCGGCCGCCACGTAGATCTGACAATGATGTCGTTTCATTCGGTTTGCTGACGTGCTAACATTCAAAATGGATTTATGAATCAGACGTCAAAGTCCGGTACTCAAGGGCCGGTATCCGGCACGCTTTTGACGCTTCCCGCGCTCTAAATTCTGGGCCGGTCTCAAGAGGTAAAATGGAGGAACATTGTCATCGGCCCGATAAGACGCCGGCCCGCCGGGCGTTTGCCCTGTATGCCGGACGGCCGGTCCGGCCGAATGGCTTTTATCCCAGACGGCGCCGGGGGCGTCGTAAGAACGCGAGCTTCGACCGCTGGACTCCAAAAATGGCGCCCAATAAACAAGCACCCATAACGACGGTAAAAAAATTGCGGCTTTTAAGCGGCACTTTTTTTACGCCTCCCAAAATGTCCTTTCGTCCTGCCTGTGTTATCTCGTCAATTGATCGGATTGTGTTTACGGTGCGTAGCAAGCAGCAAACTGACCCTTTTTCTATCGTGTTTGACTCATTTGAAGCTTTTCCCTAATCAAATACTACAGGCGCATCAACAGGCGCGCTGTTCGGAAGCCTTAAACAACCATCGTCACACGAACGCGTACCCGACACTACCGCGGCCCACGTATAATACACGCAATCGCCCCCGTTCGCCTGCGATCCCGAATGACGAGATTGCGCCGAGGTGGAGATAAATGAGCTCTCATTATAGCCCTATTGGAGAGGGGGAAAAAAAAAAAGGAAGCTCTCTTTATTTTCATTGACTTTGCACTGTTATTTACCACGCCCAAGGATCCTTTTGAAGGACACAAAGAGGACAGGCAATAAATATGTGCATTAATATGGCGGCAAACGAAAACATGCAGCACAACAAAAGAAATATGTGCATTTAAATTGCTCATTCTTACGCGACGACTACAAAAGCAGCATCCCAGGAGGCGGCGCGCCATCGGCACGGTAAAAGATAATGGGATTCTCCCGTCTGGATATTCGGAGCCAAGACCCGCGTCACCTCCGTGACTCAACGCCGCGTCCCGCGATTGGAGCAGATTCGAGCAATCAATGTTATCAAAACGCCGCTTCGTCGGGCGGCGGACAGCGCCCAAACGACGTAATTGGATTTCCCCCCTCGCTTTAACGGGTGACACTCGAGCTGGGGGCGGGGAGTCCCGAGCGGTTTGCGCGGACACGGCGACCACCCGCACTGCCGTGTTGCCGAGGAACTATGCGTCAAAGTCGAACTTCGCAGCTGCCGGCCGCTCGGGATCAGCGCTGTCAATAGCGATATAAACTGCAGAAGAAATGCAATCATAACACGATGCCACCTCAATCACACTCGTGTCCGGTTTGAAATCGGGAATGATTGTGAATCCCTTCCTTTTGGTGACGAGCGGAACAGCTAAGAAATAAAAGGAAATTCAAAAAGCAACCTTTTAAGGTCTTCCCATTCCCCAGAACCGAAATCAATTGAGCACAATTTGGGACCTTCTGTCTTGTTCTGTTCAGTGTCGCAAACTGTTCACGAGTTCAGTAATAGCCGGATGTAAGCATGAGAATTCACTACAAGTAATAGCAGGGTTTAAACCCGGCGCGGTATTTTGAGCGTTTTTCGGTCATTTTCTTCCTCATCACTCTTGCGGCCGAGGGGTGACACGCTTCTGGTAGGATGACGAATAAGTGGTCCTGTCCTATTTTGTTCAACAGTTTCTCTTTCTGTGAAATGCCGTTGATGTAAATATCAAAGGAATGGACACAATAGCACACAAGAGGTTAAAAAGACCACGGGTGGACAGTCATTTCTTCATCATTCATGGGCAACCTTGGCCCCAATCCATCGTTGTTAGTTCACCATTTATTTCAAGCCAAAGCAAAACTTTCAGGCCTGTCAAAAGCCCCTGCTGTATTTTACCGAAAAAATACACCTTTTTTGATGTAGTGCTCTGTCAACACTATCAAAAAGTAAATCAGGTTTCATAAAAATCAAAATGGGCTTGGTTATATGTATGGTATATGTATATGTGTGTGTGTGTGTGTGTGTATGTATGTTTACATCTGACAAATACCAGCTTATTGAACTTATACACTCATATTTTAAATCCTATATTTTGAAATCTCTTTTTGATCGCAACCATTGATTCACATGTTTTTAGTTCTAATAGTTGAATTAGTCGTTAAATCTTGAACCGATTATAGCATTTCCTTTATAGATGGATTGCCCCCTGGCGGCTAGTAAAAAAGCCGCACTGAACTATAAGCCGCGGGGCTCAAATCGCGAGAAAAAAGTCGTGGCTCGTATTCGGAAATTGACTGTATTTGTCTAATTTACTGTGTTTAAAGCGTTTTCACTGGGAAGCCCACATCTGCCACGATTTATCGTCGCGTTGGCTTATCAATGCAAATCGTCACGGTCACACACAGGCACACTCCGCCGGCTAACGCTTTGTCCGGCGGGATAACTCGTAAGCTTTTACTTGTGGGAGCTATACCGCCGGGGTCGGGGAATGACGCTGCGCGCGCCGGGTTAAAGAATGTTGGCGCCAAATATCGGCCGTGCCCACATTCCAAATAAAGCCGGAGAGCCGCCGCCGCGGCCTCGGCGGAGAGTGAGGGGAGGATGCAGTCGGCCGGGGAAATGGAGCCGAGGGACTATATAGCTGAGGTCGCGGATCGATAATATGCCCTCTGATCCATAACATTAATGGGAGGGAATACCTTATTACTGTTAAGAGGCGTTAGGTGAACGGGGCGCGCGCGCGCACGCGGTCGCGGGGCGATACATCACATCTGGGCGGCCGGCCAAGATTTCCTCCTCTCCCCTCTTTTAACCTTGGAAAACTCCCTCCCTCCGTCCGTCCGTTTCATCTTCTGTCCTAATATCCCGATTGAAGCGCCCGCCTCTCGCCAAAGCATAGCCGAGACCTAGGGACGTCCCTCTTTATCGGAAAATATTCCTCCGGCCTCGGGTTTTTGCGCGAGCGAGTGGGGAGCTGGCGGTTCTGGGTCGGCCAGTAGGCGGGGGGGACACCCTGTACCGGTTGCCAGCCAATTGCAGTGCACACAGACAACCATTCACGCACCCAATCGCACCTAAGAACAATTTCGAGTGGCCGATGTTTTTGGAGGCGGACTGTCTGGAGAGAACCCACGCGGGCAGGGGGAGAACGTGCAAACTCCACACGGGAAGGATGGAACGAGACGTGAAATCTCGTTAAATCTCTTAAAACTTATCATTTATCCATTTTCAGCAGTAAAATCAATCTTCCATATGAATTGAATTTTTTCTTGTTACAAACTTTTGATTGGCGCCGTTCATATGTTGGATTACCTTTTTGTTTTGTTTTACTGCCTAGTTTATCATATGCTCAATTATGGAATGTAGTCCGCTCGGGGAAGCGTACGGAATAAGAATTTCATCGCGTGGTCTCGCCGTGCGCCACAAAAAAACTCTTGAAGATCATACTGCGCAAAAAAGATACGCGGCTTTCGTCATCAAATCATTTGAATGTCTTTGTCTAACCAATGCTGAGCGCAAATCCAAAGTTGCATCACCGCGGTTTCTATTTGCGTCACAGCGGCAGCAGAAGGGCCGCGGCGTACACTGGGAATATAAATATGGAAGGATGCGTGTTTGTGCAGCTGTGTGTACTCCTGTCACGTCGGCGTGGCGTTCATTGTCATGCGGCGCCGCACTTTTGCGCGCTTTGAATAAAACAGGAACTCTGCCCGACGCTCTCTGCGTCGTAAACGATGCTAGCGGGCATCCTCTGCGTACGTTCGCTTGAAAAAAATGTCCCCAATCACTGGTGATGAGCCAACAAAAGATATTTGATGGGTCTGAAAGAAGGGTGTCGTACGTTTCGAACCGATGAAATTATGGTATACGTTCTTCAGATTTTTTTTGGGAACAGAAAATATTAATAATATATATATGTATCTGAAATATATATGTGTGTGTGTGTGTACATGTATAAAATGTATGTATTGGCTAGGCGCGAAGTGTTGTATCCTTTTAACACGTTGCTTATTCTCAAATTACTCTTGGATGAGCCCAGCTCTTGAAATAAACAAGCCTAAAGCTCCTATCAATTACAACTCCGATGTAATGTCTTTTTGTTTTTCTCATCAGGCCAAAATATGGCTTTACCGGATGTCCCCAGACCCAAGGTTGTTGACATCTGCGCTAAGAGCGAATGAAAGGGTCACGCATTGGGATTTGAGCTCTAAAATAGGCGCAGAATTTCTAATGCGGCTCTTGCGTTGGATCTCGTGGGCTCGCACCGGTCAGCGGAGCTTCTGCTGCGGGACATAAATAGTGTAGATCTATGGGCATCCGGCGGGCCCTTGGGTGCCGGCTTGTCATGTTGAGCCTGCTTCACAGAGAGAAAGATGGGCCGCGTCCCGCGTCCGGTGCCAATCCTTCGCCTTTATCTGCAAACCGCAGCCGAGCGGAAAACGGGACTGAAAAAAGACGGCCCTCCGGACAGAGCCGACGCCGGACGGGCGCGGGCGGGCGGGCGGGCTCGGCCACGCGCTCGGCCCGATAACGACGTCGTACGTGGCCTTTCGGGGTTAGTTCTTCCTTTTTTTTCTCGGGGGAAGAAACGGAATGATCCCAGAGCAGCCTATTCTACAAAAACACAACTGAAGAAATATTAGCTCACACGTATTTTAGCATTTGGACATGCTATTCAAATTGTATTGAACAATAAGTCGGATGCCATTGCGTATATTTGGCTTGGTCAAAGAAGAATTACGGCTGCAGGGCGTCGACGCCACTTTGCCGTTTTTCACTTCTCGCGGGGGTGTTCGGTACCCGGTAACCACGAAAAGCAGGGGTCGCCGTCCCTTTCCCCAACCGGCGCGCGCGGCTCCATACCTCGCCACTCTCAATCGAATCGGCCGGGGAAATAACATTTCCACCATCCTCTCCGATTCGGTAACATTCGGCGCGAACGAGGATGGGCTCGGACGTCGGTTCGGTCCGCTTGCTTCCCCGATTGAAAATAATGCCGCGACGACCACGGCTAACGGCGGCTGCCGTCGGCCGCGACGGGCGTCGGCCGCTCGCAGCTCGGACTTCTCCCTCTAGGTCATTATTGGTAAAAACGTTGGCATCCGGTCATCGGGCATTTCTGACGGCAGGTGATGATGCTCGGCAAAGAAAGCATTTATTTTTGTTTAACTGTGCAGTACCTGTAGCATTTGGCCATTATGTGCACATATTTACATGGGGAACTGTTCAAGCTCACCTCAAGAAAGGTGAAATGTATTTTTCTGTAAAGTCCCCCTCCCCCTCGCCGCCCGCCCTCGTCAGCCTTCCTTGACTCGTAATCGGCGGCTTTTCGCTCACGTTTCCTCCTCGCCTGGTATCTGCAGCCGCACTCGGGACAGATGGACTGTTTTATTTTGCTCCCTTTTTCTGCCCGAGCGGCGATACCAAAAGTCCCGTTCTGCTGCCTGCGTTGGAGATAAATCAAAAACATTTTTCTACAGTTGCGATCAATGCTCGGGACCTTTTTTTTTTTTTTTTTCCCCTGCCATGAGCATCCATACAAATCCAGAACGGTGTAGTGAATCTTTCGCTCCTCGGGCTTCTTTTCGAAGCCTCCTTCCAGTGGTCCGCTCTTGCGGGAGGGATTTGCATCTCATTAGCATTTCATTCCGGATTTAATAGCATGAACTCCATGCCCCTAGACAATGAAGGGTTAAGATAGCAGAGAGGAAGGCCCCCCGCCCCGCCCCGCCCCGCCCCCCACTAGTGGGTACTGTACATCTTCCCTTGCACAAGTGCGTGACAGGTCTGGTAATTAAGCAAATTGTGGTACGCACACACGCGCGACCTCAGCGGATTGTTGCACGACTCCCTCTCAGAGCGTGGCTTTTCTATTCGCAAACATTTAGCATGGCCTTTAAATGGAGTATCGCCGTTTTTCTGCTGAGCTTAACTGTTATTGCATTGCGGTCCTTTAGTGGAATCTGCTGGGAAGGGAGCGCAGTACGTTCATCTATATTTTGTTACGTGAAGCGTTTTCTCAAAACCGGGCTTCTGTCATGAAGATTAGTTTTGATTTCTTGACAAAAAATCCACCAAAACAAGGTCTCGACTTTTATCTCTCAGCAGCCAAAAGGTTTTAAACGGAGCGGGTGAAAATAAGGAATCCACCGTCGAAAGGCCAAAGCGACAAAACTTCAAATGCGTTTTTCTCCAAAGTCATCTCGGCAAGCTTCAAATTGCTTTTTATCATTTCAAAGGGAATCGGAATTCGAATATATCTCTTTCAATTGTCATTTTCGGGGACATGAGCCTGATTTTGGGAATGCGGCACATTTACATAAATAAAGCCACGCATTTCTTTTCAAGTATTTGGGTCACTTGACGAGTCCAGTTGATCCTAACTGTCGTATTCACGTCCTGTCAGCCTGCCGCTTGGCTAATGATGACCAATTCATTGGATTGATTTGATTTCTGGCCCAAGCCAACGTTGAAACGAGATCAGGACTTTCCTTCGATTGAGTATTTGAGATTTTCCGAGCCCGGCCGTCCAACAAGAGTGAAATGTGTTGATCCGGTTTTTATGCCGAGAAAAAAAGTACACGCGATTTTACTGAAGATTGCTCGCGCGACTTTACCACAGTCGCACAAATTGACAAAGTCGCTTCCCCAAACAACTTTGCACGATGTTTGAAGAAGAAAAAAAAGGTTTACATCGGCAGTCCCACGCCAATACTTTTTAAAGCGGGCGTTTTGCTAGCTCCTCCGTAGCCAAAAGGGGTCAATTCTATACAGGGGAACACGTTTGAAAAACTGAAGCTCTTATTGAATATTTGGACAGCAGGGGGCGGACTTGACAGCTATTTTGTTCATACGACGCACAAACGAAAAAGCCGGTGAGGAAATCGTACATCCGTCGCGGTCGACGGAGCCAAAAAGATGAGTCCGTTTCCATCGTCTGTGACAGTTCACAGATAAGATGGATTCCTCCGGCGCCGTCTTCCCTTCAGCGGCCCGATCCCGGAAGGAGGCGGCCTTTTCCACCAAGGCACCTCCCCCCCCGAACATATGAGCGCTGCTCGCCGCCACACGCGCGCTCTGCTATAGCGAGCGCGTACGAGCATCATTTGCGATCCGTTCCAATTTCACACTCGTTAAGTTTCCGTGTAAAACGCCGCGCCTCCGGGATGAATGAGAATGACTGGGACGCGCCTTGATGCGAATAGCGGCAAAAGGAACGCAAATGATCCTTTCCTACTGACTTTTCGGCTGAAATTGTAAAGAAACCGCAGAGCGCGTCGTTTCAAACTCTTCTTGTTTATGTGGCAAAGACTGCAAATCCATCTCCACTTATAACCCAGGCTAAATTTCACTCCTCCTTGACATACAAATCTCTGATGTACATTGAAACAAAACAAAACAGGATAAATAAAAGAACCTATCATTTTCTGAAACAATTCAATAATTATGTTTGAAGGATTTTTGCATGTTTGTTTCATTTTTTTTTTCAATCGGGCCGCTGCTTCTGTTTTGCGTGTCTCTGCCGCCGCGGCAATACGAAGGGTTTGTGGCAGAAGCTAAAGAATATACTGTATGATGGTTTATCACGTCGTCTGTCCGCAAGTGCCGTGCGAGCAAAAATCCTCCATTATCACATTATAATGATTGGATTTTCAACTGCTTCGGGAAAATATAGTTCATAAAACAAATTTCATGTTCAGTAGGTTATTCAATTTCATTATTTTAAAAATCCAGATTCTCACCCGTACTAGAATGGCTCGACCCAACTTGTCGCGCGCTCGTTACCTGTCGCGTTAACGATTTATTTTGTGAACCGGTTTCGACCGTAATTCCAAAAGTTGATGTTTACGTTGAATATTTTTCTGCTGACAAACATTTATTTGGAATTATGTTTTTGAGAACAGGTCTGACACTTTGTTGATGATTTTTTTGTACTTAAATATTTAATAATTACCTTAATGATTTATTTAGTGAAAAGGTTGTCTACCGTACTGAACTATTTATTTTTTAAATATTTTTCTGTGGACAAATATGTCTTTCTTTCTTTTTGAAAGCAGGTCTGACACTGTTGAATATTTTTTTTGACAAACAAATATTAATAATGAGGTTAATGATGTATTTTTGTGAAAAGAGCTCCACGGTAGCCTGACGGCTGGTAAATACTTTACACTGGTTAAGGGGTACTTGACTGAAAACATATTTCGCAGGAGGTACATCATTGAAAAAACGTGGAGGCAAATATGTGAATTTGAGCCTCAAGTACGTGAGTGTGTGGGAGGGGGTGGATGAAACCAAGGACACACAGGTGAAATACATCGCAACGCAGTTGCGTTGCATCGTCGCCGCTTAATGAGGTCATCGGCCGCTTGTTGTTGTTTACGATCTCGGGCCTCCCCGCTTCTCCGGTGATTGCCTTTTTTTTTCTTCTTTCTTTTCCCTCTCTTCTCACGGTGGTTTCCGTTGCGCTAATTTATGTGTTGTTGTTGAAGCCGGCCGGCGCGCCGCTAGGCCCGGCGATGGCATTTAGCTAAAGAGCAGAGAGGCCGTTAGCTTCAACATTCATCCGATCAATCTGGCTAATGAAAGCGCATCCTCTCCGCAGCCTCCGTTACCCGTCGCTACTCTCGCCCTGCCCTCTGGCCTTTCCTTTACCCCCCCCCCCCCCCCCCCCTCTAACCTCTCGCCATTTCATATGGGAGAAAATGGCAAAACGCCAACCTGTTTAGTGTTTAAAGCGGAGTACAAAAATACCTTTTTGAATGTATGAAAGCTTACATGATGAGGAATAAATCAGTATGTGTTTTTCTTACTGCTGTTACACACATCCGTATGTCCGCAAAAAGCCTCGAGTCTGGACTCAAACGGGGGTACTTGAAGGAACTTTAGGCGGTACTCGAGATTTGAAACAAACCGACATTCAAACATCCTTTAAAAATAATTGAATTGTTTGAGAAAAATATAAGTTCATAAAACACATTTTATGCACAGTAGATTATCCAATTTCAATCTTGTAAAAATCCAGATTCTCCTCCAGAGGAGAAGGGTTTGACCCAATTTATTTGGCGCCACCTCTCGTTACCTGTCAAGTTCCTGATTTATTTTTGTGAACAAATCTCTCCTTTGATCCCAAAGAGGACACTTTAAGTTGAATATATTTCTGTGGACAAATATTTATTAATTGGTATTTATTTTTGAGAACTGGTCTGACAATTTGTTGATTTTTTTTTTTTTTTTTGTGGACAAATATTTAGTAATAATTAAGTCAATGATTTATTTTTGTGAACAGAGCTCCACTGTAATCCCAAAGAGGATGCGTTTGTTTAATATTTTTCTCTGGACAAATATTTTTTTTATAATCATTTCTTTTTTAGAACAGGTCTGACACTTTAGCTTGATTCTTTTAGTGGATAAATATATTTTAATAATTACATTCATTATTTTTTTGGTGACATTTTCATATTTTTCAGTGGACACATTTATCCATAATGATTTCTTTTTGGCAACAGGTCTGAGCCTTTTTTGTGGATATAATAGCATATAATAACAATTTAGTTCATTTCTTTATGACAACAGATCATTGCATGATCAATAAAATGACCCCAAAATGCTTTGACCTGGTTAAGGGGTACTTTGCTAAAAAAAAAAAAAAAAAAAAGAATTCACAGGGGGTATTTGACCGAAAAAAGGTTAAGAAGCGCTTGCCCTCGACTGCTGCAGTACCTAGACTAACCTGCGAGAGACAGCGCGGTGTCCCGGGGCATACGGACTCTTACTTTACTGTAAATCGCACGGAAAGTCATGGTAATGGAATTCATCGCTCACTCACTTCATCCACATTTCTTTTCAGCTCACGCAAGTCTAAAAACTGCGTTTTCGATGCACTGGAGGTGGCTTAGCGTGTGGCCTGAAACAGGCGCCTTTTCATAGACGGTTCGAATTGCCGGCGGGATTTCATGATACCGTTTAGCCCTTTGGAGTTTGGAACGTAAACGTGCCCACGGCGCGCGTTTTGGAAAAAACCAGCTGAACTTGATAGCTTGACGCGTCCTCGATGAAGTGTCGCTAAATACGGACTTTTTTTATGTCTTTGTTTTTACGATGTTGCAAAACAGTTGGAGTTTTGATGGCTTGGTTTTTACATTGACATGGCTAGGCGGACTTATTGTTTGTGATGTTAAATACAAAATATGAAGGTTTTCAAACACGCATTGCGCAAAGTTGTCACTGCAGTCAGTATTTGAGTCATTTTGTAATTTATTACTTGAAGCATTCATATTTATTCCGTCACAACGCCTTGAATCATAAATGCAATTATATAAATAATGTATTCATTGTGGATGAACGTGCGTGGTATAGCAAGCTGATCTTAGCTCCGGCTACTGCGTTGCTAGCATGACTTATTTGTCTTTCTGACTTATCTCTCTCATTTGTTGCTACAAATGAAAAGTTTGCTTTTTTTTCTTTGATAGTTTTGATTTCCCCAAATCGTCCGTGGCGGGTCTAAATTGTCCGCGGGTGTGATTGAGCGCGTGAATGCTTGTTTGTCTCCGTGCGCCCTGTGATTGGCTGGCGACGAGGTCAGGGGGTTCCCTGCCTACTGCCCGAAGTCAGCTGGGATAGGCGCCGGCAAGCCTGCGACCCTTGTGAGAATATAATATATAATAAATCTTTTTTGTTGTGTTTTTTTTGTTTGTTTGAGGAAAATAAATTCACTGAGGAGCCACCCGCACGGTACGTGAGCACGTCATAGCTAGCCCAAGTATCTTTTTATGCGAGAGTGAGAAATCTAGTGGAAAAAGTTGATTAAAGCCGAACCTTTGTGTCGAGGTGTTCCCTGCAGCAAGGTCTGCGCTTGCCTCCGTCAGGAAATATCCGTCATTGTGCTCCGCTCTGAGCTTTGTGTTTATCTCACTCTCTCTCTCTCTCTCTCTCTCTCACACGTACTTGGAGGCAGACAAAAGAGGCGTTTGACAAATAAACTTTGCGAATGCCACGCGGGTCTCTGGCGGGGCCGCCGGCCGTAACTTGAGACGGATAGATGCTATGTTTGCGTGCGTGTACGCGTGTCGGAAGACTTGAGGGACAGCGAAGGTGACCCGAACTTGCGCAAAGCGATGATGGAGTAGGTGCGAAGAAAGCGAAAGGACGCAAGGTTGTTGCCCGCGCGCAATGCGGGAGTAGCGGAAGGTCCCGATTTGGTGTCGGATTCCCATGTTCGTCATGAAAAGCCCGGCTTGGGAGTGACTTGCGCCGTTTGTGTGACAATAGACAATAGACGCTACTTGAGTTATGTGAGGGAAAGTGTGAGTGAGTTGTTCAGCGCGAAGGTTAACTTACCATCGATTTGCTCGCGTATATTACTTTGAGGGTGTGCGCGCGAATGTTGGGTGTAATCTTGTGAACAAGGGAAACTGGGAACTTTAGCTGCGTAGAACGAGTGTCAGCACTTCTTGCTATAAACCCGTTTCTGTGTGTGTGGACTTGTACCTGTGTTAGAGTAGCATGACAGTTAATTTGCGTGTACTTGTGAACACGCAAAACTGGGGACTTCAGCCATTTACAGCGATAGTTTATTTGCGTCTGTTTATTTGGAATTGTACGTGTATTGGACTTGCGTGACTTAGTTGTAGGTGTACCCGCGAATAAGTGAAAGCGGGGACTTCAGCGGCGGCCCGTGTTGGGGTTGACATTTCTGTGTTATGAAGTCACAAGACTAAATGTGAACGAGGGAAAGGGCGGACTTGTTAGCACTTCCATTTATAAACCTGTGCGTGTTGGGAGTCTTACCATTTGAGTGAGTGTGAGTTCGCTTATGGACAAGCGGAAGTGCGGCCTTCACTGAAGTGCGTTGCGTGACTTAGTGACTTCATACGAGTGTGCGTGTGTGCGCGCGCTCTCGGCAATATTAGAAACTGGGGACCTTAGCCCTGATAGTTTCCCTGTACTTACATGTGTGTATGTTTATAAGTGTGTGTGTGAAAGATTTATACAGAATGTGAGAGTGTGGGTGCAAAAAAAGTACATAGCCCACATGAATTGGATACAGAAAAGGACATTGTGTAAATGACAACTAAGACCCCAACAAAGATGTGTATCCAAGAATGTGTGCGTGCGAGCTATCGCTTGCAAGTGTATGTCTATATGTGTGATGAAGCCGCATAAACACGCGCGGTGCCGCATACTGATCGGGGGACAATAAAACCTCCATTAAAGATTTATTCAGCAGAGGCAAGGAAGGGGAGTGGGGCGGGGGGCTGGGGGGGGGGGGGGCGCTCAGGTTTATGTCACGGAGTGGATTACGCCAAAGACACCTCCCTCCCTCCCCCCGTCACATACTGGCAGTCCCGCGGGCGGGGGAACGCCGCATTTGAATAGCCCCGTCGCCTCCAGCTACGACGATGGCTCCTTAAGTACTCGCACGCGTCCCGGCGAGCGTCCCGTCCGTGGGCCGACGCCGTCTGCGTCGTCGCGAAACAAGCCCGAGGCCCGCTCTGTCAAAATGTCACCTGAGCCGGGCCGCCCCTGGGCGCCTTTTTAGTTCATATCTGCAATAAGATTGCGGAGGAAGAGTGGAAGGCAGGCAAAGGGGGAGGCTCATCTAATTCACCCGCCCTTCCTCCTTGTCCAATGAAGTGTGCTGTCAGCTTTATCGCAAGAGCTATGCAAGCACCCAGCCGCCGCAGCCCCCTCTCCCGCCCGCTCCGCCTTTCTTCGCCTTCGTCCCGTTTGAAATGATTGAGATTCCGAGTTGACGCCGCCGACATTCCAGAGGCCGTTTGGCTTTCCCCTGCTCGCGCGCCAAACGGCGAGGGGGAGGCTCGACGGTCGGGAAGTAAGGGGCTCGCGCAACTAAATGAAACACAATCAATGTCTCGGACGTCCCGAATGGATGAGAAGGGGTATCGATGACGCATTTGAGACCTGTAGCCCAAAATAAAGTCTCTGGCAGCCCTCTTGGGGTATTTTACTCTTTGCCTTAACCCTTGTGGCATAATGTTGAAAATGATGGAAAATCCCTTTTTTTTGTTGTTGTTGATATCGCCATTGTTTTTTACGACCAGAAAGCAAAGGGAAATAGCAACGTGAAACCGAGAGAATCCCGATTAGTAAATGGCGCGTAAGTCAAGCGTTGAGCCTCATGGATAGGCGCGCCCCGAATGGCCGGAATTTCATTAAGATTCATGTATTATTCACCGGGAAACGAAATGGAAGAAGCCCGCTTCACAGTCGTTCATCACGCCTCCGCAAAGTCTCCGGGACTTCGGCGAAGACCTCAAACAAGACTCCCGAATCACGTCGGGGTACGATAGATATCGGAAAGGAAAAAGAACGGCTGCTTTTTGAGTGTCTTCTCGCTAATTTACCAACAAACGGGCCGATGTCATCAAGCAGACCGCCGCGCGTGAGAATGATCATCGGACCGCCGGAGAATATTGTGGCAATCGGAATTACGTTTGATGACTAAAGAGCCCCCGATCAGAATTACGTTTGATGACTGAAGAGCCCCCCGTGCGGTTAGCTGCTCATTTGCTCCGCGGATATTTTGCAGCGTTTGCTTATGTTTTTATCTTTTTTTTTTTTCCCCTTCCCAGCAGCTCCGCCTTCTTTCTTTACCGGACCCTCTGCCTTTCTAATTATAAAGTTTACTTAGGAAGATTTTCTTTGCCGTCGAAGCGAGCGAGATTAGCCCACTCGGGCAATAATAAATACTAATTGAATAATTAACATTTTATAGTGTTTACAAATTGCTCCGTCGGACACGACTCCAGAAAACCGGGCCGGGAAGCGCTTGCGTTTAAAAAGAACACAACCAAACACGAGAACAAGTCTATTAAAAGTCTTATTTAGGAGGCTCGCTCCTTTCCTTTCTTTTCTTTTTTTTTAACACTTCCAATTTGGCTTACAAGGGCTTAAAGTGTGGGTTTAAAGCTTTAAAATTCAATTGGATACAGTCCCAGTGCTTACCGACGGTGAACCTTTGAAAAAAAAAAACATTTTATATGTATACGCCATCGCAATTTGTGATCCCGTGCAACAATCGTATGGTAAAAAATGTCATGTAAAACTAATTTTTGATTTGCACTGTTGTAAAGTATTTAACGCAGATTAATTATGATTCAATTTGGATATAAAACTGCCCATTTATATAGAGGTTTAACTTTTTATCTGGATTTTTGCATATCGCAATCAAAGCCTTGTCAGTGTTTTTTTTATTGTAATTTTTTGAATGGTAATTGTAAAATTGAAGTATTTTGACCATCTTGGGTCACATAATTCTCGCAGTATTTCAGTCAAGTCATTGCACACTCCTGATGGTGCGATAACTAAGCGGTCGTGGCGAAATTTTGGTTTGGGTGAAATTTCAGCTCCCTAGAGTCTTCTTGCAATGCGTTGTAAAACGCCTTCGATGTAAAAATCAATTCTGGACAATACACTGCACTTTTTGATTTAATTGGGTCAATTATGGGATGGGTGGGGGCAGCCCGAACTGGTTGTCAGCCAATGGCGGGGTACGCAGGGGTGACCAAACATCCACGCGTCCAGTCTTATGTAAGAACAATTTCCAGTGTCCAATCCCCCTACCATATGCACGTTTTTGTCGTATGGGAGCTGGAAGCCACGGGGAGAACATGCAAACTCCGCTCAGGGAGGCCGGAGCTGAAGTCGGGACCCCGAACTGTGCGGCGGACTTGCCTCCGAACCCTAAGCCGCGTCCGTGTTAAACTTTCTTCTTTTTAAGCAAGTCGAAAGCCCGCTCGCGTTCCTCACGCCTGGAAATATTTCCCGCCTTTCGGCCGCTCGCGGCATCCCAACGAGTCTCGCGGATGTTCCCTTGCCTTCACCGAAGTTCCAGCCTCCCCTCCTCCGTGCGCCGACGGGCCGAGGCGCCGACGGGCCGAGGCGCCGGCCGCCGACTTTGCCGGCCGTAACCGGCTTTGCCGCTTTCTCCTCTTATCTTTGGCGACGAGTATCCGGTTTGGGCGGCCCCCGATACGCCGTCGAGAGAGATAACGCGCTCGCTCCCGCTCGCTTCTAATCGAATCGACGTCCATCGGCGGAATCTCGACTCGCGACCCCGAGTGGCGTACCGTCCCGCTTTGGCCGGCTAAGTCCTAGCGTGCTCAGTAGAGGACATGCTCTCCTTTCCCGCGGTGCCTCGTGCGCTCGGGTGCGACGCCGTTCACTTCGCTGTCACGCCGAGACCAAATGGACATCGATGAATATGAATAAATGTCCATCTGGCGCTCGATATCTCAATCGGATGGCAGATTTCTATTGATTAGTTTTTGTAAAGCCTTTTCGTAGTAATAATGATAACGGGCCAATGTTGCAGATGAGAGGCTGACCTCTTCTTGTAAAAGGGTCAAATCCGGGGCCGGTAAAGGATGTTGCAGCCTGACAGAAAAGAAAGTTCCTGCATATTCTTTGTCAAATCCAGATCCGTTGCTGAATACGTTAGCAGATGACTGAAATGATGGGCTCGGTGACCAGTACCCGCCCATCATTTGAACTTTTTTAGCTTTGTGTACTCTAACCATTTACCGAAGTTGTGTGCAATTAGCGCTAGTGTTGGGTTTGTTCATAAATCCGTACAAATCCAGAGAGAGAGGGGGAGAGAGAGAGAGAGAGAGAGAGATGGGCCCTCATTTTATGTACTGTTTGTTAACTCATTCACTGCCATTGACTGCTGTCGATGTCAAAAATCCATTTTTACTGGCCTCGCAGCGAGTATGTTAACTCATTCAGCGCCATCGGCAGCTACATAAGTCAAAAGCGCATTTTAATGCGGCCGGCAGCCGATGAATGAATAATAGGCACAATCGCAGCCGCGATAGCATCGGCGGCCTCAGTAATAATAAAGCGCGTGCGTGTGTTTTGGGGTGGGGGAGGTTGAAAGCTTGGGGAGCTGCGGGGTCAGCCTTAAATTTAATGGCTGGACTGAGGCTAAATGAGCTGAATTAATCGGGTCCGCTCCTCGCACTTCCGCGCCTCCTCAACATACATTGTGTGTGTGTGTGTGTGTGGGGCGTTATTAATTGGGTCATACTTCCACCGCTCCATCCTCTCAGAAGCGCGCATATAGCTTTGTAGGACGCGGAAAGTGCGCCACCTCATCTTGTAACACGATCAGCTTTAAAAATATCGCCCAAACATTTGCGACGATCGTGTTTGCGCCCCTTTCGTTTTGAAGGCTGTTTTGTGTGCGCTTATCCCATTTTTTTGCAGACACAAGCTGAATATCAATGACACGCGCGTCCCAAGGAGATGCTTTATGTGCGCCGGGCTAAACGTCGGCTTCCATTTCAAGGGCCGTTCCCCCGTGCGTTCGTTGAAGCGGCCTGGTCCGGAACCGGGCTTCCCCCAACGCAAACACACTTATCACCTCCCCCCCAAGCCTAACGAACCCCCGCTTTGGCCGTCGACCGCCTTTTGACCAACTGCTGTCGACGTAGACGTCTCTCCTGCCTGCCGTGTGATCGCCCTCCCCCTTCGATCCCCTCGAACTCCCCCTACGCACTTGCCCGCGACGGGGGTCAGCTCCCCGTGAATAAGGTCAATCGTTCCAACATGAACGGGTGCAACCTTGCAAGAACAAAAGATGCGTGCGTGTGTGTGTGTGTGTGTGTTTCCATTGTCACCCATTTAGCCCGTTCTCCAGCGTCCAATTGATTATTGTTTTTCCGTTGAACACAAAGCGACATTTTAGCTGATCGAGCCGTATTGCGGCTTTTTCTTTCAACGGCCAAGCAAAAAGTAAAAAGAACCGCGATTAATCAATTTAACCCCAAAAGCTCGAAAACCCTAAAAACATTTTTGGTTCCTCCCTAAACAGTAAAGCTTGTATTTACTTTGACTATTTTGCTCTCTTCCCAGGGAAAACTTTATTTACATTTTTTGTTTAGAGTAAAATATAGTCAGTTTTACTGTGTATAAAACTAATAATATTCATTTAGACGGCGCTGTCAAAAGGTATTAACTTCGGAGATACATTTTATAAAACATTAAAAAAACAAAGTTGTGTTTACTTTCTGCGGAAGCCGAACTCTGCACATAGTGACAAAACAGGGAGTTGATGTAGTTTTACTTGAAAAAGACAGCCCATCAGAACAAAAAAACAAAGCTTAACAACTTAACAATGCCTTACAAACATTGGTTTTTGGCAGATTTTCGACTTGGCGGGAACAGATTTATGGCATATCTCTGACCCGGGTTGTAACAGATTTATGGCATTTGAATTTGACGAGCACAACGTTTTCAGAGAGGATAAATTGTTATAAATTGTGAATATGTGATGAAAGCAGTCGCGCAGCGATTCTCAAAGTGTGTCGGTACGCAAGCGCCCTCTAGTGTTACACTAGAGAATGGCTGCCAATGTACGCGTCGTTTGTATTTAACTTTTGAGAAATGTTTGAACATTTGAGTACGTTTGTATTTTTTTTCATCTTTGAAGTGTACAATATATTCAATATTATCTGATCATTTTTATCAAATGTGTTCCGAACGTATATGTTCAAGCTGTGCACCCTATTTTACAACGTTTTTTCCATTTTTTTGGTGTAAGAATCACTGCTGGAAGTGAATTTGAATTCTAGTTAAACTGAATGTGCAACAACTGAAAATTATTTTCTGTCTCTGTCACCATATGGAACTTCCTTTGTATGTATTTTTCAAAGTAATGCTTTACCAGCCTCATTGGCTGAGTCACCCAGAGAAAAGCTGCATTCTGAACCGAATGACCTCAGGGGTCCGATTCGTGACTCAGCTAAATGGTCACTCGCTTGATCTCCGCCTCACGGTGGGCTTTATTCTTGTCCTGGCTATCCCTGCCTCTCTGGGGGGGGGCAGGATGTTTGGCCGCAGATTATCCAGGCGTCAGAGGGGTTTTTCCGAAGGTCGTCCGGCGGCACAAACGTAAACGGAGCGGCCACTCACCGACATGCGCCTTTGGACCCAAGCGCCCGAATGAACGCGGAGGAAGCGGCGAATCCGCCGCGTTTGCGGGGATCTCATCGGAAGTCCGCGCACATGCGCAGCAGTAGCGGGATGTGTTTTCTCAGCAATATATTGTCTGACTAAGCCCAATTAATGAGACCCGGCGGAGCTGCCAAAGTCTACTTGTATATTTCATTTTTTACCTTCCTTCAGTATCTCTTCCCCCATCCCTCCGTCACCCGTCCCCTCTTCCCTCTCAACTTGCTTTAACTCTTGCCGTTTAACGGTTACTGAGCTGTTGGAAAATCCAACTTTTTAACTGTAAAAATGGAAGTACAATAAGAAATTAACTCCTTTCTGGAGTTGGGATTCTAAGGCGAAATCATCGTATGCCGGGCAATAGCAAACTGGTCATTAGCTAATGCGTAGGAAACACCGGGTAAAAACATCCACATTGTATGTATACTGTATGTTCAAAATGAGTAACAAAATAGTATAGAAAGTATATCCGAGATATATAAGCGAACAATGACATTTGATTTACAGGTGAGTGACATTGACTTGAGCTACTTACGGCCATATTCCCTAGCGAGGGTAGCGTAGCTTAGCCTTCTTCGTATTTCTTGATTATCTCCAGCTCGATTTCCATACTAAGCGTCTTCTTATGTCTCCCTTTAACATCGCTAGCAATCTTAGGACGCGTGGCTAACAAATTTAAGTTGGAATTAAGGTCTAAAATGCCCAATAAATTTGATATTGTAATCACTCAGACGAGACGTCGGCATCTCAGTGACATTTTCTCCGCGAGGCCGGACGAAAAAGTTTATTATTGCACTTGGCAACGTGAAAAAAACCTAAGCCGAGGACGCCGTAACCCGGGGGTCCGCCGCATTAGCGGGCCACGATTATTACACGCTCAAAAAGGTCGACCCGGCCCCGCGCGTTCACATCGCGTTGGTATGACTCTCCCGAAACAAAGGAAAAGATATCATGGCGCCGCACCTTTTGTTCAGGCAGGCATGGCTTTCTTAGTTCAACCAGCGACAGCAGGTGAAATCCAAACGAGCGGACGGGCGCCACTACGCGTCCCGCGGCCACGATTGCCGTTTAAGTAGTTTGTATTATGGTGCCGTGCTGCGGGCGTGTGAGAGGGAGCGCGAGCGAGGGGGAGGGAGGAGATCCGGAACTCGGCGCCGGCCTACATATGCCGCTCGGCAGCATCGCGCCGTCTGCTTTTCTCAGACACCCGGCGGACGGCCCGGTGTACGCGTGGCGTGAGCTGAGCGTGGAAATTTGGAATTCTGTCTGCGCGTGTCCCCGATGATACTGGACTGGCTCATCGCTCAAATTGAATGTATTAGCCATGACGCTGCGGGGACGAGGGTGGCGAGAATTCCACACTTGACACGTTCAATCCCAAAGATGCGTTTGCGGACGTTCAATCCCGGAATTTGTTTTTCGGGAGCACTTCGCTAAAAGGAGGGTCTAAAAATGACTGATAGTAGATCATTGATTACTTAGTGCAATCGAGTCATTAGGTATCGAAATACTGAAGAATTACTATAGCCGCTGAAATACTGAATTGATTTTGTCAGGTCAAAGTAATCCATTAAGAAAGTAAACAATTAGTTGGTTGATTAGTATTTTAGAGACTCCATTAGCCAAAGTGGAAAAAAGAAAGACAAAAAGGGTAAAGGAACCAAACTTGTTTAAAAGCAGTTCTGTGCAGAGAACGGAAGAGCCCCGACTGGTTGATATTATTGGCATATTTACGGTTCCCTCTGTGTAAGATTGTAAGCGCACTCTGCTTGAAAAGGAAATAGAAGCCAGACGGGAGAGGGTCTCATCACAACTGATTGGTCTGAAAGACTCATTCTGGTCTTCTTTTGCAAAAGGTAGCCTTTGACTCAGCTTGTGTTTTTTTGGTCCGGTCTCTCTCATTGATAACGTTGGCAAACATTTGACAAAAAAAAGTTGCTGGTGCATTTTTAAGGAAACTCAAGCAGCGGTGTGTAGGTGTATATGAGGCACCGGCATCCAAGACATTATCGCAGCAGGTGTGTCTCACTAAACAAACGCCGAGGGGGGCTTTTTTTTTTTTTTTTCTTAGCGAGTTGCATCTGCCTCCCAAAATTGCTCAAATTAGTCTTCATTTCCATTTTTTTTGAAACCTCAATTTTTCTCGGTCCACCCCAATCAAAGCTGGCAGCTGGCGCTTCCTCGGCGGAGTTTCCCATAAAAGCTTTGGATTAAAAAAGACAGTCCCTAATGAAGGACCCTCCACTTCAGGCCGCATTAAGCGTTAAAAAGAAAAAAAAATGGCCAAAGGTGTTCAATTGCATGAATAACACATCAAGCTCAATCTGTCTGCCCATAAAATGACTGTCAAGATATAAAGTGAGCGCAGCTACCGTACGTCTGTCATTCATTTGCCTCGATGCATTTTCCGTCAAAATGCTATTTGGTTAGAAGCGGATGACCGACGGTCAAACATTGACGCGAAATTCTAGAGATGACCCGTTGCTAATATCAGGCATCCGTCAATGCCGAAACCACTCGATATACTGCAACTCGTTTCTCTTGGATCGTTTCCAATAGCTGTCACAGAGACGCGATATTGAGACGCGATATTGACCTCAAATGACGTGGATGGGAAACGTATCCAGAAGCGCCGCTGACTTTGACGTCGACTACGTTCCTTGTTGTTTTTCAGAACAAACTTAAGTTTGGGGGGTTCTGGTTTGATCAGCAACTCTTTCAGTGCCACGGACGAGAATTCGAATCTTTTGAAATAGCAATACAAAGAATGTTTCTACAAAGAGTGTAACAGGTCATTTGGGTAAAAAAAAAAAAAAAAAAAAAATCCTACTGTCGAATGCTCAAAATTGCAACATTTAAACTATGTTGCCAACCAAAACGCTAACACCGAAATGAAGCACCTCAGCTAGACAAATGAAAATGATTGCACGTGGGGACGGAATCTTAAAAATGATTCCGATGGGCCTTCAAATAAAAAAATTGCCGTCATCTCCATCCTTCAAGATACACGAACTAGCCTATTATACGCCCGCTATGAAAGGACACACAAACTGAAAACACTTAGTGTCTTTTGCCTGTCGAAAGGTGCGCGTGCGTGCCTGCGTGCCTGCGTGCCTGCGTGCTTGCGCATGTGCGCCGGTTAAATTGAATTTTAATTGACAGCAGAGCTCAAGAGATTACGCTTCTATCTAATCAGATTTTATTTATACTGTGGCACTATAGCGCCACGGCTTATTGGAGCCACGTGGGCGTCTTCACACCTGCCGTCTTTAATTTCTTGGGAGACAAATTGCAGACGAAGGTTGCAGCTTTTTTTTTTTCCCCCGCAAAGCATTCATAAATTGGGAGTAGTGCGAAGATTGCCTTTTGAGACTGAATTAAACGGATGTCAAGTCAGCGGGAAGGATGTTTTAAATATGCTAAATTATGTCTATTCTATCAGCATTTTTCCGAATTAATAGGCAGCATTTGGCAGACGGATGTAGTCGACCGCTCTGGAAAAAATCAACGTCATTTGCTCTCTTACTGACCTATGCGAATGCGGTGGCAAAATCATACATTAATTACAGAGATTTGCTAAAAACGTTGTTAGCTATGATCATAAAACAATGAAAAACAACATAGCACTGAATCAGCTTAGCTTTTTGTGTACCATTCGCACAGTTTAGACCGGAAAAAAAGTAGAAAGTTGTCGTTAAACTAGAACCGGTCTTGGGACTTTTGACTCGGAAACTAAACTCGGAATCGATCTAGTCGGAAACTTGGAGGAGAGCTAGAGATTACAGGGTGAGAGCTTGATTTAACGTTGTGACCATGTGTCACAGAAAAACTAGATCATAAATAATGTAAGACATCATTTTTTTATGACAAGACACGGGAGATAAAAGAGCAACTGCATAGAAATTGACACGTAACGGAACATCAGTCCTATCTAAAAGATAATTATTTAGCTGTTTTTGGAAGTAAAAAGTTAACATTTTGTTCAATAACTTGAGCTACTGTTGGTACGTTGTTTTTCTCGTAAAATCAATACATTCAAAAGCATGTCGCCTATTAAAAATTTCTTTCGGCACTTGCCGTCAACCGAAAATGACATCGCAATGAGGGTTCAGATCGCAACCGATGCCAGCTAGGCTAGTAGCTAGTAAATGTCACGAGACCAAACCTACATGAGAGGTGAGCTTGACATTTTCATTCGACAGCCAGTGGCAAAATGTGTTTTTAAATGTGTTTTTAAATGGATAAATCGTACATGAAAACTAATAGTAACGTTTTGCTGTTTGGAAATGGCTAAATAAAAATGTTCTTTACTGGGTTATCTTACTTCATAGAAGCTAATCATTCATACACCAAACAATTAGCATGAAGCTAACGGATTTAGAAGCTAAGCTATGTGTGTTTTTTGAAAAAAGTGCAACTTCCTCTGTTTTATTTTGACAGTAAATTGAAGGGTGCGGAGTCCTGGTATTTTTTTGCGCCGCACACCCGGCGACACCTTTGCTTGCCGCATACAAATGTGCGTTCATGAAAGCGTTTTCCCGCACGGCGAGCATCGATCCGCGTCGGACCGGCCACGTGCGCGTTTGTGCGCACGTGTGTGATTTAGCCAGTGCGGCTATCGATCTGCGGAGGGGGGGGGGAGGGAGGCTCCGCCACTGTTTCTTCCCGCAGCGCGCGCAAAGTAATCCCGGCGTGCCTCTGTCTTGGACGATTTGTCTGGGTTGGAAGCCGAAGGGTTCCCGCCCGCCCGCCCGCCCGCTCGCTGACTGACTGACTGGCGCTACGCGCTATTCAAGGCTCCAACTTCCATTGGCGGTATTTAGAGTCCGTTTGCTTTTAGAGGATGCTGCTTTTGCTTTCAAACGTCTGGCAATCAATAAATATTTGCGCTCATATGTTTGAATGTAATTTGATGCTAGATGCGCAGCGTCGCTTCCCTTAAAGCTTTGATAGTGGCTTGTGCAATTTCATTGAAAGAAAAGACTTTATTCGCAAGTGATGCTTTTATGTGTGTTTAGCATTTTCTTTCAATCCCAGAATGCCGCAAGGGATGTGCAAGTCAATATGCTGTGAAAGAAAATGGCAGTTGAAGTTTTAGTGGGGAAAAGTACGAATGCTAAGATACAAATGGCAATTTTTTTTTAAACATCGTGTTCCTTATTTGATGAGAAAAGATTAGTAATATGACAAAAAAAAGTCACTTTTTTCCCTCCGAGCTGTTGGGGAAAATTTGCCGATTACTTGAAGAAAGTTTTATTTTCTTTAAATCGCAGATTACCGATTTTTTATTTTTTGCAAAACAGTCATTCACGGATGGTATTTTTACGAAAAGTGTTTTTTTTGTACAATAAATATGATGTCATAAAGAGAAAGCAAAAAAAAAAACCATGAAATCTGATCGGTAGTACTACTGTACATTATGAATTTGTTGTGATCCTTCTTTTCGTCGGTATTTTTTTTCTTTCAGCCAGTGTTGAAGATGGGACGCAAGTGGAGCGCAGAAGAAGCCGGGGAACTCTAGATTCCTGCGCGATCCATGAAACAAACGTCCCGTTGGCTGAAATTGATCAGGTAATTGAGAGGGAAAGCGAGAGCGCTCCCCAATGCCCCGCCCGCCGCACGGCACCTGCGCTCAACTCGGGCGGGCTAGCGACTCGACCGCAATTTAAAGGGCAAGTCAAGTGGAAAAGCCTTTCGCGACCTCCGACCGGTGATCGGGAAATCCCCGAGCATCTGCGCCGTCGTCTTGGGCTGACGGCAAAACGGCCCTCCGATGGAGAAAAGGGGAATTTGTTGCTTTTCGTATCTCGGGTCGGCGGCGCGGCCGCATAGCACGCCGTCGTGGAGAAATGTTCGGGGTCCACATTCTCCCGCTCGTTTTGGTCCAGATAGTGTGCCAGGCGACTAATGTTGAGTTGCGTTTCTCGTTGATTAGATGATATTCGCCGTTGCTTTATTTCACACTTGTTTGACCTTGAAACAGATTAATCCTATTACTGCATTAGTTTTTTTTTTGCGTGTGTGTGTGTGGGGCGGGGGGGGGGCAGTGTTCATAATTGGCTGCGCCTCGAGCACAAGATGAGGGCAGACTTATCAAACGCTCCACAGAGGGTGGGCGGCGAGGAACGCAGCGTAACGGGACCCTTAATACCGGAGCGTCCCCGGACCCCCCGACGAGAGGGAGCGGAGCCACTTTGAGGCCGGGGGAGGACGCCGGGCCCTCTGTGGTGGGAAGCGGTTTTTCTCTCAACATTCACCTCGGTCGGAACCTTCTTTTCCGCGTTTGCTTCTTGGCGCGGGCCTCACGGCCTTTCCGACTCCTTTTGAATCAAAGGGCTCCACTCACCTGATTCGACCGCGGCAAAGTCCCGCCCCCGACGCGCATTTCTCTCCCGCTAGCGTCTCTGCGCGCTGAAAGTATGTCGACTGTTTGGCGCATGTGATCTTCTTCCCGTCTTTTGTGTGTCGGCCCGGGGATTGCGCTTCATTTCTAAATTTATCCTCAAAGTGTGCCACCTCTCCTGTGAGCCGCTGCCGGGACTCTGCGGCGCAGGTTGGGGCGGTGAAGGATCGGGGGCGCTGGCTTTGCGGGCCAACGGATTTTGCGGATTGGTGGGGGTGGCTACGATTACGGCGCAAAGCCAGTGAGGAGATGCGAATGTGGGACGCGGAAACCTTCAATTCCTCACCTTTTTTCTTCACGTGATTTCTTATCTTTGTCATCTTTTGCCGACCCCCGGGCACGCCTGTTTATTTTTGTTTCTGTCTGTCTGTCTGTCTGCCTGCCTATCGTATTGTGTGCACTTTAAGGCGCACCTAAAAGCCTTATTATTTTTTTTTTGTTTTAAAGCTGATAGTGCGCCTTATAATCAGGTGCGCCTTATAGCGCGGAAAATACAATGTATATGTGGATGCGTATATATGTATATCCCTTAATACAAATAATTTTACTCAGACATGAACCCCCGTGTCACTAAAAACAACAAAGAAAACAACGTGATGTGTCTTTTTAAGAGATAAGTGCTATTGTTTTTGTATTTTTTTTTTGTGCCGGCATAGCTTGTGTACATTTTTATTCCCACCGCACGCGAGAGCAAATCTCAACATGATTACACAGAGCGGGCCCTGGAGGAGCGCTCTTATCAGGAGCCCCTCTGGTGGAGATCGTCTCACGCGCCGCGGATTACACCTGCAATATCGCCGCAGACTTTTCAGACGCCGATAAAATCTCTCGCTCGCGAATCTCCGATCGATAACTTGAGTTCGATGGATTTCCTGGCGCGGGCGACGTTAGCTTTTTGGGTTCGCGGCAAAATTGGTGCGGTATTCCGCTTGGAGAAGTCCATTAGGAGAAGTACCTCGTCGTTAGTCGCACATGTTGTGATTTCCAACATTTTTCCATACGGTCAACTACGCTGTGAACTGAAAGTCATTTCGGGTCATCATTGGCAGCGTAGCTTTTTATGGCGGTCACGGTTCAAACAACTCCGATAGAGCTGAGCTAATAATAGCCTTGAGTTAGGTGAGGTTCGCGAGCCGAGGCGCCATTGAAAGAGTCATGCGGCCGCAATGTGGTTTTGAGTCGACGGCAGGCGGCGAAACGGCCGCCCCGAGATAGAGAAAAATCAGCCACCCCCTGAAAAAGGTTACAAGGGCTGCTGGATTGTTCTGCTTTTTCCGCAAAAGCGATATCATTTACAAAACTGTGAAGACCGCATACCTTGACTTCTTCTTTAACCAAATAAAATGTGGGGCCCCCCCTCCCAATTTAACCAGTTTATCATTTTTTAAAAAAGTAAATTAGTTATGGATCACCCCCCCTCCCCTCCCCTCCCCTCCCCTCCTCTCCCTCAAATGAATTTTGATTTGATTGAAAGAGATTGCACTGAGTAGAGTAATTGCACATCCGCAGCACCAGGTGGTGCGCTAGCGCTCTCATTGTCAAATTTAGGGCTGGAGTTTTCACATTTTTTAGCGGCTTAGGGTTCTTTCTCCACATAAAAGGAGATTTTGATCTTTTATTTTTTTTAAAGCTCTATGTGGCAGTCACAGTAGAAAGGACCCTGATAAATCCAACCTTTGGAACAATGAGATGAAAAGTTGTTATTTTAATGCGGTACAACTGATCATCTCCAACACGCTGAGTGCGGAGCGGTTTGGACACCAGCATGTGTCCAGGTGCGTGCGCGTCGCGCGCGGTTAATCCCTCGGGCAACGGGCCCCCCCGCGCTGCCGGCTCTCGGAGCGAGGGCGGGAAACGGCGGGGTGGAAGTCACCCGGGCGGGACTCGGGAGACCGGACTGGGACGGCCTCCGAGTGTCCCCCTGCCACGGCGGAGGTTGCGAGGACGCGCGGCTCGCCATGGGCATCGGGGGAGATAACGGAAGCGGGGGGAACAGATGGCAGCGGAGCGGAGGCTGACATGTAGTCATGGCGGCTAAACGCGCGCACTACTCCTGTTGCGGCCTGTCGAGCGGCGGCAAACCAAAGCGACGCCCGTCGCCGTATGTTTGACTCTTTGATGCCGCAAATCTCCGGGTTGCGTTCAAACGTCCTCCGGGAGCCCACGACATTGAATTTCAGGTGAATGCTCATTCTCATAGGCGTTTATATCAAGGTCAGGAGGAGAGAACAGGCAAATACGGCAAAAAACTTCTTTGGTTACGATTTTTGCGGTCACCGAGACGCAGTGACTGCGATTTTGTCTAAAATGGCACTCAGGTGATTAATATATGTTGGTTTTCAGCACTTGTGCCACCTATAGGACTGGAGTGGAACAGGAGTAACAACACACTTGAAACGCCATTCTAGACAAAATACCGTATTTTCCGCACTATAAGGTGCACCGGATTATGAAACGCAACCTCACCTAATGACATATTTTCAAACTTTTTCAATCACAATATAGTAATACTCAAAGCAATAACAACAATAACTCAAATAATCACTCTAAACTCTCAATAAACACACAAAAGAAACATGTAAAGCTCACTTTGTCAGTTCATTCCCCATTTACGAGTCTCAATGTCAATATTGATCCATATATATATGGCGCACCTGATTATAAGGCGCGCCGTCGGCTTTTTTAAAAAAAAATAAGGCTTTTAGGTGCGCCTTATAGTGCGGAAAATACGGTGGAAATAATGATTTTGTACATTTGACAAATCATTTTCTATCGATAGTTACAAAAAAATCACTTGACTATGACATCACAGTGGTTGTGTTATATTGTCCAAATCTCCCCACCGACAAATGGGGCTCGGAAAGACGAAAAGGAAACATATTTCAAGTTCACGTCTCTAGCTTTAGGCGCGGGGCTTGAGAGGCTCGACCATTTCCATTCTTTTCCAAACGCCAATCTTCAAATGAATCACCTTTTCGCACGCCGCTTTGGCATCCAGGCGACCGACCGATTGCAATTCCGCAAGTTAATTAGAAAAATGTCACGTCCTACGGTAAGGGACAAATTTTCCTAATGAGTTTGTTCTCATGCACTCTAGGCATGACTTGAACCGACACGGGACAGAGGGCGCATATCCTCTCCGTGGATTTACCATTAGATCAAGGTGAAATGTGAATGTTGATGTTTTTTTCTTTTTTCTCGGAAATTGAAGTCATGGTGTTTCCAATAAGGATATTACGCTGCCAATTTTAATCGTCCGCAAGTGAGACGGGCCGGTTCCGGGGCCGTTTTGCCACTCGGTGTCGACTGCAAATGACGTCACAAATGCTGAAGGGTCGGCTCACAGTAACGTTTTATGAGTTTGGTCGCGCGGTTCACAAGCTGAGTCGGGATCGGTCGTTACCTGAGCCCAGAAAAATGTTAAACGTAAAAATAAATCGTAAACTTGACAGGTAACGAGTGTTGGCACGCGACAAGTTGGGTCAAAGCGTTCCAGTATGGGGGATAATCTGAATAACTGAATAATATACTGAACATATTTTTTGGAAATGAACTTATATTTTCCTGAAACATTTCATTCAGTAATTATTTTGAACGTATTTTTCCTCTGCTTTGGGACCCGCTTCCTAGCCCCCGCGAACAGCTCTTCCGTTTACCGCAGCGACGACGACGACGGCGTATTATTACAGCGAAAGTCTGTTTGCGCTGCGCAGGCAGCGATAATTAGCATCGAAGTCAAAGAGCGCATCTCAAGAGGCGCTAGCATAAGCGCGTGCACGCTGTTTGTACGTACAGCGCACGGACGGCAAGCGCCCGTTTCCCCGCAAAGAGTCCAAGTTCACCACGCGTGAAGACGGGTACAAAAGAGTTATTTTCCCCGGGAGGAAATATCCGCAAAAAGACCGGGCGTCTACAGCGCCGTCACGGATAACGAATGGTAAATGAGCTTGCGCCGCGCTAGTCGGCGGGGGAAACGAGTATACCCGGCGCGGTGGTGCGTGCGTTTTTCACGTATCCGCTCGCTTGTCATTCATCAATATGCATTTGTACGGTTGGCCCCGCGCTCGCGGCCGTCGCCGCGCATCCGTCTTGTCGTTTCTTTCTCCTTTCGGGGGGCGGCGGGGCTCCGGCTCTCCGCGGGCGTTTGCCAGCGTACCGCCATAAATCATCATTAGGGATGGCGGCTTGTGCGGTGCGCGCGCGTCGTCTTTCGTCGGACCAACCGCCGCAACTGTCCGTGTGCAACAGTCCGTGTGCAACAGTCCGTGTGCAACAGGCCGCCACTTTCTGTCTGTAAACATACACGGCACTGAAATTGCTGTTTGTGTTCGGCCCTTCGTCTTGAATACAGAGTTAGGGATTTGGAGGCAAGAGGGCGTCTCGAATCTACGCCGGTTACTTTCGGGCCCGGGCCACGAGGCGTCCCGCGACTTGTCGCGTGCGAAATCTGAAGAACTTGACTGAGGGAGCGCATACAAGCGTGTGGTGCTTGCTCATCATGATTGAGCCACAATAATAATAATTAAAAAAAAAAAAAACAACTATTTGTTATGTATGGTTTGCCTGAGATTGCGCTGATTAATGACAAAATGGCCCAGCCCAGAATAAATGTGCCCAAATGAAATCAATGAATTATTCCTAACTAACGGAGTTAGGCGAAACGTTGTAACGGGCGCTTAATTGCACCGTAGTTTGCCGAGGTGAAAAGGGTCGACTATATTATTCTTTTTTTCTTCTTAAAAGAATTAAAACTTAATTTTACCAAGAGAATTTCATTAATCATCCTTTTATATTGGAGCTTGAACTGACCCCTTTGAAAAATCCAGGGAAAAAAAGGATGGCCGCATTTTCCGCGCTATAAGGCGCACCGGATTATAAGGCGCACCCTCAATAATGACATAGCTTCAAACTTTTACAATCCCAATATAGTAATACTCAAAGTAATAACAATAATAACTCTAAACTCGCAATAGCATAATAAGTCAATGTCAATATGAGCAACCTTGTTCGATTGTAAACACACAAAAGAAACAGGTCAAGCTTACTTTATCGCTTGGAAAAACTAAAAATGTGCTTTTTTGGCAGTATCAACACTAAACACATGAAGACTTCGAAAACATTTAAAGTCAAGAAATAAAAGTTCAGTAAAAGCCCATGATTATATAACTTTTTTCGACACTATTTTGTCTGAAATCGCCACGTTATTCACCGATTACGGTAGTAAAATTACAAAATAATCTTCAATCACAAATGTACTTAATATGAAGTATAAAAAACTTCCAAGAGGTTACTCAAAATTAGATGAACTGATTCAATCCCAAAGACGCTCAATCCCAGCTACCTATTTACTGTATATTTCCAATGTATTCAAGTGTTTTGCTGGCAATAATCCACAAATCAGGTAGATTGGATGGCTTTTTTCATATAGCATGATGTGGCCCCGGGCCTTGAGTTTGACCCCCGTGTTTTGACACCTTATGTCCTCGAGGACCGCCGTCCTGTCGAAAAATGACATTGAACGTCAAACCGTACCCTTTTTCACATTTTTGCGGCTTTTATAAATGTATCCTACATATTTATGGATAGTCTGATGTCACTGAACAATTTGAGCGGTTGAAGGAAAAAAAAATCCGAAATAACTTTAATCCCGACGCCTTTGAAATCATATCCAAAATTTGGAAGGAAAAAAAAATGCCTACACGTCTATAGTTTGCAAAGTGTGCGCAAAAGGCTTCACGTAAAGCCGACCCGGTTTATTTGAAAGTAAATCCACCTTGCCTTTGTGAGTTTGGCCGAATAAAGCCGTATCAACGAAATGGTCAAAAGTAGCGCCTGAAACTGCAAAAGTGGAGCGAGCGGTGGTAGTCGCGGAATAAGTGAAGGCTTCGGCCTGGATGGAGAAATGGTTTCCAGCGCGGCTCCCGCTGAAGCCTCCGATCCGCATTGACCGCTCATCTTAAATCAAATCAGGCCAGCGCCGCGCCGCGCCGCGCGCGCACACGTGTTGACTTGCACACACAGAGCCCCCCGCTCGGCTCTGAATTATTGAGGAGGGAGAATAATTGACGGGTTCACCTTCGGGCCTAGCGGACGACATCTTAGCTCTGCGCATCCTGGCGTGGCCTCGTGGCTTTTGCCGACGCCGTTTCCGGCCCCTTGCGCTCAACGCGCGGTTATTCGGCAAAGCGGCGGGCGCCGTTTCCGGTCTGCGGCGTCCCTCGCCACTTAAACCTACTCCTTGGTATTTGCTCTACTGTACCGGGTTGGATTCTGTTTTTAGGATGATTGATTAAGGGTGGTTGTGCGATATCGATTTATTGACATTGGCTTGTAGACTTTTGACTGTTTCTAATGATCGTTTCATCTCGGCGCCGTTGATTTGTAAAGATTTGAGAGCTGGTCGTTGCTTTGATTCAATAGTGCCGGCAACCTTGCCTTGTTAATCTTTTAAATGACGGTTAAATGAGAAATGTCCGTTTTTTTTTTTTTTTTTTGCTCTAACAAGGCTGATTAATGCACGCTGCAGTCAAAATCAAATTTAGCCATTAAACTATGAATTAAGATGCAATAAAATGCTGACAAACTGTACTATCTGTGACGTTTTCGTTTATGATACCGCAGTCTTAAGTATCGATACCGAGCCAAGGATGAAGCCATTTTGTTTTGTCTTTCTAAAAGTTAACCCCTCACACTGAGGGGTTAACTTTTACAAAGACAATTTCCGCCGACTTGGGCCATCGATAGAGCGATAGGAGGCTAAAAATGACTTGATTGTCAAAACAGGTAGCGGTTCAAAACTGCAGCATGTTTTCATGACCAAATGTTTACAAATGGAATTTATCTGATTGCAAAGTTTGACGCCCAGGGTAGTATAACAATGTACTTGTTTTGTTTTTTTTAAACTGCCAGCACATTCACTGTACAACAAATGCGTCACACAGCCAAAACGCTTTAACATGGTAACCATGGCAACAGGTCATCTGTGGCATTGCGTGCCACTCAGTGAAAATGGAGGCTATATATTACAGTTTGGGCTTTTGGATTGAATCAAACTAGCTATAAAAATGAAGGAATGAATGAATGAATGAATGAGTAAGTAAGTATATACCTTAGTATGTAAGTTACTTAGAAGGTACATAAGTGTGCGTACGTACGCGAGTAGGTACGTGCGTGGCTACGCATATACCCAAGCACGTAAGTACGGATGTACGTAAGTACGTAGGTACGTAGGTATGCATATATGTAAGCATAAGTAGATAGGTAAATATGTATATATGTAAGTACGTACGTAAGTGAGCAAGTACAGACGAAGGAAGAAATGGAACAATGTGGACAAAGTGGACAATTTTGGAAATTAGAAAGTGTAAATTGTGATAACCAGGTTTTGCACGAGCGGTAGGATAGAAATATATACCATCCGTGATAAAAATATTGAAAAAAATATAGACGCTTCCCATGCTGGATTTTCCCCAAACGATAAAAGCGCGCAAAGACTACCGCCGTACTTCTATAAAGAGCTTGATGTGGAGTAGGCCTTTAAGACGTCAGTCAATCCATCGAAGATCTCCTCCATCTTGTTTAGCGGTCCGCCTCGGCCGTGACCAAGTACGCCGTGGCGGGCAGCCCAAGCGCGGGGAGCGACGTCCGCTCCCATCCGTGGCCGTGACGTACGACCCCTGGCCCCTCCCCCGCCGCCTTCTCGCCGCCGCCGCCTTCTCGCTGCGCCTTCTCGCCGCGCCTTCTCGCCGCGCCTTCTCGCCGCGCCTTCTCGCCGCTTTGACAGGCCCGGAGATGAGTTGAGAATGAATGGGCGGCGGGAAGAATGAAGGAACGGCCGAAGGTAATGGAAGGAGGGGAATGGAGCGGACGCTGCCGCCGGATCCATGTCACGGACGACAGCGCCGTCAAAAAAACAAAACAAAAAAAGGCCTCGGCAGAGATCCTATTTATTTGGAATCATATCCGAACGCTAGGGCCTGACCCGCATGGGTTTTTGGGGATTCCCTTTTTGGGCAGGGGCGGTTTCCGTATTATTCAGACTAGAACGCACATTTCAAGTCTTTTCATTTTCACCCAAATCAATTGAGATTTATAATCCGCTGCCTTCAAATCCATTCTGCCTTGGAATTTCCAAAACGCTTGTCATAGCTTCATCAAAATACTGTTTATATGATGAGTACAACAAGTTATATTTTTGGTCCTTTAAGATGGCGGATTTCTTTGTTGCGTTTAAAAGTTGGAACCTTGATCGTCTTTGTCCTGTTTTCCAAGGTTTTTATGAGTCTAAACAAATGCAAAAATTAAGAACATTTTTAATGATGCAGTAGCTGTAATTGAAAATGTGGCTCCTTCTATCAGTTCCCCAAAATCCCAAGGTAATACTGTATGTTGCTGTATGTATACCGATAGCTCGAGCTATTCTGTTCGAGCTTTTTATTATTTTACGTTCCAAATATTGAATGAAAGGGTTTATTTATTGAATTCTTATTTATTTATAGGTATTTAAACCAAGACCATGTTTAACGATCATTTTCTTTTGATTTTTGATTTTTTTTCTGCCATCCTTTTGCGTGCACAATGTAATGTAATTCCATTCCATCATTTTTTGTTCATTAAAAAAAAAATATACGTATAAACATATCCAGTATGTTGACTTGAGCTGCAATACGACAGGACATTTTGGACACGTGTGTCCACGTCCATGTTAATTGGCTATTGATTGGCACGCTGAGCGGCGGCCCGGCTTTGTATTTCCAGCCGACAGTGACAAGTTTCTCCTTTTTGTCAAGTCGATAACCAAGAGCCATATTTATTAAAACCTTCTCAAAGGAAATCGATGGGCCTGCCCCCCACCTTTTTTTTTTTTTTTTTCTTTCGTAACCCGCCCATCAGCGCACTCTATGCTTAAACAGAGCAGTCAATACGCCGTCACTTTTCAATTCATGGCATGGATGCGAAACGCAGCAAAATAGTCTTTTGCTAGTCTTTTTAGCGTGAAAAATCAAGCGGCGAGCTTTCATGGATCGGCTCCGGCAACGGAGTGCTTCTTCCTATCTGTTGACGTTTCCTTTCTCCGCTCTCACGTTGGATCGCTCTCCTTCCACTCGAGCGCCGTGCCGGGCCGTGCCGGGCCGTGCCGGGCCGTGCCGGGCCGTGCCGGGCCGTGCCGGGCCGTGCCGGGCCGTGCCGGGCCTGCCTGCCTGCCTGCCTGCCTGCTGCAAGGAGCAGGAGCCGGAAGCTTTACATCTCCAAACATTTTGTCTTTTTTGCATTGGGCCTACATTATACCCATACATAAAAAAAGTTAAATCATTTTTATTATTATTATTGTTATTGTCGTGATTATTATTGTGATGATTATTATTATACAAGTGCTGAACTTATTATACTGTGAGAAAATTACTGAACAGATATAATATAATGTAATATATCATGTATCATATCATATCTCATCGATCATATCATGTATATAATTATGCATTGCAGATATAAGTCATAAAATGAAGGAATAAAGAATATTCACTTGATTCATGAAGTGGTCGGTACGATGTAGGCCAAGTTAAAAAAAACAACAACATTCTTTTATATGCTCACGTAAATACACTGAGCGTTACGGAAAAAAATGCTAGATTTAAGCATTTAGCCTACAGTTGTTTGAACGTATTTCCAAGTATGTTATGAGCGCTTTTTAAATTTTTTTAACCCTAACCCCAGAGAAAGGTTCAGGCTAGCATATTACATTGGATCGTTTGAAAAAGTGGCATTTGCGCAGTGACGCGGCGAGCAGCGGCGAGCAGCGGCGAGCGGCGGCTCGCATCCGTCACTCGGGAACTTCGATTCAATCTTGTCCTTATTAAACGCGCATCCAGACATTTTTATACAGCGCAATAACTTACAATTGAGCCCCCGCCCGCGCCGAGCCCGATCCGCCGACATCCAAGCGTACAGAAACAAATAAAGTTAGGCTAGCCTTCGCCATCCGTCTCCATCCGTCTTCCAATTTTGCAGTAACTTGCTTAGCGTACGCCGCGTGCCGTCCCGCTGACGTATGGCCCGCCTCTCGCGACTCTTCCAAAAAACCCACCAAAAAACACTTTGGATCCATTTTCTGTCCCGGCTGAGCGATGGAGCCGTTAGGAAAAAAAAAAGAGAAATAAATGGTTTTTTGCAGGAGCGAAAATATTCCCCGTGCCTCATTAATAACAAAAGCAACAGTGCATATTTCGCCTTTTTGTTTTTTCATTTATCTGCAGGGAAATTCCATGCTACTCTAGATATACAGCGCTGCGTTAGCTATATTTTTCTTATCTCTGAATTCCAAAAATTAACCGGTGTTACCAATAAACAACCTTTTTCCTTGAAATTGTTGCACGCCGTCCAATTTAGCACATTCATACACATATATATATATATATATATATATATATATATATATATATATATATATGACATGTGTGTATGTATAGATATATGTACCTGTGTGTATATACATTTATGAATCGGATTTTCTGCACTATAAGGCGCACCTAAAAGCCTTAATTTTTTCAAAAAGCTGATGGTGCGCCTTATAATCAGGTGCGCCTTATATATGGATCAGCTTTGAGATTGTAGATGGGGAATGAACTCATAAAAGAAGCTTGTTTCTTTTGGTTCTTTACAGTTGAAGAAGGTTGCTCGATTGACATTGACTTATTATGCTGTTGAGAGTTTAGAGTTATTGTTTGAGTTATTATTGTTATGACTTTGAGTCTTACTATATTGTGATTGAAAAAGTTTTCAAATGTGAGGTTGCGCCTTCTACTCCGGTGCGCCTTAGAGCGCGGAAATTACGCTATATTTCGTGTGTGTATTTGTGGGTTTGTAATTGTTTTATGGTTTTGACCATTTGAGTCACTTCCGCTGAGGTCGTTCCTTCAAAAAAAAAAATGGTTGCGCAAAGAAAACTTTGGGCCGACCGCCGTCATAAATATACAACAGCATCTGTTCCAAGTTGACACACTATCACGCGCGAGCGGCCGAAAGGCTTTTTTATTTTTTTGCCCCTCCCCTGACACCGCCGACCCCCCCGTCGACGGGGCGGATGAGACGGTTGGATTTGCATATTCATCGCTGCTAATCAGCATTCGCGATTTTTTTTCCTTTCTCCACTAAACGGCCATATGGCGGACAGTACTCGGGGTGACGGTGAAGTCCGCTTAGTTTGTTTCTGCGCGCCGTTAATGAACAAAGAAGGAAAGTCACTTCACTGTAAGGATCCCTTGAGGGTCCTCGAGTCATACTTCTTCAAGCGGACGTATTATGCTCGTATTTGCCGCCATTCCAAAGCGGTCTCGGGCGGGAGACGGGACGGCCCCGTCGTGTCACTAAGTGACCGCAGCGTACTCGGCAAAGGGGGAACGTGGCTTTCTGTCACAATGACGGCGCGCCCGTGGCGAAAGGACCACTGAATGACACCAACGCAAAAAAACGGAGTCAAAATGTCGCAAGTGTGTTTTCATCCCTTGTTGTAATCGTCGAGAAAGACGACGGAGGTCGGCGACGGGCAGACCATTTTTGGGCGTGGAAAAAAACGGCCCAGGGATGATGACGGGAGGGGGCGGGGCACTGCAAAAAATGTAATATGCTTAATTGTGTCACCCTGACGACAAAAATAAATCACCATGTTTGTTTGGTGTGTAAAACACATGGCTAAACGTACGCTGACAACCGAGGCTAAACTTCGCTCCTCCCATCTTACAAAGATCGTAAAACCATGGAGACGAATCGCTTCAATTACTACTTTCCCGTTGGCCAATTCCAGGAGGCTAAGCGCGCGGGCGGTGCTGTTTGCGAACGGTTGTTTTGTATCCATCTTTCTTCAAAGGGGCTTTCCTTTTACTCGGCCAGACTGACTGCTGCTTTTAAGATTGGCGTTTAGTACTTGAACGCGGACATAAATTCCAATCGCCGCCTTCTCAATGTGAGCCCAGGAGATGAAAGCGCGTGCGGAGGGAGGGGGAGAGAGAGAGAGAGTATTCCCTGTCGAGAGACGCTCCTCAAACAGGTGTCGTTTACGAGTGTGCCCCCCCTCCCCCACTCCGTCTGCAGAGAGACGAGGCGAACACAGGTTAAGCTGCGTGAGATCGCCGTGACAATGCATGCAAATTCACCCGCGATGCTGCCTGTCAATCTCGCGTTCCGGTGTACGTGCCAATCCCAAGCAAAACATGTTTGATGCCAATATAACTGATTTTTTTTTTTTTTTTTCTTCCCTCCCTCGAGTTGTTTTCATATTCTGATCCAGGCCCCTGCTTGTTATGCAGGTGTTATTTAACGTTTAAAACAACACGCCACTGAAATCTCATTGTGTGAAATAGAATAATCGTCAAAATGGCTGATGTTTGCCCGTGGGTTTAATCTGTCTATACTCGAGCCATTTACAGCAGTTGGTGTCTTTATATATAACATATAAGTCAGTAGCGTAACCTTTTATGTTTGTTTAGACATATATTATGACATTTGTCGATAATCTCATTCTGTCGTCCCGTCCTTCAACCATTCTTACAAGAAATGGTTCCATTAGCAAGGCGAGAAACCCTGACCAAGAAATTACCGCTATACGCAAATTACAAAGTGAAACAATTTTACTTCAGGTTTTGGGAACATTGTTTTGCTATACACAACGTACCAAAAAAAAGAAAATATTTGACTAAGCAGTCCCATTCTATCGATCTGTACCTATTCGATAACGTTCCTTATGACAGTAAAGCGGGCCGGAAACGTTGCGGGAAGGCCAACTTGAAAATAACGAATGATATTTTGAAGTTCTTTCTGGCCGCGTCGCACGGTAACGGGCCGACCGGTCTTTCTATTCCGCACGTTAGTCCCGATACAAACAAGCCGACGTTGTTCTGAAATCAGCTAGCAAATGACTTCAAACTGACATTGATATACGTATATATAGCACATACATACGTACATATATGATCGCTGCATGGATTAGCCGCTAGCTAGCAGCCCTCAAGTGCTTCACATTGGGATGGCGTAGCTACCTACCGCTGTGTGTTTTAGGTCCCGGCCGGCGATCCCGCGCACGCGCCTCCTTATTGTTTGTTGCCGGCAGCATGTTGCTATCAGCTCATTAGTATCTTCCCACTTGATGAATGTGGATTATTCTATCGGGGTCCTGGCGGCGGCCGGCGTAGGTGGGACGACGTGCGCGCAGGTCCGTATAGCTGGCGTGAATATTTAGGTCTCGCGCGAGGACAAACAGATTGGCCGCTTTTACACGTGCGCGGCGTTTGATCTAGTCGAGATGTACAGGAGAGGAAAAAAAAGGAGAATATTTTCGGATGATTTTGATCCTTTTTTTACGGTCTTCTTTCATATTCCACCAGGCGAATGTCCTCTTTCTCATTCGTGTCCACTGCTTTGGACGTTTGTTTTGGTTGATATCTTTTGACTCATTCAAGCTACCCTACTAAGTTAAGTCTTAGTGTCCTCAGGAGAGGACATCCTGGGCCTTTTCCAATGATGTCTCATGTGCTCCTTTATGATTGGTTTGAAAAGGAATACCGTGATCTAAATAAGCGTAAACAAGTCCTGGCAAGCACCACGTCGGGGAGCAATTAGTTGGTTTTGATCGTTCGAACGGACTCGGATACTCTACCCGTTATAGGACATATGCTGTAGAGCCCATTTACTGCCACCTATAGTATGGGAGAATATCGTCCGTTTGCGCCACAGTGAATTTCAGTGCAAGGCAAATGCAGGAAAAAACATTTCATATTATACAACAGCTGGATTTTTCCTTCTATGAGGATGTAAGCAAAAGCTAAAGGCTTCGATGCGTGGATTTTTTTTTCCACACCGGGGATTTTTTTTCCATAAGATTCTGTCTTTGGACGAGAATGATTGATTCTTGCAGTCATTAGATAACTTACTATTTGACTAAAGCTTCCCATAAAGTGGAAACATTGCGGTCTTCGTTAAAGCAGAAGTACCGTCCATCGTACGGGTACAAATGCCGGGGGCGGCAGTGTAGCCTGTTTTTATTTTCAGTATTAGGATTCCTGCGTATGCTTGAGTGCGCCCAACAACATAGACGCCACTCCTACAAATTGGACATGGATGTCAGCCTTGTAATCCAATCGCGGGTCCCGGAAATCAAATCAGGGGCTAAGACGGGCGCGTCTACGTAGGCCCCGCGCCAAGCGCCAACGCTGTCGTCGCGGAGGAAATACGAAGAGCGGCCTCGCCAAGACAGGCGCCTCGGTCAGCGCCTTCCGCAATCGGCATTGGCGCTCGTTAATGTTCGACCGTGGATAATTAGCATTTAGCCGCGCGGCCGTGTTGTCAATGGCGCCGGCTGCTAATTTGAACGCGGATGATTTGGCTTGTGGGTGTGGAGGACATTCTTGCGCTAAAAGACAAATAGGTCATTTTAAGATTCAAGATTTCTTGGGGTCACGTCTTGGTATAGAATTTTTGGAGAGGGAGGAGGGGTGCATCTTTTGGCGACTTTCTACCCAAAGGGGTAGTTTGGCTTCCTAAAAAAAGAAGTAAGTCAAACGCGCCGCATTTATCTGTTACATTTTCCCCGCAACCATTTAGTCACGAATCTAAAAACAAGAGCGATGATTAAGTCAACGAGGAGAATAGTCAGGAAATGAAAGTCTTTCAATGGCAAATGAATACGCCCCCCAGATATGGGACTTGACTTTTATGAAAGTGTATTTTGTCAGCTGCGCTTGCATTCAAAGCAAACAGGTGCAAGTGTCACAAAGTGTCACAAAGTGTCACAAAGTGTCACACAAAGTATAAAAAGGCACCTTTCCCTAGCGCTACAAGGCTGGGATGGAAAAGCCCCCTCCGGTACAATTAGCCGGCGGCGGAAATAAAAGGCCCTCTTTGAATAGGGGTGTGCCAATAAGGTTGAAGCCGCCCTTGCGCGTCCTAAATAGGCTGAGCCAGGGCTCCGCTAATCACAAGGTTTTGTTGCCGGCTGAGCGCTAACGCCGACGGGCTTTGGTCGGGGGCTAGCGCCGACTCCCAAATTGAATTCTTTCACAAAAGTCACAAAAGAATTTTCTGTCCGCTGAGATCGTTTGAGCGCCACCCAACGGAATGTTGCCAAAATCGCAGGAAAATGGATGTCATAAATCCAATTTAAATGCATCCTAAAATTTGCAGTTCCAATGATTTTATATGGTCCGACATTTGGACAATGACGCAAAATCTCGCACGTCCAGCTGCAATCTCATATAAATGTCAGAATCATTTTACATGTTTTAATCATCTGCTGGAAAGTTCAGCTTCCTAGCATCGATCCTGAAATACACCTAAGCCATTTTGACCGTTTTTGGGTAATAATCATTTCCAATAAATGTCTGCTTTCATGAAGAACGACATGGACAGGAACAGGAATATTTACTACAGAGAGGCTCAAATTGGACCATTTGAAGTATGATTACCCCCCGAAGTTCCGGAGAGTACTAGTACCCCCATTTGAGAACCGCTTTGGTAGATTATCCTCCCAAAAACCAAACAAATCAGAATGTCGCTTCAACGCCGCGTAGGGGTCCGACCCCGGGATCCGAGTTGCTTTACGGGGAGTCTTTAACGCGGGCGACCTCCGCGGCCTTTTGAAGTCGAACCTCATCGAGCCAATGCAAGCGCTTTCGAATGAATTGAATGGGAAGCGCAAGCGCTCTCACGAACTTGTACGAGCCTGCTAGCGCGCGTTATTAACGCCCGTATTGATCGGCGTTCTGTCCGCCGAGCGAAGAGCTAAATTGTACCGCGTTATAAGCCGGCTCCACGTTTTATCTGAGGTCGATTTTTAATAAATCAATGTCAGATGTGGCGTCGTATCATCTTGGGTTTTTATTCCGTCCCACGAGATCTTGCCGTTTGGCGGAAAGAAAAACGAGCCGTAAAAAGAACACGCCGACAAAAGTTTTGGAACTCTCGGCTTCGACACTACTGGTTAGCTCCCAGATGTTTCGTGCCGACGATATGAGCGTCCGACTCAAACCCTCGACGTGAGATGGCAGCAAATCTAAGAAAGTCAAGTCACGGACACGTGCGCTAACCCTCCCGAGCCCCCGCCCCCCGCCGAGCCACAAATTGATATCTGGGGGCGCGGCGGCACAACGGAAGACACGCTACCGTATGCGATGTGGCAGAGAATCGGCTCCGCTAATAGCTTTGGGGTTGGGTGGAGAAAAAAAAAAAAAAACTGCACGCAAGTTGTCGGGCTATTAGACATAAGGGGGCAAAGACAAATAGTAGTGCTGAAGAGAGCGTTGGAGTTAGAAAAATGAGGAGGACGCAACAAACATCCTACATACACGTGCGTATAAAAGTTCATTTTTCATTGCATTTCCCAACCTCAACGTGGCACGAAAACCCAAAGTTTTTCTTTCTTCAAAGAGTGCTTGGTAAAAAAAAACAAAAACAAAAAACTGTCAGCCAAAACAGGACCGATCCAATATTTGTGGCAATTTGACACACATTTATTACTACGCAAAACAAGCCCAGAAAATTAAATATTGTGTGAGATGATTTTTTTGATAACCCAGAAAAATGGGTCAAACTGCCCCAAATATAATGACCAATTTTGTTTGTTTTTTTGGACCCAACTGATTAGAGTGTACAAATCTAAACAGGATTTGTTAGAGATTGTTCATTTATAGCAATTGTGTCGATCTTGGGTTAGCTTAGCCTCGCTCCTCCTATCAAAGTGTAGCCGTACTGCCAAGAAGGAAAAAACAAACTGCATTCATATGTGTTTTTGATTTTGTGGCGCGGATACGCTTTTAACTACTTGGGAAACACATTTGTCGAGACAACATGCACACAGCAGGAGTTAGCATTAACAGCCAGTTCCATTCGATGGATGACGTTTCTTGGTCACATTCTGAATCTGGGTCGGTCCCACAGTTTATTAGAGTCAATGTCGATGATTATTACTGACTCAGGAGTGACTATGGAGAGTTTTTAGCCGCGCTAAGCCAGCCAAAGCTTGTTGCGACGAGGTGGCTAACGCGTCACATGAGTAGCACCGAGCTAGCCTTGACCAGCTGACTACATGCGGTACTGTAGATGACGTGAGCTTTTAATAACTGGCAACCTTTTTGTCTAGACAACACGCATGCAGCGGGGGGCATCATTGACAGCCGGCCCCCCCCCCCCCCATTCAACGCCCAACATTTTCTTGGTCGGATTCCGACAAACCCGAGTCATTCTCGTCATTTTCCGGCGTCAATACTAACGAAAGGTCATTCCGTCCATCAGTTTGCGTAAGCTTTCTTTAATACAACGGGCAACATCGGATAAGTTAGGGTAGCGCCAAGCTACGTAGGTGACGTAAGCTTTGAATACCTGGAGGAACCTATTTCTCTAGGCAACACGCATGAAGCATGGGGCATCATTAACGGCGAGTCTTTACTTCCATCTTTTCTTGGTCAGGTTCCGACCAATCTGAGTCATTCTCGCAATGTTCCCGAGTCAATACTGGCCAAAGGTCATGTAATCCATCAGCTAGTATAAGCGTGCTTTTAATACAACCAGCAAAACCAAAAAGGATGCTTGAATACAGGTTTTCTTAACACACACACAATGGCCGTGGGCGTGATTTTTAATGACTTAGTTTTGTCATTTAGAAAAAAAGAAATACCCAGACAAGATTTTCACCAACTGTAAAATATCAAAATGAATTGGCCAGCTGTTTCAATCATAGCGTGATACACAAAAATAGTCAAAAGTAAAGCGGTCAGCCATCTTTATTTGATGCCGCCATTTCAGGCCCTCTCACAGACACATTTCATAATGCTTTCCAAAAAGCGTGGATGATGTTTATAGCCATTCTATAATTTGCTGTTCTATGACTCGTATACATACAGTATATTTGACATGCTCCTACACTGTAAACACGATTGCTCTTTTGACAGTAAAATACTGTCAACTCGGTTGAGAGAAAGGTACTGTTACGTTCCGGTTACGCGCTGTTGAAAAATTGCCGGTATTTTTTAAAAATTTGATTTGACAGTGTAGTCATGTGTACGCGCATCGGCAAGACGGATGGCCGACGGCTGGCGAACGTAGCAAACGGTACGCGTTATCTCGAGGGGCTTAATGGCGCGGCTAATGATCATCCCGCGCTCGGACGCTAGGAGAAAATGACGTCATTTACAATCTGTGTAAGCTTGCTCGTTCATCAGCGGGAATTTTTGTCCTTTTTTTTTCGGTTAAGTGTGGTTTTCGTGCTCGCGTGCTTCATTTGCGCTCTGGCGGGAGTTAGCTGCGACGCCCGGAGGCGGCCGTCCGTCTATTTGTGTCGTATTTCGTGTCCGTTTCAGGGCTAGCGCATATATAAAGCGTTGGAGCTTATTGATTGCGTACTATCCTATATCCCCCCCCCGAGGGACAACGCGCTCCACTTCGCATCAAATCACCAGCTCTTTCTCCGTGCGTGTGCGTGTTTGTAATAAAGCCGCACGGGCACCGCGTTATGCTATTTGTTGCTCGCCTCGATGTGATTCCCCGCCGCTTGAAGGAGAAACCCAGATCATCCCGACGGGGCTCACATCATCCGAGCCGAGTCGTCATTCGCTTCTGACGCCTTTGTGTGCGTGTGCGTGTCCTGTGAGAAGTCAACATCGAAACCATGCTTATGTTTGTGCTGCGATTGCCTGGAAAAAATCTCTTTGCGAAATATCATTGAGAAGCACTGCTTTAGTATTTGTTTGCATCTGTATATATATGTATTTGCATATATATACCTATATATATATATATATATATATATATATATATATATATATATACACACTGTTGAGCAGAGAACTTTGTTTAGGTGGTCTTTGTATTTACAAGTCCATAGCAGGAATTCTATTTATTTTGGGATCATTTTGAGCATGTGCGTTTACTTGAGTTTGGTCGAAGGTCGTTCCGTCCGTTTGATGAGCGTAATGAGCTACTCTTAGTATGCCAAATCTCTATTTCCAGGTATGTTGGTGAGAGTAACGTAAAAGTTGTGTAATACGCACTTGTTGTAAATAACAAATATCATGCAATCGTCGTGTAACGCCTTACATTTCAAATACAGTAATATCATAATGTAACTAACGTTAATAAGTAATAAACAATACCGTTTTGAAGTAACTTGCCCAACGTTGCTAATAAGTTTCATCATGCTCAACGGGCTGAATTTTTTTCATATACGTAGAAGAGGCGGCAACCAATTTGCATCGTGTCATGTTCTCAGAGCGTTCACCAAAGGAATCAGGACGCCGGATGTCCGATTTGTCGCCAGTCTGACTTCCCGCTCGGCCAATTTGTTTAGTAGGACGCCGCTAAATTGCGGCGAATCAAATGGGGGTCCGAGCCCCGGCGAAAACGGGACACACTTCATTATAGATCTCATTTTCTCCCTCTGAAGGCTCATGCCGCATGTCATTTCCCTTTTGCAAAAAAGGATATATTAGTTCTATTAGGCCCCGGGCTCAGATGTTCGCCGATTGTTCGCCGGAAGGTCGGCGCTCGTCGAGGAAATGAAACTAAAAGAGGATAATTCAATCTCAAGTGCGTAGTAATAAAAGGCCAAATGAAAAGCTGATAGACTAATTGTATTGCAACGAGGGGGCCGCCTTTGAGCAAGAGAACGCTTTGCCCGGCGCTTAATGAAACGCCACCGAAATAATGGACGTTCGTACAAACGCTCCCGGTTTTATTCATGGAACTAAACGCAAATAAAAAAGGTCTAACCTGTGCAACGGGAAGTAACTTGCTAGCATACAGACGGCAAACATCAACTGTGTTGACGAATACAAATATGCTCGCGTTATTTTACTAGCTATTCAATCGTTAAACAAAAATAAAGAGAATTACGTCCGTAACATGCATTTCAAACAACCGCGTCGCTTAGCCTTTCAGTCCGTGAGTTGAACGCTCATGCTAAATAGCGTTTATGTTCAAGCAACCAAATGAATACGAATGGTGAGCGAGCATTTTATACAAGCACATCATTTACCGTAGTCTCTCTGCCACAAGGTTAATGTTAATGCTAAATAGCGTCTATGTTTCCGCGCTAACAACACTTCAAGCGACAGGCTGGAAACAAACGGCGCCCTAACGTATGTGCACACGTAACAAAGATCTGACAAACGTAATTTATGTTCATTTCTACCGGCGGACATAAAAATAAAGATAATTACAATGAATGTAGCAGTCTTCTAGCTTCTTCTTCTAGCTGCATCTTTACGCAACAGGCTGAAAGCAAATGAAGCCCTAACACATGTACACAATACACTGATATATGTAATTCATGTTCATTTCTGCTTGATATAAAAATAAAGAGAATTACAAATAATGTATTTCAAACAACCACATAGATCAGCCTTTCAGTTTTCTACCGTGAGGCTAATGCAACATAGCATTTATGTTTTGACGCTAACAGCGCTTTAAGCGACAGACTTCCACATGTACAAATGTAACAATATCGTGATGAACATTTCAAAGGACGACATACTGTATCTTCAATTTTCAGCCCACGTGCTTAATGCTAATGCTAAATCGCACCCGTTTCAGTGCCAACAACGCTTTTAGTAAATAACCCGAACACATGTACAACATTATTTCGATGAAAAGAATTTCTACCTTTTTGCTGAAACAACAAAAGGAGAATGATGTATTTCAAACAAGCGCAAAACTTAGCTTTTCAGCTTATGAGTTTAAAGCTAACGCCTAATAGTTTTTAAGCTCGATGACACGTTGCGCCGTAACATGTGCGGAGACGTACGTTAGCAGCACTCAAATCAAACAATTTGTGTTATCAGACGCTTTTTTTTCATTCGGATACAAATTCCTTCTGTATTATTCTTGAACTCCCAAACATACCGCCATGTAAGAAAACAAAACAGAAAATCTGCCGCTTAGATCGTAGTATTTGGATTTTTGGAGTCGGGGGGCGTGCGGCACCCGGAAAAAAATAAAACCCTTGCTTGCGTAGGAGCTACTTAGTCACCTAGCCTGCCCTTGTCGCACGCCAAGGCGATATTTATTCTTGTCATAGCTACTTGGCGGTTCCCACCCCCCGGCAGGCTAATTGTCGTTAATGCGCAAAGGCTTTTCGCGGAAGGCGCCAGACTTTGAGAGGAAATGCAACAGCCACTTTAATTTGCGCCTCGTCTTCAAAGCGATGTGTCAACAACAGCGAGGAAACGGCGAAGCTCCAGGGGTGCCGCGCCCGCAACCACGACGAGTAAAATGACGGTTGGAGGCGCGTCGTCGTAAAAAAATCACACGAGGTCCGGCTGCGCGGACGGGTACGTGCGAGGGACGATTTGACTCCCGACGTGCGAGCGTCTCCGTAAAGAGACTTCACGCCCCCGATGGGACTGGGCGGCCCCCAGGCCTCCGCCGCCTTAAATCTTCATGCATAAACATGGCCGCTAAAGAGCTGCTTCATGAATAGTATGGCGTCTCCACTTAGCCACGCTATTGTCTGCGCGCGGGCCTTTCTCCGACCCTCCGCGTTTCTTTGCGCGACTGGACTGGAAATGATCCATATTCAAAACGTATGATGCGACGCTTGCGATTCCATCGTTCCTTGAATGGGAACGAGATGTTAGCGAGATTTGAAGGGGGCCTCGCGATAGTCCCGCTTTTTAAGCTGGTGTGCCCACTCCCGGCCGATTTCGCAGATACATTGTTTTGTACCACTTTTATGCACGTTTCTACTTTTTTTTTTGTTGTTGTCAGCAAACCAGTTGTTTGGAAATGTATTTGTTTATTTTAGTTTGAAATACATTTAAGCATTGTGTACACACTTTGCAAACTATACACATTGCATTTTTTCTTAATTTTGTAAACACTTTTAAAGGCGTAATGATTAAAGTTATTTATGAATTTGTTTTTCCTTCATCGACTCAAGTTGTTCAGCGGCATCAGTTCTGTCCATTTCTACGTAGGTGAAATTTGTTAACAGCCACAAAAATTTGACGGAACGGTACGGTCTGTCTTTGTAGGCTCTGAAGGTACGATGACACATTAACTGGTCTCTGCCGCCACCTGCTGTCTTGAGGTGAAACACAAGTCAAATCATTTTCTGTTTGCTGACATAGTTTGACTGCCGCTTAATGGAACGTTGCAAAAATCGCGGGATATATATATATATATATATATATATATATATATATATATATATATATATATATTTATCGTTATTATCATTAATAAAAGAAATTTCCCTAATGTGTAACATGCCACAACGGTTAAAAATACAGATATATAAGCCACAGGTTTTAACATCAAACAATTTACACATAAACTTTTATACAAGATCTTACTGGACAATAAACTGCTGGGCTCAAATCACGAGAAAAAAGTGGTGGCTTGTAGTCCGAAAAATCCGGTAAATTAACAAAAAAAAATCGACGACTGACGGCAAAATCCGTGTTATGGTCATAAATGAAAATCCGCGGCAAAGTGAAGCTGCATTAAGCAAACCGCGATGTCGCGAGGGAACACTGCAATCCATTTTAAACCAAACTGAAACGTCGCTGTTTTTGACATTTTAAAATCCAGTAACCCTACTTCCGCTCTTCAAGTTGAACCGCTACACATGATAACAAAATCCAGCGGTCACTCTGTTCCATCATCGTATCATACACGCTAGCTTTGAACCATTAGCAAAAGATTTCATGACCGAGATAAACGCAACGTGCGTCCGATCTCGTAATGTAAATATTGAAGCGGGGAGAAGATCGTAAAACAACATCTCCGCGCGATGGTGTTCATGAAGCGCCGGTTGCTTTTGAGATTAAATAGTACGCGTGTGTGTTTTTCGACGTAAAAAGCATTAGCATAGCTTGCTGTAACCGAGCCCTTTGTGCGCCAGCGAGCCAGCGTGCGTGCGTGTCGGCTGTCAAGAGCACACAGCGTAATCATCTCATGTGTCAACGCTCGCAGTGAAACAGATCTCATGCTGTCGCTCTGCTTGAGGCCCGCGCGCGGGTTTAATCAAGCTTTGCTTTAATTGAACTGCGACAGTGCGCGGGCGCGCCGTTCTTGAGGCCCGACCGAGAAATAGCAGAATTATTATCATTATTCATACCTTCATATTTGACATATGCAAACGATGGAACTTTGACACCATGCTTGGTCCACTCGTACAAGTTAAACAATGCTTTTTTAATCATTAAAAAAGTCTCCAGTTAGCAGTCGCGGGAACCGACCGCCACAGAACATTTACTTCCTGCTTGTATAGCCCATTTTTTTAATGCCGATTGAGGAAATCATTTGAATGTCCTCATTAGCGACGACCATTCTCTCAACTCATTTCATTTCACTTCATAACATGTATTAATGCATGACTCTAATCTATTTTAATTAGTGCCGCGCATTACCTGGAGTCGTAGCCGCGCGCGGGAGACGGAGGAAGGTGCGTCAAGGATCACGGATTTTTTTTTTTTTCCCCGGCACTCGCTTGTCGTTACGGCGTCGCGCTCCGTCGCGGGTCCAATTAAATCACCTTATCTGGCTTGACTTTAACATTTTAGCGGACGTGGCCTTATATCCGCCGAGCTCATCTGTATTATATGCCATAGATAATGTTTGAATTGAACATTTTGGGTTATAGACCTGCTGAACGGGATCCCTCTAAAAGTCGCCGGCATCGCCCACGGGAAACATTCCTATCATAAAAGGACATAAAAAAAAAAACGGAGTCATAAAAGTGTTTGATTCTTACGACTTTTTCAAAGAATAAAATAGAACAGGAAGTCGGCCATTTTGATTTCAAGCAGCAACTCTATGCCGACATCACGTGCAGCCGGATCGTCTTGACATTAGCGACGTGAATTGAAAATACTTACGTCCTGTTAATAGTTCGGATATTCAATTGAAATGTCATTGAATTTTTAAAGATTTTGATCGATTTTTTTCATCGCCATATTTAAGAAATACTAATTAAATGGAAGCCAAGCAAGGCTATTGAATAGAACCCATCGTTGGGGCAATGAATCCCACAGTTTCTCCCAAAAATGGCAGCGGTGTATCGCTGCCATTTTTGGGAGAAACTGTGTAGGGAATGGTAGGCGTGAGATGAAATGGCATCCCGAGCGGTCGGTGACACGCTTCTCTCCGGATTCTAGTGGCATTGAACCCATTTGCCAGACACAAGCCAGTGCTAGGCCAACTGTCAACAAAGTAGGTCGGGTTCTACAATTTCTGGTGAATGAACCATCTAGTACTGCGGACATACAGCGATAAGATGTGCTATGTGTGTTACGATAGGTGCCATTGATTACCATGTATTGTTTGCTGATCATTTTGCCTTCTCCGCCATGTTTTCTGTCCAAGTATGGTGGTCTTCCTTTAATGTGTTTAACCCTTGTCATTGCTATTTTTGTCATTCGTGGGTCATTTTCTTCCATGTTCTCGGTGTAATTTCGCCAAGCCAAGCCGTGGCTCACTCCTCGTGGTGGGATCATGCCATGCTGAAGTTTGACATGTCACCATCTGGGTGAAGTTTCAGCTCCTTAGTGTCATGAAGTGTTTTTGATGTGAAATTCTTTGATTGAAAAATATTGTGAAGAAAATGTGACAATTTATCCATCTGATATTCAAAATATTGAATTGAGCAAGTTTCCCGTCATCTGCAGTCTGCGTCATTTGTTTGCGCGCATATTTGCCCAGGCTCGGCATTAAATGTCACTCCTGCAGATTGACGTTCTCTCCGGTAGAAGGCCGTAACAGGGGACGGCTCCTCGACGTCTTGACGGATCCCGGCAGTAAAACAAACAAAGAAAAAATTGATAAAAAGAAGCCGCTCTTGAGGCGAATGAAGGAATCGTAAAGGAGAATGAGCGCACGCGATTTCTGTCTGGGTCGCCCGCCCGCCCGCCCGCCCGCCCGCCCGGTAACAAATCCCGGACTCAATTCTAGCAAACGCAAGCAGTAAAGATCAGAGGTTAAACTCTTCCTTTCCGGTGCCCGCTGAGGTCACATGCCGGTAAAGTGGCGAGCTAAAGGCCACGCATCCACACTTACCGGAGCGAAAGGGCGCGCAAGCGCCTTGTGGGAGTTTGCGCATGTGAACATGCGTTGCACAAGTGTCTGTCCAAGGAGGTGCGCGCGTGTGTGCGGGAGGGGAGGGGAGGGGAGGGGAGGGGGGGAGTAACAATATGTCTGAAAGCAACAATCTGTGCATTGGAGAGCAATTTATTTCAGACCGCACTGGTGCATGCTTGTCTTTCTGTATGACTGCACTTCTGCATTTGGGAGCGTGCGTGTGCGTGCGTGCGTGCGTGCGTGGCCACTCAACATGATGTCCAGTGTGCGCAGGGGAAGGAGAACCATTTTGCATGTGTGGCAAATTGTTTTAAGATGATTATCAAAGGAGAGGAAAAAATGTGAAATCACGATTCACAAAAAATAATGAATATTTATTGAACGCTAAAAACTTCAAACTTAAAAACGTATTTTTAATAACATAAAATATTTCATGACTTTTGATAACGTCGAATGTAAAAGGCCGAAGAGGCCACGTATGACTCTTTTCCGAATCTAGTTTTTTGAGTCCGGGTTTCGAGTCTTTCGAGTTTCGAGTGGCTTTTTTTTTCTGGTTTCGGGTGCAAATATTTGAGAATCGATCTGGCTTCATTTGAACGTTCGATGACGACTCGTTCGGTGCAACTTACCGCCGGGGAAATGCCCGTCAAACGCACAGGCGGCGTCAAATACATTTTCGGGCGTGTATTTTGTCTCGTGGCGGCTCGCCTCCGAGGATTGAAGCCTTTTATTGATCCGGTGCCAGATGACGTGCGGGAATGCGATCGTCCGCGGCGCCGTCATACAAAAACCCGATGCCGCCCGTCGAATTCTTTCCACGATTTGCGACCGGATTTGATCCGAGGACATCGACGAGTGTGAAATTCACGAGCGGAGCCAGCGACCGGAGCGCAAACGTGGATTTGTTTGCAAACTGATTTGGCAAGATGGCAGCCTCACGGCGCGCATGTTCGAGAACGTTCGCTCTCATCGGCCTCCAGCCAACACGTCTCCCGCCGGTCCCCGCTCAGCACGCGCCTTTTTATTACCGTCTTTTTAGCGCCGTCCTTGTGACGGTTGTCATAAGTGGATCGTTGCTTCGTGGATCAAAGGAGTCTGCTTGGGGTTGGAGTTATTATATATTTGTAGCCATCCCGGTAGCTATCTATATGTTTGAGCTATTTTGCACTGTTAGCTATCTTTCCATCTTCGATCTCCTGCTAGCTAGCCATTTCTAGTTAGCTATCTAGCTGTCTACTGTAGCTAACCAAGTAGCTATCCCTATTTGTCAATCTATCAATCCATTGATCTACCTGCCTTATAACAAAGCAACTAGCACACTTACAGATAAGCGGGGCCGTCAAATTTGCTGCTGATTGGCTCCATAAAAAAGAAACCCTGTAATAGTACAAAACACTTCAAATAATACCATATTTTGGCCAAGCTTTTTAGCTGTACAGGTAGAAATAAGCTAAGTTATTGTTAGTAAATAGCCTGCAGTAGCAGCGGACGGCCATTGATAATATGATGCCGCTCAGTGCTGATATATTTCTATATTAACTCCATTTTAGGGTTTGGGTCCCTGTATTAAACGTACGCGCTTCCAAGACCCGAATTACCCAATCGATTATAAGCATTTGCATTATTGGCTTTTCTGTTACGGCACCGGTGTTGCTCTCATTATGTAATTGGCGCTTGGGTTTCTCCCAGGTTCCTTCCTTACGGATGTTTTCTTGTGCTTGTCAAGTCATCTCAGCCTCTTGCCCCCACGCCGGATGAAAAGAAAAACATAGGTGAGATAGTGTTGAAGAGCGCTCGCGTAAACTGTGGAGGACAGCAGGAGGTCTCCCGCTGAGACTGAGGAGCGCACGCATACGCCCACGCGTACGCTAACTTTACACGAGGAAAAGGCACTATGCACAATGGAGAGGGCGCCGCAGCTTTCCCGAAGCTCGCGCGCCGTCTGCAGACGTCCGATGTCGAGCAAAAGCGAGACGCGGTAAAGGAAGTCGCCGTTCATTCCGGGCTTCAAGCAGACGTGTCGTATTTTATCGTTAAATATTCACACGGGAATCCCGGCGGCCTCTCGGTGAAACGCGCTGGTCACCGTTTGCCGCGTGCTCGCGAGCGGATGACTGAATTGTTACATCATTACTGCAACGCGGAGAGTCAAATCATAACAATCGATATTGCTGTCTGCGGGCCTAGTTTTGCATGGAAAAGTCTTTTATTCTCATTTGCCGGCCATCGGAGTAGGCGTCACTTCTTTTTGGTGATCAATAGCAACGGTTTATGCTAGCGTTCAGTTTGACCGAAATTTAGCGGGACATCGTCTTGCTTGACACTATTTCATCTTGATGCGTGTCAAATAGGACACAACATTTTGCTGGATATGTCTCATGTTCAAAACGAGGCAGGAAGTGATCCATGTTAGTTTGAGGTCGACGTTTTGGGTCAATTCCACTCCGTGTGCTTTGTACGGTAATTTGACAAGAGTGTTTTTTAGCGAGAGCATAGTGTACGCGAAGCCGCTTCAACCATCGGGTTAGTTTCCTTTAAAACTTGACGCACGACAAAAGCAATTCCACCTATGGCCGGGCGTCCCCCGGAAAATTTGCTAAGCCTGGGGGACAGGGACCAACTGGGAAAATAGAAACAAAAGCAAGTATTTCAGATAGCTAAATGTAAAGAGTCATATTTAAATAATTAGACATCATCTTAGAAATACTAAGACGATTTCTAAGTATTTGTAATTTCCAAGACTTTCAAAGTTAGGGCAAATAAAATGTCCCGGACGACAGTTTCACCAAACGCCGTTCAATTAGGCGAGGCTTGTAAAACTACAGGATGTCCGGAATGTTTATAAGGAGGCCATTTTGGGCGAAATCCAGTTCTCATGCTTTGACAAACTGCGACCGGGAATTCATCCAACTAAGCCACAATTGGATGCGGGTCCGCTTGACGGATGGGCGTGGAAAATTTTAGAAAGCTTTTTGCCTGCCGAAGATTATTTTGATGAGAAAAAGGGGGGTGCGGGCGGGGGCCCTTTTCTCGCTGCTTGCAAATGTCATGATTTTGTTTTGGGCGCTGCGCGTTCCCTGTCTTATTTGAATGTTATTTGGAATGTTAGAATAACCGCCGCGAATGCAAAAGCGCCCGGCTATCATTTCCGTGATTGTAATAGGGTGAACTAAAGTTAACGTCTTGACTCAGCTTTCTTGTTCTCCCTTCGCCTGTTGTTTTTATGCCTGGGCGACCATTGAAACAAAGCAAACATCTAAAGGTCACGTTCTTCCTTCCTTCCCGCTCGCTTTTTACGATACTGCCGTGTCCTCTATTGTTTCCGTTCCCGCGTACCTTCAATCCAGCTAATTGCCGCCGTCCGTCATCATCGGAGAGGATCGTGGGAAGCGAGCGAAGATGTGCTGAAGGCGTGAGGCGGGCAGCTCGATGTCGCGTGGCGATAGAGGCGGCGGCGCCGCCGGTCTATTTAGATTCCGATTGCGGCCCTTTTCAATCAATTGGATCCTCTTTCTCGGTCGCAGATCCACCTGGATGTGTTTGATCCGTTATTTCATGCGCCCGCCGCCGCTCAAATTGATCATCAGGATGAAACAATTAGTGACGGCTATATTATTATTATTCATTTGCATTTCTTGTTGGGTCGAGATGAAGAAAAACTTGCCCTCGGACGCATTGATCGTCGTCATAGTGGTGTGAAGCTATTCTTTACAAAATCATCAATACGATATCCCCTTTCAAATTTTTGAGCCCGTTTTTACATTTCCCTAATTCCTCATTTAATAATGTATCCACGTCCATCCTGTCTGTCAAAGATCCGACCAAATGCAAGACGTTCTCAACTTTATTTTGCCAAAGAGCTTTGCTACAGCTCACCAAATTAGCGTCTGTCGCTTTTGTTAGCCGTAGCTGCAGTCGCAGCCGGGTGCTTTGCATTTATGTAGTAGGCTAAACTTGACACGCTTCTTCGGTAAGAAGATACTCGGCACAGAGAAAGCATACCATCTGCTTGCCTTCGGGGTGTTTTTAATATTGAAATGTTTCATTCATTGGACCTACCATTTTGGCGTCTTCCTTTGACTTCTGAACTTGCCTTTCTAAGCGCAACCTTATCAGGTCATGCCAAACACAGCACCGGCCAATCAGTGTCCACTTCAGGGTGTGATGGAGCTTTGTGTTTCAACCCCCAACTCAGAAGCCAGATACATAAAAATGGATCTAATCATACAGAAATCATCGTTTTATTCAGATGACCTTAATTTCAAAATAATTGTGAGTTGCCGAACTCAAATGATGAAATTGCAAAACAAACGGGGACATTTCGTGTTTGACGTTTCGCACACTTACGATATTACCGCCTGTAAACTGAACCATCGCCATAGTACCAAGATACTTGCCGGAGCCAGATCCCCCGGTGCTTCAAATGTTATCTTGGTCAGCTTCACGTCATAAACGAGGCCAAATATTAGCGGCGTTGGAAACGAATGGGTTTTGTAGTATAGAGAATAAATCAAAGCTCTTGTTTATTCATTGTGCGGTTGGACAGCGGATTGGGAGTCAAACACGATTTGTGCCTGTAGACCGTATTCATGTTTGTGGAAGTGGTGTTCTCCTTCAGCATATGCGTATGAGCGTGTGGTGGGTTTTTTTTTTTTTTTTTCTCCATGGCAAACAATCACACGGAGATTTCATGGAGAGAGGGGGCAAATTCATGCTAATGTATGCAAATAAGTGTGACACTCAGCTTTGTCCACATTGGTTCTATGCAAATGTTCTTTCCAAACGCATGTTCGAAGGAGGGGGGCAATTATAGGCCTGTCGCCCCGCCCCCTTCCCTCAGTATCCCAAAGGGCTTCTTTCGTTGCTTTAGTCATTGTCCGTTAATCCCAGCGTTTCCCCCCCAACCCTTTCCTCTGTCAGAGACGCTTGGAAAGCATTGAAAGGAATCGCCTCAGTGATTTGACCTCAAATAATGTTCAGATCTTTGACACCTTACTCCGCCCGCATTATTTGACGTGAACCGAAAAGCTCGGTAATTTAGTGTTGTCCATCCGTTGAGGATACCCGCTTGTAAATGGGGTTGATTTCAGAGAATTCCTTAACCGATGTATGGCTCGGGGAATTTGTGTGTTTTTATCAAAACGGCTGACTTCCTGTTAAATTTCAAGCATCGGTCTTTGAGATTTTCTGTTATAATAGACATGCCTGTCCATTCATTTTTTTCTCTCTTGCAAGTGTCAGGAGCTTATCTATTTTCAGCCAAGTTCTTTTTTTTTTTTTTTTTAACGAGTGAGTTCTATGCATTGTAAAATGTCATTAGAATACACGCGCTTACGAAAAATCGCGGAATGCACGGCGGCCTGCCAAGTTGAGGTCGTAAGACTCTCTCTCTTTCTTACTTGAATCCGCTTTTCTGCCCTCGTCACGCTTACGCCCTCCCCTCAGCGTACGTCTTTGAATAGAAGTCAGGAAACACTCCCCCGTCCGCCGTCCATCCTGGTGACGCGCCTCTGCCATCCCAGCAGGAAACTAACCTCAAAGTCACCCGGACGCTTTTGTCTGCATAGTTAAACAAGTTGCTTCCATTTATACCCCAAGGATCCTCTTGGCTCACGTTTTACTGACCTTTTTTTTTTTTTTTTTTTTTTCTTTATTCTTCCTGGTGTTAGCCTATTTTGAGGGGGAGGGTCTGTCTTACAAACTGAGGCATGGTTCACTCGGTCCGTTTGGACCACCGTGCCGCCACCGTGTACATTTATCATTAATTATAAGGCTGGAGCGGAGCCAGCTTGTATAACTACAAGTATAATTTTCACCGGTTGGCATCTTCATCTCTAGATCTGATCGGCCGGATCGGATTGCAGATACCGCATTTTGCGTTAGATCGGCGGTCAGTTGTAATGCCACAAAGCGTCGATCGATCGATGACGTGAGGTTGGCTGGTGTTTTTTTCGCACTTCCCGTTTTCCATTTATTGAATGCTTATCACTTTTTTTTTTCCAAAAATGTCAGTTGTTAACAATTTATGACGTGATAAAACATTTATTCATTACAATTTAAAATAGTCATTTTTTCCTAATGCATGGCAATGAGCATCAATTACAAGCACATTATGGGTTGACTTTAGTGTAAAAAAAATAATTCATGAAATAGATATACTGCGTTGATCTATCTTCTCTATTCTATCTATTCGGGTAATTATTTCTCTCCGCGATCAACATCAAAATCTTAATCGTGTTAAAGCCTGAGAAAACGGCATCAAGGGGTTGAGCATCCCAGGGAGGGTCAAGAGAACGAATGGCATAGCTACAGTATATATTAGTGTCAACGATCGTAGCAGTCGCCGGATGACAACAATAACGCTAGTCTATTCCCTCCTCCGATTTGAAGGCAGGCGTAGCACCAGAAGAAGTGTGATCTAACTCTCGGGAAGGCTAATTTAGTCGCGGACGCATCTTGACTAGGACGGCTAAGGACGAGTGTCCCGGCACACGCAGCCGAGGCGTCGTCTCACTCCTCGGTGGCGTTTTGACTAATACGCTTCTCGCCGCTGCAAATGCAAGCGAGGCAATACGGCTAAGTGATATCCCTCTGCGGGGCAGAGCCGCCCGTCAGCAAAAAACCGATGAGTTGATGTCCGCGCCCGGTGACTGCTCCTTTGTGAGTGTGTGTGTGTGTGTGTGTGTGTACGTGCTTGTCAGAGCCATTTACACTGCAGGTGAGGCTGTTAGACCGAGCACTGCAGAGTGGGAGAAGAGTTAGCCTGTGCTATTAGCATTTGGAGGGCCGGTCGGCGCCACGGTTGACTTTGTCGCTGTTATTAGGAGGCGGGTGAGGAAAGGGGAGTGACGGGCGATAAAGTGAATGATACTGTAGCATCTCAAGAGTGCCGTGAATGCCCCGTGGCCAGGAGAAATTCCACACACTGATATATACATTATATATTAGTGGCGCTCCGTGCCATTCACACTCAGGCCTTCAGTGAAGTCCTACCTAGTCCTGGAGAAATCACACTTATGCATTACTGGGCGTTAAGAAGACTTCAATGACTTGGCTGATGTTTTGCTCTCCTTCAGCCATTTTGGGTTAAAAAGTGAGTGGCTGCATTTGATTTTTCTGCTAAAGGTCCCCGGCTCACTCTCTGGCCTTTTCTCTACCGTTAATGCAGCTCAGCCAGGCAACACCGTGTAGCTTGGTCGCTCTATATATCCATCCATCCAATCACAGCGTACATGTCACGTTCGCTGCGAGGCCTGCTAGCTGGCCCCACTGTCTCCACCTTGTGATCCGTCTGGCTAAGACAACTATCAACTATCTGTTCCCGCTCACTCGCTCACCGCGCAGACGCCCGCGCTGTCGAAGGTGAGGCCTCGGGCACATTTCCTGCAGCCTGGCGACATAAGTTTGCTGAATTCTGATTGGATAAAAACGCTAACCTAAATCTACAACACCCAAAGGAGCGTAACCAAATGAACATCAATCGAACACAAATTATAATTATGGTGTCATTTTATGTTAGGTCAGCAGAAAGGCCTTTATATGTCTGTACATATTTATGTATGTGCATATATGTATGTGCGTAATATATGTCCATGTATGTGCATCTATGCGTACATATATTTATATACTGTATGCGTGTGTGTAAATATACAGTATGTATGTATAATTTGTATGCAAAGCGCAATCTGTCCACCACAGGTAGACATGGTCGCATTGTTGTTTTCGTCACAACACCCATTTCAATCAACTGTACGCCCGCAGTCCAATGTCTGCATGAAACGCGCGCGCACACACTCGCACGTGCGCACGCTTAGTTACATTTAGCTCCCGCGGGGCTCAACATGTCACTCTTTTCATGTCCCATTCCGGTCTGCGCATTCCCAGTGGCGGCTCGCGTTCGCATTCATCTCGGAGGAGGTAAAACAGTAACGTAGCGACTGATGCGGAGGGTGAGAAGTGGATGGAGTGATGCATTGTGGGAAGTCCGAGTCCCCCCCACTCGTCGGAGGCGTTGCATTATCGATGCGCCGAGGATCGCGCGTCGTCGCCCGGATTTGCAAGCCTGTCCCTTCGTGCCGCGCGTATAGATGTGTGCGTGTTGTCGCGGTCGCACAATTCCCACGTGGGCGCCAGATGCCAACGCCCCATCCCCGCGAACGTTCGCCCGGATCGTCTCGGGTCGTCACTCGAGGCCCCGCCCCCCTCTCACCACGCCATTTCAGGAAGGGATTCAAGTTGAAAAATTGTCACAGGTGTTGCTTTTGTTTGGTTTTGGTTTTTTCACGAGAGGCATTACAAGGGCTTGAATGAGGTCACGCATTTTATAAAACGATAGCGATAAACTTAATAGTTGCAAAAAAAATATGAAAATTAGAGGTGTAAACATTTAAATATGCGACTTTTTTTAGTTTTGAAAAAAACAGTGTGTCAAATGAACTGAATGGGAATTTTCTGAGTATATTTAGAATATTTGGAAAAGTGAATTTTGGGGGGGGGTTAAACAAATAAAGTGGAGAGTGTTAAAGTTGGATATGGACTAAATAATACATCCTTTCGTTGTAGGAATTGTGTTAAAAAATGATCACGGGTTGAAAATGCACAATTTTGAACGGGAACAAAATTTTGAATTCTCCATGGGAAATGAATGGAGATTTTTGGGGCGAAAATGTGAGAAAACTGAAAGTTGGGTGAGAAAAATAAAAGCTCGGGACGCATCCATTTTTGGAACAAGTTAATGCTGGAATGACTTGACTTGGTCAAGAAATTTAAAAACAAAGTGAAAGGCCAAACATGGCGTAAGAAAAAGATTGAAAAATAACAATGATAGTAAGGGCTTTCATGTTGGCACCAAAACAATCATCTTTATTTGAACTCAGTGTCCCTTTAAAGCACGGCCACTGGATGTACTTTGGATTAGTCGGCCTTGTATAAATGCAAATACTATTGCTTTGTTACGGGCCCATTTGAATAAGGTTTAGCAATGCAGGTCGATTTAACGAGAGCGCGGCGTTTGGTTCCGGGCCCGGATGAGAGAACGCCAACTGTTTCTTTTAAGTCTCTATAAAGTGCGTTAACGGGCGGACAGGACGGGCATTTATTTACACCCCGGATGTCTTGCGGGGGAGGGGGGGGGGGGGCGTTCATTACCGGCTACGTGCGTATTCCTGCGTGCGCTGCGCCAGCGTTAGGGGAGCGTTTTTTTTCCCTCCGTTGGAAACAGGTCCTGGGTGTCGATGGTGAAATGCAAGCAAGGAAATGGCAGACGTTTCATTTCGTGGACGACGGCTCATGCGAGTGAGCGCTAGATAAGCCGCTTCTCTTATTCTGCTTGGCCGATCATAAGTACTTAAATTTCAATGAGCGTATTTTCCGCACTGTAAGGCGCACCGAAAAGCCTTCATTTTTTTTTTTTAAAATGCTGATGGTGCGCCTCATAATCAGGCGCGCCTTATATATGGATCGATAATAAGATTGGGATCCGTGGACGGGGAATGAACTGATAAAGTAAGCTCCTTAATCCATTGACAGCATATAGTCACCATTCACTAATTCATCTCTTCGTTTTTAGGAATATTCAAACTGCTTCAAAGAGGCCAACGCTTCACAAAACTGCTCTGCAAAATTAAAACAAATATTTGGGTCCCTGCAGTTGGATGGTGTCACTGAGAGTGACTAGCCTAGAGCATGCTGAATGGTTAAAAGGCCTCTTTTCATAAATGGAGAGCAAAAGCAAAAACTCACTTTGTTTCATTTCACAGTGGGCAGGCAGTCGGGAGAGCCATCCATCCGTTTGTACGTACGCAAGCCATTAAAAAGTCCATTTTTCCGACGTCCCCTTGAAAGCGCCCTTCCAGTTTGCGCCTCGGCCGTTGTTAAACACCTTTAAAGTCATCATCATCCTTCACGGTGGCCTCTGCGCCTTTTACGGCTTTGACCTTAAAGCGCGGCCGCCGTCCGGACGACAGGCGCCCTCCGCCTTCGGCTGCTTCTTTTGTTTTTTTGGCTTGATGGCGCGCCGCGATCCCAGCGTTCCATTTCACCGGGAGTCACTTTGAACTTTTCGTGGCAATTTGCTCCTTTGGGCCTTTTTGTGCGTAATGACGTATGGGGAAGATTTAAAAGAAAAAAAAAAAAGAGAGAGAGAGAGCGGCATAGATCCACGCGGAACTCCGGCAGATGCCGGGATGGATGACAGAGCCTCTCCAGCTCCCGCGGCGGAGACCGTAATGGGAAGCGGCCATCATTTCCCTTCTCCTCCGCCTCCTCTTTTTCCCGCTTGTTCCGGTTCGCCGGAGAATCGGCGGGAGCGCGGGGAGCTGACGTTTTGAAAACCAAATTCCGCACGAGGCGCTGGAAAGTGGATGCAAGACAAAGACATGAAAAAAAGCTACAGGTAGTTCCAGATTTACAGCGTTGGAGAAAAAAGAATTTTTCCAACCCGTAGGCATACGGCACAAAAAGGCCTTCAAAAAAAGGCATGCGCCTGTCGATCAGGGCCATACCCTGTCTTAAAGCGCGGGTGTCCAACTCCAGTCCTCGAGGGCCGGTATCCTGCAGGTTTTCCGGTCTTCTCTCCTAAACACACCTGATAAGTATCATTTTCAAGCTCCCCCAGAGATTTTGTCCTCTTTCAAAGCTAAACACCGGCCCTCAACTCTTTTTGGGTACTCTTTGACGCCGGCCGTCACGGTGTCGCGCCCGTCCTTTAAGGACTTCCGACGTTTGGGGCTACGCGAAACAATCGGGCGCGGCTTTTGGGAGGGCGGCTCTCGCGAGCTGCGGTTTGAACACAAAGATGAAACGACGCACCCCGCAAAAACGACGCTGTAGTAAAAAGCGCCGAGTTGTCATTTGAGGTTTCACCTAATCTTGCCTCGGCCGCCCGCCGATAGGCTAATTAGGCTCAGGAGTCCCTCTAAAATCATTTTATGCATTCGAGTTTGACAACCTTGCACAATAACTTCAGAGTCTCCTCCTTATTCAAAGGCGAGCAAGACTCGATTGATTTTCATGTTTGCGCTTGTGGGTGAAGGGTGGCGAAATGCAGCCTTACGCAGCCCCAAAATGTTCTTTTCAAGATGGTATATTGTTGGTGATATTTTGGTGTTGATATTTATTGTTGGGTGGACTGTGATCATCTTAAATGAAGGGGATGGCTCAGCAAAATATCCGCTAATTGATTTGATAATTGGTTATTACTTAGGAGTTGTTGTTCTGTGTTGAGTCATCAAAGGCTCCAGTTTCATCTTATTTCGAAATACTGCTTTTAATGTGGAAGGCCGGGCCGTATTTCCTGTTTACTTTCTCCGTTTGTCATTTAGCTTGCGCCAGCCTAGGTTGTTGGTAACAACATAGGAAAAGAAACCAGCAGAATGAAGCAACGTTTGAGTCCATCCTCGTTCACATTCAGGGGCATTAAGATCTTCTTCCAGCGCTTTGGTTTTTAACCTTCGGTCACATGTTACTTTAAAAATGCGCGCTTTTAATTGGGAAGGCTCCGTTTCCGTTTCCTGTTTTTACCTTCCCAAAAGCGATTGGCCGGTTAGGGTTAGGTCAGGTTTCGCGTCACGTCAAACGTAATGCGTGCCGTCGACGTCCCCCTGTCACCCAATCACGCCAACTCGGCAACAGAATGAAAGAGCCGCAGGTTCCCGAGCGTTCCGTTTGGGAAGTCAGTTTGGCTTTGGGGGTGTTGGGCGGACTCCCTCAGCTTCCGATGATAGCGCTAGCCACTATGAAGCCTTCGTAGACTGAGCCAATAAGCCGTCGAGCGCCCGGTAGACGGCTGATTAATGGCTCGGCGTGTCCTTGCCTGTGTATTAATTAGCCGGGCGGATGGGAAGTGAAAGCCTCGCACGGCTGTTCACTTGCTTTGCACCGTGATATATTTGCTCCCTTTTGCACGTAAATCCGCTCCCGATATGCAAGGCCCGGTGGCGCTCTGTTAGCGGCCCGTTCTCCTCGCCGCCTCCCGGCAGGCTTCGAAAGCTGCCCCGTCAACGCTATGTCATCGTTTCTTTTCGACAGAAGAGAACAATAAGCGCCGTCTCCGCCGCTCCCGATAGTTCCGCGCCGGCCGCGGCATCATCAGATTACATTCGCATTTAATGAGTCACGGCGTGAAACTAGCTTGCAGTCAAAAGTGTCAAGTATAGTGGAAAAGATGCGGAGGGAGTGTTTTTTTTTGTGTGTGTCTGTGCACTGTCTTACCAGACGTACCTTGACTTAGGAGTTGAATCCGTTGTGACCAAGCTTGTAACTCAATCGACTGAATCCGTTGACTTCATCACTGCGACCAGTTTGGTAGATGGCTTAAAAACAAGAAAAATTAATCAGAGGCTTTTTTTTTTAGATAATTCCAGTTTAAGTTTACCATCTTAACATAATTAAGATAATTACACATTGTATATGTAAAACAACAGCATAAGTTTGCTGCTAGCTTCATGCTAACGCATAATGCAGTTGATGAGCTAGCTAGCTACCCTATTAGTTAGCTGCTAACATCTATGTGGCAGCTTTGTAACCTTTCAGGCACAAAGCAAGCAGTAAGACATTTCGACAGACATTCTAACTACTATCGCATATTCTTTATCCTTTGGGAGGAATGACTAATTCAATGAAAATTGTTTTTTGTACATGAATGTCATCCTATGTGGCCAAAGATTTTTAATACTACTATCATTTATGGCAAAAGAAAAATGTAGGAATTGACTTTTGATTCATTCGAAGTGACCTATTGTATTTTGAACCATCCAAGACAGCCATTTTGAAAGACGTTTACACCAGCATTGACGCGGTCACCAAACGGAACTGAACGCAGTCAAATGAAATGAAGTAAATTTGACCATTTGAATTCGTTAGATCTCTTTTACAAAATTTTAGGAGAGAGGAAGCTATTTCCTTGTTCTTTTTTCCGCCAAGCCTGGTCGCATTCTGCCGGGCTTGTCAGTGGAATTTGTCAGTGTGAAAATTCCCACCCTGCATTTGCTGCGGCTCCTTTACCGGATGGCATCGGCCGACGTGGGTGTACCGCACTAGCGGCGGGCACTTAGGTCGGCATGAAGCCGACTCTTTTCTACCCGGCCAGACATGTAGGAGCGCACGTCTAGACGGCCGGCGGGCCGTGCCTTAAAATACACGCACGGCGGGAGCAAACGGACGTATACGATGGAAGGAGCGATCCCATGTCCTTCCCGATTTGCCAGCGGGTTTTTTTGGCGGGCCAGGTTGGGAATCACTTAACTTGTGTCGCTGGCTCTCATGTCTCCGTCAGCCCGAGGGGCGCGAGGGGGTGAAGCGGAGAGGAAAAGCGCCGGCGAGCTACAAAACGCTTGAGGAAATGAAATCTTTTCATTTCAGCCTTTGCCTTTCTTCTTTAGCTCGTCCGATTGTTTGAACATACTAGAATTAGAACCCTAACCCTGTCCCATGCCTCCTCTCGTTACCTGTCAAGTTAATGATTTATTGTTGTGAACAGATCTCTAATATAATCCCAAAAGACACTTTAAGTTTAATATCTGAGATATCTGGTCTAGCTAATATTTAATATATCATATATAATCTCATATCTTCCCCTGTTCAAATATTTATTTACAAGTATTTGTTTTTATGAATAGGTCTGACACTTTAGCTTGATTTTTTTTTTTGCTGACAAATATTAAGTTATTTCTTTTTCATAACAGAGCTCTTCTATGCACTTTATGTTGATTGTTTTTCTGCGGCCCAATACAAATTAAGTTTGAATGCTTCTGAAGTTTGACAAATCAGACACTAATAGCGTGTTGTATTTTTTCTTTTTTTAACTCAAAAATGCTTTGCGCTGGTTGAGCGGGACATGGCTGAAAACAAGGGGTGCACCGCTAAAAAAAGGCCACCGACATAGATGGATAGATCACGTCTGTCCAATTACAACACATGGTGTGTGTCATTAAAGTCCGGAAATGGACGGATACGGGCTCTGCTTTCCGACATGCCGTCGCGGTTATGCCGAACGGAAAGGAGACGAGGCGGCCGGTGGCTCCAAGCGGCTGCGAGCTGTGGTCGGTCGTAAAGGTGGCTTTACACCCTGCCCACTTTCGGGGACATTTGAGTCCCTCCGTCCCCGCCGCCACCGCCGACTCCCTTTTAATTTGCCTCCGTACCGGCCCGCTTAAAGCTCATGAACACGCCGTCCTCGCGCATGACGGGACCAGGGGAGAATATTCCTCGGGCGGCGGCTCACTCGAGACGAGCCTCGTTTTTCGGCTGCCGAGCATACTGCCGACGGTGCGCTTAGCCTGCGTGGGAAAGGGTGTCTTATAGCGAGAGAGAGAGAGTCTTGTCACCCAGCCACCCCCGCACCGCTACCATTCCATGTCTATACATCCTCCTCCTCGTCTTCGCCGTTGAAAGGTCACGAGCAAGGAGTCTTCTTGGGCGCGTATCTCCATTATCGTCCCGCTTTCTCGTCTAAGTCTTAACGCCGTACTCGAGATTTTATCTTCTTGTATCCGCTAGTTCTTTTATGCGCGAATATGCATGGGAAGAGGGGATTGTATTTTCGGTCCTCGCACGGTTACTTCCAAAGAGATGTCACAGGTAGCTGAAATTTCACCCAGATGGTGACAACAAGTAAAAGTTCAACCTCTTAGTTATCACACTAGCAGGAGCGTGTCACCCCCGGGCGAGTACGAAGAAAATAACCCGAAAATGATCCAAATACCGCATAGGGTTCACGTTGTTTCAGCGGCTATTGTTCCTTTCGGTATTTAAGGTCCTAAAAAAACGTCGACAAGGAATCCCCGCAACACCATTGCAGGTTTTCATTTCCGAGCAGCCAGTCATATTCCTGCACTTAGCGCAACGGCGCCGACGTTCCTACGTTAGATCTCAGCCCCCACCGACTAATAAGTGCCGACGACGGCTCGGGGCTATTTGGCAGAAACATTTACGCTGGTTTGGTTTGATGCCTTAAATGAGTCCTCCTGCCGCCGCGCTCTCACGCCGCCCCGCGTAATGCAAACCGACAGCAGCCGTTCGCTAACAAGCGCCCGAGTGCTACGAGTCCTTTGATTTGTTTTCTTTTCCCCTTGCCGGCGCGACGGGGGAGTTCGGTCGTTCGCGTTTTGGGGCGACCGAGGAAAGAGCAGGGGCGTGACTTTTAATGAGTGAAAAGAGTCTAAGGTGTGCGCTAATTGCCAGCCAACCCGTTTGGAGCGGGTTCTCTCCGGCGTCTAATTTGCAGCGGCGGTGGCGTGGAAATTCTCGGCGCGGAATCAGATCATGCGCGGCCGGAAATAACGGCCGGGTTTAAACCCCATCTCCTTGACAGTTTTAAATGCTATGCTAGCAGGGTTCAGCGCTAAAACACCTCACATACCTCACTGTATCCGGTAAATATGAAAAGAAGGCACTTTGCGTTGAATTTTCTGAAGTTGAAGTTTTATTACTTAACATGCACATTTGTCAAAACTTGCGCATTCCATGCCGTCTTATAAAAGAACACAAGAATTCCTTGTACCATATAAAACATAGAAATATTTATTTGAACTAAGAATTAAATCGTTTTTGGACTGTGTTACTTTTGATCTCTGACACTTGGCCACTAGTGGGCAGTATGATACCGACCTACATAATATGCAAAGAAGAGTTTTACAAACTGTGCGACTTAAAACTGAGTCAGAAGTCCTATGTTTCCTTCCTTGTACGACACGGTGGTGTTCTCTCAAATATGATATGATGATGGGGAAATCCCTCCCTGTTGGTTTGTTTTCTATCTACGTGTGTTGCTACACCGATTGTGTGGAAACAGCCATGAATTTGAACGTTTATAATGGCATTGATGCCATTAGCCAGTCAATGGCGTATTTGTTTTTACACAATTTAAAAAAAAACAAAAAAATCTCGTGAGACGAGGTAGTGCTTTAAAATAAAGAAAAACTTTGATGATATAAATAACAGGGTTTGAAGGTTTGGTTTGGGTGACGCTCCGTAACGCCCGTACGTTTGATAAAGTTATGAAAAATAGGAGCGAGAGTCATGCTGTATTTTCCGCCCGGCAAAGAAAAAGGCCTTCGTAACAAGGTTCCGTAAATGAAGCGATCGCAATAAAGGTTTATGGCCAAAAGCGTACGGAAAAAGCTCATTTCAATCTCATTTCATCATTATACTTGATCGCTCGTTCCGAGGTGACTTTGGTTACCTTAGCGCTGGCTCATTTGCATATGCAGATGCGAGGCATGAATAATTAAGCGGGACGTTGCACGCATGGGACTCGGGAGCGCGGCAACCTTTGCGTGCGGATACCATAACAATAATAATACGCGTGACAAAAGCGGACAGGAAAAAGCTGACTTTCCTCACTTGACTCTGGAGTCGTGACGGGGGGGGTCGAAGGGGTCAAGCGGTCCGTCGGCTGACGCGTTAGCACGGACAAGTTCCGCGCGCGCGGCGGGTCGGCGCCATCGATAGCCGGGCGAGGTTGGTAATTGGGCACGGGGGACAAGCGTGGCCTTAGATATGAACGCCGCGCTCTTTTTCCAACATCCCCTATATGTCAAGTCTACACTTAAACGCTTTGATTTTTTTTTTCCTCCACAATTTCAAATGGCTCCTAACTATCTCCACAAGCCTATTGTAGGAAAATCAATTGTTAATGCTAGCTAGTTTTTAGAGCTAAGGGTAGATCACCCAAAAAGAATCGTTTCTACTATTTAAGAGGCGATCGACTGGAGGATGGAAGTTGTTGCAAGCTAACTAAGTTAACTCGTTATGCTAGTTAACGTTTTGAGACTGATTAGCTTGCTACCGTTCCAATTTACAATGCTGTCAGCTTCGCTAACTTTGACATTTTCCTGTCATGTGACACATTTACTCTGCAATGGTAGACATGTTTCTTCTTAAGATATGTTTATTCATGTTTGTGATCCGTTCTGAAATTTGGACGCAAGCTAGCTTTTATAGCTAAAGAGAAATCACCCCAAAATAAACAGTTGTGATTCTTTCCCAGATTTATATGACATATTTTTAAGATGTTTGAGTGAGGCAGTCATGGGAGGGTGTTTTTTTTTTCAGAGGCCTAATTTGAGTAAAAGAAACAAAAGAAAGTCAATTTTACTTTTACGTCCCGTTTAATCTTCACTTGTTGAGGCATCGAGACGACTGCGATCAAAATATTGTACGTCGTCGCTAGCCTTTTTTTTTTGTCTTAAGTTGAATTTGATAGCCACCAATCTGTGGGTGTATTTGCATATTTTTAATTAAACATCTGTTTTTTTCCCCACTTTACCATTGCTTCTAAAGCAACGTGTCACTTCTTATATTGCCTTCATTTAATCACACTCATTGCGTAATGAAGTAGAAGTGAGTCGAACGTAACATCCTTGTCCCTTTTGGACCCGGTGCTGATTTCACCTATTTTTGACCCAGCTGGTTTCCAACTGTACAAAATCTATTGACGGTTCAATTGTTGAACTTTGGAGTCAAAAGGCAATCTGGCAAATGGCAGAGCACAAGTTTTTGGCGGTCGCCCTGGCGTTTTCTGTCACCAGGGTTTACCACATCGCCGTTGGGGAGAAACGGCAAGTAAATGAGGCGGTCCCCGATTCGGACGCTTCCGAAACGGCCGTTGTGTCAGGATACGCGGCTGCGGTCAAAGCTCCGCCATCCTCGCCTCTCTCCCTTTGCGTCTTTTCCCCCCCGCCATCCTCGCCTCTCTCCCTTTGCGTCTTTTCCCCCCCGCCATCCTCGCCTCTCTCCCTTTGCGTCCTTTCCCCCCCGCCATCCTCGCCTCTCTCCCTTTGCGTCCTTTCTCCTCACTCCCGCCTCGCGTTTCGTCGCCATCGCCTGGGACGGCCCGGGCCCCCCCCCCCCCCCCCCGCACATTTAGGGCCCCTTTTCTCACTTGCTCTTCCGGCTTTCCCCGAGGCGCAATCAGTGGGTTTGGGAACGACTCATTTGCCCGGCCGAGGGAGGGCCCGCTTAATATTGGCCGCCTCCTCCGCACGCGAGTCGATGGAATGGGATGCTATTAAGGGGCCGCCGGGATATTTAATAAAGGGAATGTAATAACTGCGCGCGTGCGGCCGAGTGTGTTTGCGCACAAGCGCGAGAACGGGGGCGCGCGTAGCTTTGGAGCGTCACCTCGATGAGGAAATGAAATTGTCCGGGGTGGCTTTCTTCTAAAACCATCCAACAGTTGCTTTTCTTTCAAGCTAACTCCAATTGATTAAGGCCATCAAACGTAATTCGGGTGAAGCCACGCATCCGGGTTCACCGGTCTGTTACCAATGCTAACGGGCTAATGGAGTTCCGCTGATGGGCGCTCGCCACTCGGGGACACTCTCTACTAGTCACTCGGGGACACTCTCTACTAGTCAGCGTTACTGTTACGTTGGTGTAGTATTGGAATCGTTGCAACATTTTTTTTTGTTTGTTTTTTAAGCACTAATTTGGCGCTGGTCTGCTATTGGTCAGCGTCGCGACTTTAAATGGGAGAAGTAAGAACACGATTAACAAAGAAAGCTGAATATAATCAAGAAATATGAAGAAGGCCAAGCTAGGCTAGGCTAAAGTCAACGTCACTCAAAGGTAAATTTGTATGTTTTTACCTGGGCTTTTCTACGCATGAGCTAATTAGTATAGCTTTCTCTTGTCCGCCGTAAGACGATTCGACATTACGATCCCAACCCCGGAATGGATTGATTTCGTATGGAAGTCCTCTGTACTAATATTTATTTATTTTTTGCAAAAATACTACTTTCTTAGCATTAGCGACCGCAATGATCACACGTCGTCGATTCTGCACCGGCATGCTCTAATTACCGACCCGGGCAACGGACAAAGCGCCTCGTTCTCCGCATACAGCGCGCGCTACACTTGTCACGGTCGGACAGGCGGCGTTCCGCTACGTTTCCATTCTCGCATTCTCGCATTCTCGCGTTCTCTGCCGCCCTGCGAGCCTTGGCCTGGCTCGCTCCAATTTGTCTCCCCGCCCTTCCTCCTGCGAGGTCCAGAAAGACTCTCACCATGGCGTATCGACACTTCGTTAGCTCCTTGGCCACGTGCGCTCTTTCCTGTCTAATTAGAGTTGAAGCAGAAGAGCCCGTCGCGGTCTTATCTCGGAGCACTCATTAAGCTGGCTTTTCTTGTTTTTTCGTTCGTCAGCGTTCCCACGACAGCGGCCGTTAGCGCGGCATTAGGCTAAACGCTAGGCTAAACGCTGGCGCCGGAGGCCGTCGATGAAGGTTTTAGTTAGCCGGCGCCCCGACCCCGAAAATGTCCCGGCGTCACGTCGTCGCGTTCGCTAATAAGCCCGAAATGCTCGGCGGCGAGCAAACAACCGCGAAAAAAGGAGCAGAATTGAAAGATCGAACAACGCAAGCTGAGGAGTTCATTAAAAACCGCGCGTAAACACGTTTTTTAAAAGGTGCTCGGTTCTTATTCATGCCCAGTTCTAAAAACAACTCGATTACACTAGAAAATTGGAGTCGGTGACAATAGGAAGGGAGCACCTAACTCTTTGGGCGCCGAGCGTTATCGGAAAAGCTAACCCGTAGAGTAACGCTATACTTTCAATTTCACTCATCTTTGGAGGCCCGCAGAATATGGGGCGCTACGTCTACGTAAACGTAAGCATTGATTTCCAGTCCTCACTTGGAATCGCAAGTATGAACGTATGGCAACACATTGGCTTAAGAATAGACGAGCACTAGTCGAGGCTTTCAGCTACCTTCCCTAACAAAACACACCGCAATTTCATTATTCATTGTTTTGATCACTATTTCAAAAGACAAGAATGCTCGTGGGTGGACTGGAAGAGTAAATTTGCCAAAAAAATGGATAAACGTTCATTCTATTTAGTGTTTCCTATGTAATTTGCTGTTTTAAAACGTACAGATATTATGCTGCAAAATGTTATTCTGCATTTCCAGAGTCACGGAGTTCGTAGGAAAAAAAATCAAAATTCGATTTCACCCTGAGGTTTCTGGCTCATAGTCTGGTTTTTTCTTTTGGTATAGTAAAAAAAGCATAAAAAACCAGAAAATCAACCGTCGTCCCATTCTATTGGCCCGTACCCGTACCGTATGTCATCCAAAGCACTTTTACAAGGTGTCATGCTTACTTTCTGTATATATACTGGCTAGCGTGCTAGCTTGGCATAGAAAACCTTTCCTTTTGGATCGTCGGCGCATTTTCTCAAGGTGCGACGAACAAAAGGAAAATTTCCCCGACGGGTCCCATTCTATCGGCCCGTACCCATTTACGGTGTTTGCTTTAGTCAAAGGAAAAGACAAATTTCAGCTGCTTCTTTGTCATTTAGACCCCGGGGAGCACATTCTAACAATTTTCATCCTCGTTAGCAAAAACACCACTGATTTTTAATGATGTTCTACGGATCCAAAAAAAACTTTCACGTGGCAAGGATCGGTAATTATTTCGGGACACGTTTCATTCCACGTCATTACTAGTTAATCAAAGTGACACACACTCACTGACTATAGCATAGTATTATTTCACACACACACGCACACTGACTCTAGCATAGCATCATTTCCCGAAGATGGCCACTGACCTCACTAAAGGGAAGCTGACTGCAACTGTTCATAAATTCTACACGTAATTAACTCCCAGTTCCACTCAGTCACGCGGACACCCAAAGAAAAGGGTCTCAATAATTAACAGTGAGGGATAGCCGACCGCCCCCCCAACGCATATTCTAATCCCCCCAGTTTTAATCATGAGCGGCCGATTGCCTCAGTACATCTTTACTGCGGTTAGGGTGATCGCAATGGGATTTTTTTTTTTTTTCATTTTAGTTTGGATTTCATTTGGACTGCTTTCATTTAGTTTGATTTTTTTTTGATGAGGATGACATTTTTAAAAAGTCAACAAGTATTGTGCAATAAAATTAACTATTTTATTTTCAATTTGTTTAATCCCAGGTACTTCATGTTTTTTCCTTTTTTTGTGTGTGCGTTTGGCTAGATGGCCTAAAAATGGATGCTACTATACTCAATTCATGAGTATTAAAGTTCTCAAAGACTTTGGCTCCTAAGGTAATTGATTATTTACGTTACTTTAGTCATTGATTTTTTCTAGTACTTTAATAGTAAGGTGCTATAGTATTAAAGTAATTGATCATTGATTTTTTTCGTACTAAACTACGTCAAGTAATTGATTATTTTCGTACTTAATGACAAAATAATTTGTTATTTAGTTCATAAAGTAACAGTATTAAAGTATTAACGGTACTTTAGTCATAAAGTAATTGATCAATGACTTTTTTTAGTACTTAACAACATAAAATAATGGATTATTTTAGTGCTTAATGACCTAAAATAATTTGTTACTTAGTTCGTGAAGTAAGAGCCATTTTTAAAAAACAAAAAAAAATCATTTTCTTCGCAGTAGTAAAGGCCTTCTGATAAAAACCATACCTCTAATGCGGCCCATGGTCAAAATAAGTTTGACAGCCCTGCCCAAACCTCAACTCGAAACCCCGACCCGGGCTTTAAAACCACAACTTGAATCCGCTAACCCACATTTGAAACCTCAATGTCTTTCAGCATTCAAACCTTAATCGACATCTCGACTTGATGAACCGAACGAGTTTTCTTCCTGAGTCAGCATGTCCGCTGGCTCCGAAATACCTACCGCCGCCATCGGAGCGGGCAACAAACTCCGGTTCCGGGCCCACTTTCCAACTTAACCCCCGTTTGAAAACCCAGCGCTGTTTCCAGACCTCAACCCGGTCGCACGTTTGCCGAAAGCGGGCTGTACTCGGGCGCGCTAACGCTCTGGCCGGGCTGTCTGCGGCATCGGTACGCTGGCCGCGCGGTCACGTGCCCCCTCCCGATCCGCCTGGCCTTTATGATTCCCCCCTCTCAGTCATACCTGCGCGCGCCCCCGTTCTGCGGCTCGTCCTTCTTTCTGAGGGGAAAACGCAGCTCCGTTTGGCTCTTCGCTTACCGCACCCACCGCCGAAGGATGCGCAGCACCGTTGTTCGCTCGGCTCGGCGCCCAAATATGGAGCAAAGGACCGATGCGGCTCGTTCAAACGGGAGCCGGGTCGCAGCTGGAATTTTCAAAGCCGACTCGTGAACGTAACCCCGGCTCCAAAGCCCGTGATGAAAAGCGGAACCCCGACCGGGTTGTTCCAACCCCGCGCTGCCGATGACGCTGTTAGCGTCCGCTCGCGCTTGCTCTTCTCGAGTGGGCGCGGCCAGTAATTGCCCCGCAGATGGCTGTCATCGCGTGTGTTGGGTCTCCATGGGTCTCTGGTGTGAGGGTGCTCAAGGGTAGAGGACTCATCACTGCTTATTAGGAGCGAGCGGGGGGCCGGCGGGTTGGAGAGAGAAAGTAAAATGAACAAACGAGCGATCCTCCAGAAATCATCTGATGGCAATCATGTCGCCCTGGTTACCGTGCGCGCCCTTTAGAAGCCCACATTTACAACTTGGCTTCAAATTCTAACTCTGTCTCTGTCTCTGTCTCTGTCTGTCTGTCTGTCTCTGTCTCTGTCTGTCTGTCTGTCCGCCCGTCCGTCCGTCAGGGTTGCAACTAATATATTATGAATAAATGTCAATTCTTTTTTTGATTGAGATTTTTCAAACTAGGTTTTAACTGTAAAAAATGGACTAATCACATCTTTCCAAAGTTAAAGCAGAATGTTTTCAAGGTTTTATTTTTCATTATAATGCTTGTAAAATGCTTGGAAAAACAAAGGACAAACCCGACAAACACGATGAAGCAGAACGCAGCTCGGAAAAGGGAAGCGGCGCGCCATGTCCCACTTTGAAGCGTTGCCACCGTCCGGGTGAAATTTCAGCTCCCTCACGTCTTCTTTCAATGCTTTTGCTTGGACGTGAAATGCCTTTGACGTAAAGATGAAAGGATGGGACTAAATACCGCACAAGGGTGAATGCCGTAATTGCACGTTTACAGTATTTGATGCGTATCTTGAACTTGCGCAAATTCTCTATCGGGCGCCTAAAAAGCCGGGCATCCGTTTTTGTCCGTAGCTAATTTCCTGCAGCCGATCATAGCCGCGGATGAGAAGAAAGACTCTCCACAACCTCGTCGTCTATGATTAATTCATCTCATATTCTTCATAGCTGGGAATTAATGTGCACTTAATATTCAATATTCCTATATGCTGCTTCACACGCACGCGATTGCAACATGATTACGAAAGGGCCCACATAGCGCGTTGGGGGGGGGGTGGGGCGAATGAGACGAAAGGAGACGGCGTAGCACGTTTTTTGTAAATGCCCTGCTTAATAATGTTTCACCTCAGCAGTAATGTTGAAGTCATTGAAAGTAGAAACAAAAATGGAAGTGAAAGAGGCAATTTACAGGGGCAGAAGTGTGGAAGCGGAGTCACTGCATTTCCCTATGCAAATACGCCAGGAAATTACAAGTCATTTATTTTGCCACTTCTCATTGTCTGCGCTGTCTTTACGTTCAACTGGCCCACTGGGGGGAAAAAAAAAGCGAGATTACAAGATAACAGTCCTCCGATTGTTTTGATTCTGCGTAATTGGAGCTTGTTTAGAGCCATGGAGTGCTAATTATCATACACTCACTAAGAAGAAGATTGGGGATGTAGAGACTGGATATTCTGGTGACATTTCCGCGTCAACTTGAAATTCACTTTATAGATTTGCTGAAAGTAAAATTTGCAGCAGCAAATTTTTACGCCCCAAAAAAATCCTAGTCAATCTGGCTGGTTGTGTTATTACTTTGGCTAATGATTAGTTCCAGTGCGGTAGAATTTGGATTCCCCGCTCCTGCAACTTGGGTTGTTCAGATTTGGTTTTGTCAAATAAATCATCAAATATTTCCATGTAGCCCCTGCGATGTGTGCGAGCGGTCGCCGAACGCATCTCCATCAACTGCATGAGCAAGTTGATGGACAAGTGATGGAAATCAAGTGGAAGGACATACCTCGCTGCCCCACAGAGCAGAAAGCTCAACTTGCTGTGGTCTGATGTCATTTCCCATGATCAGTTGACACGGAAACAAGAAGTGCCGTATTTCTCAGAGTGCAAGTCGCCCCCCCCCCTTAAAAATGAAATTAGGGTGAATTTGACAAAAACACGTAGGGGTCCACCACTGACTTTAGTGGCTACATACAGTATATCACGTCTTTCCAATTAAAACGCACGGCGTATGTTATTAACATGACACAATTACTTCGAGATCACGCTTGATCTTCCGCATCGTATATCGAGTAAAGTACTCCTGTGATTATGGTGGGTGGGGGTGGGACAAGACTGCAAGGCATGGTGCGCGTGCATAAAACTCATCATCACCATCCGACGCGCCAAATGGCTCCTCCCATTTAACTCACGGACGTCCTCGTTCGGGTACGAGTGTAGCCGGAGAAGCGGAGGAAGGTCGCGCGGAAAGACTGGGAAAACAACATGGGTAGATACTTGGGGAGGAGCTGGGATCCAAGATGTCGACAAGGAGCGGAAGGACAATCCGGCAGCACGGCGTTAAAACCATCGCTTCCTCCCCCTCGGCTAGTCATCTTCAGACCCGTCCAAATTGTTTGAAACGGAGGTCTTCGGAGAAGATTCGCTGATTCGGATATTTTCCCAACTGTTGCGGGATCAAAATGTGGAACATGCACCTTGGCTGTTTCTTCCCCCAACGGCCGACATTCATGCGCATGTCCGTGGGCTGAAGGAGACAAGTCAGGCCATCTTTTCCTTTTCATAACGGGTCAAAGTCCGCTGGAAAAAAATGATCCGCGCGCGCAGCCTCGTTGTTGACGACGGAGGTAAAAAGTTGCGTGCAAAAACTCGGATACGGATGTTTACCAGAATGAATTACAGGTATATGAAAAAATGTAAGCCTTGTAAATGACATGATTTGACTTATTTTGCAAATGGATTGTTATTGAAACAGATTTGTGGAGAAAATCGGTCTGTTTTGATTTATGCTTTTATAAGTTGACGACCCTGATATATAGTGTTCGTATCAAAAATGCCTTGAAAGCGGACCTTGAAAAAATTGGAATCTCCAGGGGAAAAACCCCCACTTTGAATATTTTCAAATAGCAAGTGCGAGGCCGACACGCGGAACCAGGAGTGCGCCGTGCCGCCCTCAAAAGACACCAAGCCGAGATATGAACTTGTCAATCCCCGCCCGCGCTAACAAGCCAACCTGCACGGCGCGCCGCGTCCGCCAGCTCTTTTAATCGTTGACAGAGCAGAAAACGGAAGCGTCCGTTCCCATCACGTGTCCAATTAGACGTCCCGCCGTTCTTGTCTCTCGTCGCCGCGCCGGCACCTTTGTAAAAATGGGAAACGTCGCCGCGCCCAAATGGAGGCGAGCCCCGCGGCGGCCCGGCCTGCGTTTTTCTTCCCCGAGCGCGCTCGCGTTAGCCCCGTTTATTCGCAAGGCGTCGTGCGCGTGTGTTTTGTGGGCTTTGTGCTACATTAGCCTCACGGTGGCAGGTAATGATCTCATCTTCCCGCTGGCGTCGAGAGGCGCAAAAGGAGTCCCCCCCCCCCCACGCACACACACGCAGATTGCCATTGTAACGTTGCTCTAACGGGCTACCTGACAAGTGCTTTTTCTTAATAGCGCGCCCCCCCTGTCCTCCCCCTCCCCTATTTTTCCTCCTTGCCCCGCAGGCGCACGTTTGCCCGCCTTTGAGGAGCTCCGACATGGAAGGCGGGCGCGCCGACGCTCAGGTGAGTCGCTCGGCGGAAGGCCTAGCCTAGTCGCGTGGCCCTAGCTCCAAACCCCGGCTGTCGCGCCAACGAAAGCGACGCTCCAGCGGTTTGGGCTCGGGTGCCATTTGTGGAGGCGGAGCGCTTTTACGGACGTGAGCGAAAGGTAGGCTGCCGTCGGTCACGTTCGGAGCCGGGAGCAGGCGGGAAACCGAAGCGGAAAAGGAGAAAGTCTTTATACTCCACTCTAAAAACGTTCGGGTCCAAAATAAGCCCATTAGGGGGTGAAAAAAGAACCGACCCAGTATTTGTGTCATTTTGATCTAACTTTGTGGGTTGGATCCCAAAAAAATTCATTTTGGATGTTTTGTGTTCGCCAACCTGGAAATTGACCTAAAGATGGGGTTGTTGTCGTTTTGTTTGTTTGTTTTTTAAACTTCGTACGAGTATGAAATGGAACTTAAAATTCGCTGTCATGACAACGCAACTATCAAGATATTTTTGGCGATATAAATGGCGTGTGTAATGTCAGAAAAAATAGATACTGAATTCATGCTTTTTATTGATGTATTACATTTTTGCCGCGGTAACATTTCAGTACCTGTTAACTTTATATGGGTACAAAGTCCAAAGTCCAAACTCCAAATTTCGTTGTCGTGACAACACTTCTATCAAGATATTTTTGAGTCAAACGGTGAGTCTACTTTTAGAAAAAATATAGAATTCATGCTTCTTATCGATATATTGCGTTTTTGCAGCGGTACCATTCCAGTACCTGTAACTTTGTATGGGTATAAAACAAAAATTTGGCTGTCGTGACACCACCACTATCAAAATGTTCTCGAGTGAAACGGCGATTTTAATGTCAGAAAAAAAAATTGGTATTGAATGTAGGCTTTTTGATGTTTTGCGTTTTTGCCATGGTACCATTTCTGTATCGGTAAACTTTATACAAAGTATAAAGTTATGTCAACTTATGTACAAAAGGAAACACAAAATGTGACAACGCGACTATGAAGATTTGTTCGAATGAAATGGCTATGAAGTCTAATGTCAGAAAAAATATACTGATATATACTGATCTAAAGATATATACTGATATAAAGATACTGAATTTATGCTTTTTGGTGATGTTGTGGCGGACACTAGGACCATGTCTCTCACCCGGTAGGCATGTCTCTATGATCCTTTGATGCTTTGAACCTGTTGGCTTTGTCTTTGCTGTTTTGGACTTTGTCGTATCAGTTTTGTGATGGCATGCGAAGAGTAAAGATCTCCACTAGCGCAGCGACGTGTGCTTTCTTCGCCTCGCCACAATGTATTACGTTTTTGCCGTGGTACCGTTTCAGTACTGATAAAGTTGATACGGGTATAAAACTTTATACGGTTATGAAATCAAGCTCAAAATGTTGCTGTCGTGACAACGCGACTATGAAGACATGTTTGAATAAAATCTCAAGTCTAATGTCAGAACAAAAATAGGTACTGAATTCGTGCCTTTTATTGCTGTGTTGCGTTTTTACCATTTCAGTACCGGTAAACATTATAGGGTATAAAGTTGAAGTCAGAACTTTTGCTCTTTTTTGAGTGAGATTGAGTCAAATGTCAGAAAAAAATCATCAGTTATGTTTTGGAGTTGCTTCGGGTTCGTAAACCCATAATTAAATGTCAGTTTCTCCCGGGGCATCATATGCACGGCGCGGCATTCAAAACGTGTTGCCGAATATGGGGAAGGTGCAGTAAAGCGCTTCCCGACCCGAGCGGCGTGCGGGAACCTCGGCGGCGGGCGCGTGTGGCCGGGCCCTTAACAATGAAGGAGGACAACATTTATGGGAAAGAGCCGACCTTGAATAATTCATTTACGACATTGAGAATATACGCCGCCGCTGCGTGGGCTGGGTTCCTCGCCCCTTCGCTCGTCCCCACGCCCGCTTAAACGGAGGTCGAGCGGGGTCGCCGGTCCAATGGAGCCCATGAGATTTTTTTTCTGCTTGCTTTTTCTACTCTTAGTCATTTGGATTCATCTCAGCCACGTGCTTTTATCGGATCGATGCAAGTCTGTATCTATTACTCCGCACAGCACGCATAGCCTGAAATGGACTTTCAGATAATGCAGAATGAAGCAGGCCCTTAAAAGAAAGTGGCAAAAAGGAAGTCGGGGAAATGGCGGGGCTTCATTAGCCGCTCGAGCGATGCTTGTTTTTTACCAAATGTGACGCTCATCTCACACCGCACCGGACACGCACTTTATCTCGTGATCTGGATTTCATCCTTTTTAGTAAGATGCGTGCTAGTGATGCAGCGTTTATTCTTTCAGTTCTAGCTTCCCCACAAACAGTCACCCGGTGCGTCGTCTGTAAATAAACAAGCGTCTGAAATAAACGCTCCCCAAACAGTTTAGTTGGTATAATTATCTCCCATTTTATGAGCGATTCAGACACAGACATTAAATACAGCGCTGCCTCGGGAGGTGAGTTGAATTTTTTCCTTCAGCGCACTCATAACTACTGCATGTTGTAGCTTACCCAAATGAAATGGGGGAAGAATGTAAGGTGAACAGCCTACGAAAGACAGAACGAATGACTGATTATTCGCCGAATATGAAATGAAAGGATCATTTTCAAATGGAGAATCAGCAGTCTATAGTAGAGGTGTAACAATTAATCGGCAAATAATTGATTATCAAACGAATGGATCATGTTTTAAATAAGGAACATCCATCCAAAATAGAAGCGCAATGTTTACTCGATTTATTGGCAACTAGTCGAGTAGAAATGACTAGGTAACTATTTTCAGTAAACGATTGATTACGTTCGAAAACGATACATTTTTTCTTCTAAAAATTGACATAGAGATATTCTCATTTCTGTTGACTATACGGCGTTAAGTCCAAATCAAAACATCTGCTTTTGCTTCGTCATACAACGCTCCAAGTTTTTGCAGGCGATAGAACGATTATTCGTCCCGCTTTTTCTGGCCGATTCCTAAAGACCGCCGCGCAGTTGCATTGTGGGAGCTAATAGGTGAAACGGGTCGCCGGTAATCTCATCACGCAGCCATAAATTCACCTCCAGACGTATCGATGGAGTCGGGAAAGGACATTTTTATTTCCAGCCGTCAACCCGTGTCCGGTGAAAGATATTTGTTGGCGTCACGGCAAAAACACAAGCTATCAATGAGAAGCATGAATTCAGGACCTGTGATTTTTGATCTCTGACTTCAAAACTACTAAGCAGTCAGAATGTGATATTGCGATAAGATGATCCAAATTGTGCGTTCACGTTTGGGCTATTTTTGTCCACCCGACAGAGTACGTAAGGGTTAAATGGCATGAGTGAACAGTCCCCGCCATTTCGGGACATGTTTTAAAGATCTTTTTGCGTAACTCTTTCTTATCGGCGCTCCCGCAAGCCTCAGCTAATCGACGGGGTGCGGGAGGACTGATATCAAATCAAATGAAGACACGCTCTTTGTCACTGTTCTATCACTTACCGACGAAATGTTTGACGCTCTTCAAGCTTTCCGAGACCATCGCTTTTAGCGGCCGGAGGACAAATGGTCACCGACGCCCCGATAAAGCCAATTGACCCTTGCGGCGCCAATAAAACGTCCCAATCCCAATCGGGGAAATGAGCACCTTCCGACAGATCAAGCGGGAACGAAGCGAGGGAAGTTTTCAAAGGACGCGGCGCGATCCGGGGAGTCGAGGGTTAACGCAACCGCAAACGATCCCTGATCCCTCTCTACTTGGGATCCGGGCCTCTCTCTCGGGACGCCATCCCGTATATCATTAGCACGCGGCGCTGGATATCAGAGGAGAAAGCGGGTGTCTTATCTTGGCATAGTGAGCTACGCTGCTGTTGGCAACGTTTCCCTTCCTTGAGGGCGTTTGACGTGTTGTCTCTCTGCAAAAGCGGTAAACTTCAGACGGACTTCACAGACGGAGAGAGAGAGAGAGAGAGACAAATGTTTGCTCTTAGCCAAGCGACACTGTACCGCACTTGGTGTCGGAGAGCCTGTTGCGCTATTACGGGTAGCACGCATGCGTGCGTCCGTTCGTAGACAACAATAGTCACGTTAGTCTTCTGTATTTCATCGTTTTATCGGCAAAATACTCGACTTCGTCTACTGATGTCAATTTGACCCGATTCGGGTCTTTGATACATCAAAGACAAAGCATTCAAAGATCGACTCAAGGAGGCTGAAAATGACCATAGATTGTCAAGCTAGGTAGAGGTACAAAATAGCACCACGCGTTCATTTCTCAATGCTTGGGAGCTAGAGATTTATACGGGGGACCTGCCGCAGGTTAAAGAAAGTTCGCCTAGCAAATTTAGCACTAATTTGCTCGCTCGTGTGATGAGTGAGTGGAAATACAACCGATGCTTTTACTGTCTTTGCGCGCCCGCACATTCTCTACTAGTTGTGGTGATTTCATAGCAACCTGGTCGCCATGGTAACAAAAACCTCAGCTAGCTGACTCAAAACACCTGTAATGCTTGATAGGACATCATTAAGATGCCCTGGAATTGGACCCCCGGTCTACAACGCCCCGGCCTTACGTTCTTTTCAGCTCACGACATGGAACGGGACGTTTTTTTGTCTCCCTCTCTACGCCGTTTTATTCACGTTACGACAAAAAAAGCCTCCTCAAACATGCGTCGGTGTGCGTGCGTGACCGCCAGTCGCTCTGCGCTCAAAGGTCTATACTCACGTCACCGCTTACGTCACCGGAATGCTGGTCTGCTATCGCTCGACGTTACGATTCCCTAATATGTAATCGCTGCAGGTAGAAATTAGCTAACATTCCCAAGCACTAAGATGCTGGTCTAAGATGCCGCACTAAGATGTAAGCCAATTGAGCACTGCCACTGGGTGGCAGTGTTTCCGCACTTACGACGCAGATATTAGCCACATACGATTCAGATTAAGGAATGGAAGTCAATCTTTCGTATGATTCCCCCCAGATTTCTCATTTGAGAACCGCTGCCCTAGAGGTTTCCTTTCCGATAACGCTTGGGTCCATTTTAAAAATCCATCCAAAACCCGAGAAAATTCTTATAAGAATTACCAGCTAATTACATTACTCGTGTTGCATTTCGTACCCGTAACGGCAATCATTTTCCAGGGGTTCTCCGTGTCTTGAAATGTTCCTTATAGACGTTCATAAGTAGTGGTGCCGTTGTATTGTTTTTTGGGGGTTTTTTTCGTTAACTTTCCTATTTCTTAAAGGAAACGCCCCGAAAACATACCGCCGTCACACTTTTTTTTTTTTTCTTTTAAATTTCAAGTCGATCCGAGCCTTCCCCCGACTCTCCTTTCATCTTCTCCTTCCTCATCATAGTTTGGTAATATCCGCCCCCCCCCCCCCCCCCCCCCCCCCTTTCCCGTCACTTTCCCCGCTCCTTGAAAAGCGCAAATAGGACAGTCTGGCGTCGCGGGGGTTAAGCCAAGCCCTGGCCCGCCATTGGCTGGCGCGCGGCAGAAGGGAGGTAACCAGGCAACCTCGGGGAGAGCGAGGGAGCGAGCGAGCGAGCGAGCGAGGGAGGGAGCGAGCGGGGCTGGAGGAGGTGCCGGGAGAAGAGCGGCACAGTTTGTAAAAAGGGATGGAGAGCGAGGAAAGACGGGAGGAAGCTGGCGCGCGCTCTCCCCGCCATGGAAAACTGGATTATTGCGCCCGCTGCCGCTCTCTGTGGATGTGCGAATAAAGCGGGAGGAGGAGGAAGAGGAGGCACGGGGGGACAGCGCTAAAGCTGCTTTTTTCTTTCCTTTTTTTTTTTTTTTTTTGGTCAAATGGGAATTAAGCGTGCTGATTTTCGCTGCTGCGCTGCGGTAAGTGCGGAACAGGTGTTGGAAGAAAAGTCCAATGGCTGCAATGAAGAGCTGCTGGCGCATTGAGATGTTTAGTGTGTGTGCGCGCCCCTCGGTGAAACATATAGCGTGTATGTGTGCGATTAGGCGGGAGCCCCCCCCCCGCCCCCAGCGCTGCATTTCAGCTCCTCTCGTCAGCACGCCACTAGTTCAGGCCTGTGAAATAAAGTTGATTCGGTTCCCGTCCGGATCAACGCGTATTGGGCTTGACTGTTTGCGGGCGGCCCGAGGGGGGCGGTCGGAACGGCGCGCCCCTAATCCAGCGGTTCTCAAATAAGGCTACTCGAGATTTTAAAGAAACTCGCAAAAATCATTTGAAAATAATTCTTCAATGAATTCGTGGTTTCAGGAAAATGTAAGTTCATGAAACAAATGTTATGGTCAGTACAAGTTGTAAAAGGACAGTGTCCCCCGTACTGGAATGGTTCGACCCATCTTGTCATGTGCCGCCTCTCGTTACCTGTCAATGATTGATTTTGTGAACGCGTCTCTACTGTCGTCCCAAAAGACTACACTTTAAGTTGATTTTTTTTTCCTGTGGACAAATATGTATTCTTTTTTTATAGCAGGTCTGACACTTTATGTCGATTATTTTTGGAGGGACATATATTTATTAATAATGAAGTTAATGATTAATGAAAAGATTTATACTGTACTCCCAAAACAGGACACTTCGTGTTGAATATTTTTCTGCGGACAAATATTGATTTATAATCATGTCTATTTTTGGAACAGGGCTGACACTTTACGTTGAGAATTTTTTTATGGACAAACATTTATTAATAATTAAGTAAATAATCTGTTTTAGTGAGCAGATCTCTACTGTAACCTCAAAACAGGGTGCTTTATGTTTAATATTTTTATGTGGACCAATATATCTTTTTTTTTCTGACACTTTACATGGATTATTTTTTGTGGGTTATTATTATTTTCTTTTTGTTACCATATTTTTTCTATGAGCCAAAAGAGGACACTTTAGATTGATTTATTTTTATTTTTTTCCCAACCCAAAAATGCTATGCACCGGGTACCTGGCTGACCGAAAAGATATTTCACAGGGGGGGTACATCATTATATTTACTAATGACAATGCTCCTAGCTATGTCACCTAACAAAAGAAAGGCATAGAATTTTTTGCACATGAGTGACTATAATCAGCAAAAAAGAGCTTCATGTTCCAAATGGTTTGCGCTTATTTTGAAAAGAAAAGAAATACTGTTCCTGTCATGGCATCAAAAAGTATTTTGTATCATACATAATGACACCAGTGTTTCTCGGATCCAAGTGCTGTAAATGGTTAGAGTACATGCGGTAAAAGGTTAAAGTAATCGTTGAATATCAGTCATTCGGACCAGGCAGAATTGGCCAACTTGATGGGCCAGCCGATTAATGGGTGATACAAAAGCATCAAATTAGATTTGCCGCCACTCAAGGAAAGCCTAACATACCCTTTGAAATGCTTTCTCATATTTTCTCCGGCGTAGACCAGCCAAAATGCGATGGCTCAAAAGTCCGGAAGGGACCGGGACTTTTTTCTTTTAATATACACAGAGAGCGCTCGGTCGGATCTACGACTCAACGCAAGATTAACTCATTCACCGCCATTGACGGCTACAGACGTCAAAGATGAGGTTTTTTTTTCTTTAACCGGGCTGGCAGTAAACGAGTCCAACGATGGGTAAAGATCCCCCCAAAATACAGAGAAATGGCTTACATTTCATTATTAAAATATTATTATAACTTGTAATAATAATTCCATCCATATTTCAAGTCGGGAAATTCAAAGAAAAAAGTTTCTTATACTTGACTGGTCCTGTACGTCATAATATTGCCCATAATATGTGTCCCTTGAATTGCCCCTTTAAGAAACCTTGTTTTTTTTAACAGTGCAGTCGACCCGATTCTCAAATGTGTGCCGCACGACTGGGCTGGCTCGCTAACGGAAGCATGTCGCCGCCGTCGATAAATTCTCGCCTTTCGCCAAAATGTCCATCCCGTCACATTATTTGCTGACGGTCTGCTCGCACTTAATTTCCGAAAGTGTTTGCCGATATGTATCGCTAACCGCATAATACCTACTTAATGCGATGACTATGACGTTGAGCAGAATCGATGTCATTTTTTGGAAACTTTTATAGGAAAAGGACATTTTTTAAACGATTTGGTCGAGCGCCCTTAGGGTAGATTTCACGTGCGGTTCTTGCATTCGATCAGCGAGGAGGCCGGCAAGTGTTATACAAATAACCTTTTACACTACATCTTCAAATGAGTTAGGCAAAAAGTCTGTTTAGTCTTGCATAAAAGGTCAAAATAAATGCAGCTTATCGGGCTTCGCTGATTTTGTTTTTTTTCACCGCCACTTTCAAGAAGTTAAGCCTTACTTGTATTCACCCCCCACCACGGCCTCTTACATGCGCTCGTACGGGCCCGGCGGGCGAGCCCGGTCGCCATGGTAACCCCTCGGAGTATTGTTCGCAAGCTCAAAGAAAGACAAAACTATCGAGCGCTCTCTTTTGCCCTCTTTCACGTGTCGAGTCCTTACACTCCGGTCTCGAGTTGTGTTTTTCCGGCGCTCGTTAACTGGTTTTCAGGTAACGGTTGCGACCGTAAAAAAACGACAAAAAAAGCTTCATTGTGAGTCGCTGCGAGCGACCATTTATGGTTTTGTGGTCCTTACACGCAAAAAGAAGCCTCGTGAGTACCCTTCATTTCCACGAGGACATATGCGACCCATCTGGCACCTTCGACAAAAAGGATTCGAGTTCTATCTTTTTAGGCGGTTCAAGTAGATTTTACTCAAGGCTTTGCTGTGCGGAAGCATTACAAATCCAATTCAACATGAAAATATTGGCCGTGACGGCTTTACCATTTTGTTGGAGCTCCCCCATTGAGTGCTCTCATTTATACGAACGCCATAAGGAACGAAGCTTTTCAAAGTGCGGCCACTTTTGCTCATTTTAACCCCTGCGTGTCCGGGGATTTTTCCCCTAGCCGCTAGCCTGGCCTTATCATCCAACTTGGGCTGACTTCCAAAGGGTCATAACATCAAATATAAAGAAAGATCTATTTTCCAAATGTTTATTTTTGTTTTATGATTTTGGAATACTTTTGCATTTATAGGAGTACAGGATAAGCCAATAATCAAAATCATTGAAAGGCTTGCAAATGTCATAAGTTGGCCGCTAGCCCCACCTGGTGGTTTTGAGACGTCAACACAAAAATGTATACGGCGCCCCGTTCGTAAATCATCGTTGAAAGGATTCGTGTTAAAATCTTGGGAAATGCATGATAAAGCATTGGGTTTTCAAAATTGACGACGATATTTCCAAATTTGAATGGCAGTAAACGAGCCTGACGTGGGCTAAATTTGACACCTCTAGGGTGTGCCTCTTGACGTACGATCATTTTGCAACTGATATCTTGACAAATCATCCAATGCGTATCGCATCGTATTCCAATGATCCGTCCTCGGAAATATGTCACACTTCTAAGCCTACTAAGGGTCAAATTTCAAAGTAAGGTCTCCCTCTGTCCGTCCATCTGAAGTTGTCATGATCCAAATCGTTCCGCATCTGTTTATGAAGCTCGCCAATTTGCTATCTTTTCATAACCGTAATGAGCGGGGGTATATTCTGGCTAAATTCCAAAGTCTGTTACGTAGTTTGACTTTGGAGGTGTTATTCACATTTTGAATCCGGAGTGCGCTTGACTATTGTTGTCATGAACGCAAACTGTTTGAGGCGAAACGTCATACAAGCGTAGCAGAGAACGTCGCCATTTGGCCAGCGTCGGCGGTCGTAGACGCGGGGGGTGCTCCTTCTGAACGCCAGGCCTGGCGTTTCTGTCTTTCGCGATGGACTTCCCGTGGACCTCTCGCGGCGGGAGCCCAGCGGGCTGCAAAAGCGCCCGTCGTCTTCTCGGAACATACTCGAAGAAGCGCCGAGGAAAAAGGGCGCCACGCCTCCCTTCGTCTGGAGATGTTTGGCGCCGATTCCTAAATCTTGCCTGATGGTGACTGATGGACATTGTGCGCGTATTCTTTTTTTAGGTGTGATTATCAACCTGGCTGCCTGCGCGGGGAGCGTGCTCGCTCGCTCGCTCGCTCGCTCGCTTGTTTGTGTACGTATGCGCTCCGTTTGGAGGCCTTTTACTCCCCGGAGGGAACATGTAAGACACAATATGTTCATTATTGTGTATTGGGTTTACAGAAACGCACTGGATCATTCTGAGGGTTATTTTTCATACCTCTAATATATATATGTATATATCAGTATAGGGCGGCTCGATGGAGCGCGGGTTAGCACGTCGGTCTCACGGTTCAAGGGCAATTGATGGTAAATAAACCAAATGCTTCTGATCGTAAACTGCCATTTGTAATTTAGCGTCCAATCTTGTTAAAGCCTGCCCGCTCTCGGTGGACGTAACGAAACTTAAATAAGGATATGTCCCTTTTTTAGCACGCATAGTGCTAAGTTGTACTTGCCGATGCGGGTTTATTGATGTTTGGATGCTCTGGAAAATAGCCTGCGTTGTACGCGGTTAAGGCGACGCGACGGCCAGTAACGCGCACGCGCGCTTCCGCGTACGATTTCTCGAGCCGCGGTGTCATAAACGACGGTATTACGGGGGGGATTCGTCGGAGTCGGACGTCACTGAAAAAAGCTTGTGATCCGAAGCGTACGGCGTCGTCAGTCCGTCCGCCATCTTGGTTATATAGCTACAGGATATTGTGAGATGATGCGGGTCAATCTAGCAGCTAATCTGTAATCTGTTAAAACACTCCCAATCCGCCAGCGGTGCCGGGATTAGCATCCGCAGACACAAGGGACGTTAACACGCGCACGCACACGTACGGCTCTGCTGTGCGATATGTTGTCGCAAAGTCGTTCCTCATCTAACGTGGTCCTAAAATAGTTGGACGCCATTGTACTTTAAGGCCGCCCATGTACTCTATACGCTTAACCTTGATGTTTCTAACTGCCGAAATTGTAAATATACATCAAATTATCATCCCAAACGACGAGCCTTGGAGGCGGCGGGCCCTGACTAAAGAACGCTGCAAAAGAAAGTCAGCAAAAAAAGAAGCCGTTATGAGCTTGAGGGAAGAAATGCAAGGAAATGAAAACAAAAGGAAGGATGGACCGACCCAAGGAAGAAACTTAAGAGGAAGGAAAGGAAGGAAAGAATGAGGGAACAACTAAAGGAAGGAAAGCGGTCAGAACAAAACAAAATCATCGTCACGTTTCGAAGGGAAGAAAAGAAAGTCGCTGTAAAACCGAAGGGAGGGCTCGGCAGAAACTTGATCGGCAGCTCAGAAAGAAAGGCAAACGGGAATTTGGGAAGGCCGAAAGGAACGCTGCCGGGAAGAAAGCCAAAAAGCCGGGAAGCCGGCCGGGCATGAAAGCAAAAATCAAAGACGGGAGGAAGCCAGAAAGCGCATTTAAATGTCAGGAAAAAAGAAGGCTAAAGTGAAGGCAAGTGCTCAGCGATAATAAATGGTCAGGAAGACGGAAGACGGGAGACGGGAGGGAAAAGGAAGGGAGGAACAAAGCGGAGAAGGAAAGGACGCCGGGCGGGAAATAACCTGCACCGTGTTAGTGGAAATCTTCTTTTGGCCCACCCTGCATACGCGCACGCGCACTCTGATGGGGCTGTCGAGCACTCCGGCATCGCTGCGCATTAACACCTCAATTAATTCAAGGCTTTACATCCTCCCGCAGTCAATTTCCCTCATGGCAAAGCCCCTCAACCGCACACATTGCCGTACCGCTTCACGCCTGTGCTAGAAAAAAAAATAGAAAATAAACGCTCCCGGTGACGTTTTGGGTGCAAGAGAGAAAACTAGCCAGCAGCGAGTAGAGACGCCATACTTTTTACCGGAGAAGCTAATGAACGCGCGCGGCGCGCAAGAGTCGCCGAGGGCGACGTTGGCTTCCTTAGCGTTGCTCAGTCTGCGGCGGCGGCGGAGGGAAAAAAAAGTTGCAGCCGATAAGACAAAGATTTTTTTCCTCCGAAGATTCGGGTCACGTCGGGTCACGCTCTCGCTTCCTTCCTCTTCCTTCCTGTTAGCTTTGTTGGCGATATTTGCCGCGTTTCGATAGCCGCGGTTAGCCGGAAAGCTTCCTAAACGGACCTTCGAGTCATCCCGGTAATAAAGAGGCGCATGGCGCTCGAAGGAAATCCGGCTCGAGATGTGCCACGGAAGCGTCTAACACGGTTGGCGGCCGCGGGCACTCCGCCGCCGCGCCTCGGCGCTTCCCGGCCCGGCGCCGGCTTGTACGGACAACAAAATAAGAGTCGTGAGATGTTTGTCGTTCTTGTCGTTGCCGTTTTAACGAGTTAAAGCAATGCGGTTAGAAAACCAAAATAAATAAACGGGGGATTTCGGTTTCGGTCGTCAAGTGACAAAACGGCCGCCCCGGAGATGAATTTGCCATTCGAATCCAAAGGTGTTTACGCCGGACACGTTATCGTGAAGAAAACGTTTGAGTGGACTCCCCCTTTGATTATGTATATACGCGGAAGTAGCAAAAGGGCGCGCTCCGGATAACGTCGGCGCGCTTCCCGACGACCCCGGCACATGCGACGCATTTTGCCCTTTTTAGCCTCGTTTACTGGCACGCGCCTAAGAGGATTTGACCGGCGTAAATACACATTAGCGACACGCTAACAAAGAGCCGAGCCCCCCGCGTCGGCGCGCCAAATCCGAAGCGCCGGAGACAGTTAGCGAGGTGCGGCTTTAGAAGCTTTAGAAGATTTGTGAGCGCCGATTTCTTATATTAGTCAAGCTTTTTGCCGGGGAATAAAGCGCGGCGGCGCCGTCAATTTCACGTGTTAGCAAAGTAGCTCGACGCTCGCCTCGCGCAGCACTTTACGGCGGGGACCCCATCTTGCTACCCCAGCTCGCGCCCGCCAGCGAATGTGGCACAATGAGGAAATAAAGATACTTCCAAATATAACTAGCTAGTATTCTTTTGTTCTTATTTCTGACATGAATCGGCGGTAGTGGCTGGGGACGTGTAAGGTTTCGTAGGAATTGTATTTTCTTCTTTGGTACTTCTTCACTGACTATTTATTTTTGATTTGATTCATGATTGTGATGTGTTGTAATAGTTTTAATGTTACTGTGAATGAAATAGCAAAACGCGATTTTTTATGCTGTTGCTGCTTGGAAATGAATACTTTATTATTGCGTTTAGAAATCTATTGTTAATATTGTATTCGTGATTACATATGCATCTGTAATCGAACATGTACATCTTTATCATTGTAATACTGCTTGTTTTTTGCTAATAGTAGTAGCGGTAAGTAAGTAACAAAGTAGGTAATAGTAATCATTTAACATTGAATATATTGCCATGATGTATTATTTTCAGTGATACTACGACGACGATGACTGATCCGATGACTAGCATTCAAATGGATCGATTCTATCAAAGCCTCCAATCTGACGAACACTGCTTTGAATATACTCGTATATTTATGGAAACCCCTTATTATACACACTTAGCATATTTGTGTTCAAAACACCTTAATAGGCTGCTATTATGCACTCGGCGTGGCAAACGACGGCTCTCGCTTTCACTCGGTGTCCGTTCATGCTACGCCTTTTGATTTAAAGCTTTGCCGTCTTTTCTTGCCGGTGTTTCGCTTTCCAAATACGGCTCGCAACTTGAGCGAGGCGGCGTGAAATAGTCGGGCCTCCCCGGCGGGAACAAGGAGCATGTAGCCGCGGCGTATTCAATGGAAGGCTTACAAAGGCCAGGTCGGGACTCGGCGGGATGAACGCGTTTGCCCTATAATTGCATTGGCCGCCTTCTGTATGCGTGCATTAGGACGGGAGGCTTTCGATGAGCGCCGCTCTCTGCCAGATGAGCGGCGCTCTCAGTCGTAGCCCTCCGATTAGCACCGTAAGTCACTTTTCCGAACGGGGGGCGTCGAAGGACCGCCCGTTCAGCCGGGCTCAACTCGCGGAGCGTGTGCGAGGGCCAGCTTAAAAGGCCGTGACTCGATTTGTAACGTGGAGCCGGCAGAGCTGCGGCTGATTGAACTTTTCCACGCGAACGTCGGCCGGCGCTTCTGAAATTTGCCCGGTTGCGTCGCAACGTCAAAACCGATGAAAGCAATGCGCAGCAATCTGGTTTCGCAAGACGCGCCCATTTAAAACAGGCTAAATACATACATATGTGTGTGTGTGTCATTCATTTAGCCTGATCGTTGAGTCAAAATGACCAACCCAAGAACTGAAAGGAAACTAGAAGCTAAATATACTAAAAAATGACGACAAGGAAGCCAACCAGGAACACCCGGGCAAGACGCGATAGGTGAAACGAGCTGATTGGCGCGCACAAGGACAGCAGGTGAACATGGACAGCTGGACGCAATCCAACTAATAAGCAGAGGGAAATCTATAAACACAAACCAAAACCCTACAATCAACTCGCAAAGACAAATGAAAAAAAAACAGCAAAAAAAGAACAGAAAACTTCCACAAGAACATACGCAAACATAACATACGCCAACCAGATTATATCAGTACCCGAATTTAAAATTTCTACAGCAAAATATATTGTGGTTAACCGCTTAATGGCCGAGCTAAAAAAATCCTCGCTGGGAAAAAAAAAATCCAAAAAATCATTGCATTTGCTTTTTAGGGACAGATGAAATTTGACATTTGAAATTGGTGGCGCAGTGGTTAGATGATCCGCCTCACAGTTCGGGGAGCCGAGTTCAAATCCACCTCGCTCCAGCTTTCCTGTGTGGAGTTTGCATGTTCTCCCCGAGCCCACGCGGGTCCTCTCTACTACTCCCTCCCACATTAGGTGCGATTGGGTGCACGGGCGCTCCTTTGTCTCTTTGTGGCCTGCAGGCGGCTAGCAAGCGCTTCAGGGCGTCCCTGCCCGTACGTAGACTGCTGGGGTAGGCACCAGCGGAGCCTAATGAGGGTAAGGGGCTGCGGAAAACGGACCAATCCACGAGCTTAACTCGTAGGTCTAAGCCGAGGTGCTACCTGAAGTAGCGTAGCGTAGCATATTAAACCCAGGTGGAAACGACACAGCCCGACTCGGTCCCGGACTGCAAACGGAGCCTCTTTTGCGGCGGCCCCCGCCCGCCTCCCCCCCCCCGCTCTCTCTTGAGAGAAGGACTTAATGATCCCGGGGCTGATGAACGGCGTCTCCGGGAATTCCTGCCGCAGGGGGGAGTCGGAAGCCCGCGTAGCTGCCGGACATTCCCGGGAATGGAGCCCCTCACCGGAGCGGGTCGCCCCCGGGCAATTTATCGGCCCGGCCGCCGACGTCCATCGCGCGCTCGCCCTCGGGGAGGCGCGCATACGCAATACCCATATCAATGTGGCTCCCGGCGAGGGGCTGCTTCTCCTGGCCGATGTGCTCGGGGGAGCTAATTCCGCTTTTTACCCTCTTCCAAATTGATGAAATGGCCCAACCCAGAATTTACCCAGAATACATTTGCTGGTAGATACAGCAAAACAGGAATGGCGCACTCCCGGTAGTGTAATAACTAAGTAGTCGTGCCGTGTTGATCTTTGATACACTTGTCGCCATTTGGGTGAAATTTCAGCTCCCTGGTGTTTTCTTTCTCTGCTTTCCCTGACGTGAAATGCCTTTTGATGTCAAGTTAAGCTAGCTTGTGAACTGTGGGAACGGGAGACACTTTATGATACTGTACTACAGTCAATACTATGATTTTGACAGACATTTTTTTTTTCCGTCTCACACACTATATTGTGTCCAGTGTAGCGGACTTTTGCTTTTTGTCTAAATCTTGAATTCATGCTACCCTGCTAAGGCTCATTCCAATGATTTCTGATGCAGTTCACTTTTGTGTCTTGCTGAGACAAAATGGACACAACGGCGGACAAAAACTGAATAGGCTTGGTCTCGGGAGGGAACGGCGTCCTCTTGGAAGACTTCTCCATTTTAGCGCCTAATTTTTTTTTTCTTGGAAAGGTTTTAACACCGAGCAGTCACGAAGGATAACCCGAAACTAAGCGCGCAACTTTCCAATCTCTTGTCACGCCAGCACAAGGGAAGCGCATCTCCCGTTTCCTCCCGTTGCTCACCTGCAACCTCATCAAACGCGTACTCGCATCTCCATTGCGTCCGCTCCGCGGCGCATTAGCGCCGCAGCCAGCCGGCTGGCTCGCAACGCCGGCGCATATCAACGCGCTAGCTTGCGCCCGCAGCTACTACTGTACTCTATCTTAATCTGCAGTCTATTAGCATATTCGCAGTTTGTGTTTTTCCGCCGGCGGAGGCATCTGACAGGCCAATTTCACAGCGGCGTCGGCCTCCGTCTCGCTCCGGGCTGCCGGAGAGAAGATGGGGAAAATAGAAAAAAACAAAAAAAAAGGCAAAAAGCTCCCGCCGGTGCCTTCTAACAGTTAGCCTCTCGTCGCATCTACCTGCGCGGATAAAGAAGCTCTTCAGAAGTCATCTCCGGGGTGACAACACAGAATAATGCCCAAGAATTCTTTATTACATCATGACAATAGCTGGCATAGTTCAGAAAAGCAAAGAAAAAAACAGTTGCTTCTCCACTTGAGGGCAGCATAATAGAAAAAGGGAAATGCAACGGGATGGTCGCGGCCCCTCTGTAAGCAGCAGCTGGATTGTTTTTTTTCTTGGTGGAGGACAAATAATAAATGCCTGTGAGCATTTTTGTCATATTGTTTATATGTGTTGCACCACCGTTTTTGTTGAAATCCTTAGTCTCAAGCGTAACTGCAAATAAATGCTATCTGTTTTGCCTTATTAGCATTAAGATAGCAGGTTGTTTTGAGCACGCAATATGTATAAAATAGCAGACTTTGACCTCACACCCAATCGTGCGTCCTATACACAGCGCATCCTATATTTGGGGAAGTATTTTTTCCTCAAAAATAAGCATGCTCAAAGTGTGCTTTCCAAAGTTTCAGGGTGGGCTTGGCTTAGCCTGTCAATGTACTGTAGCTCTCCCTTCATGTTGCCGTTGGTATTCCCCCGAAGCCCGATACGATGGCTAACTTTTCCCCAGGAGTGTTTTTGTCACTTTCAATCCCCGCCGGCATATTTGAGCCCGGGCCATCTTTTTCGCCGCTCTTTTGTCTTGATCCATCCTCGTCCTCTTTTCTCTCCTCCCCCCGTCCGGTGTCCGCGCTATCGTCAGCGCCGCGGCGCTATGACGGATGGCGGCGAGAGGCCGGGGCGTGGACGGCCCGGGATGCTGCCGTCATTACGGGCACGCGCGCGCGCCTGCTGTTCGCGGCGACGACAGCCAAAGCGCTATCGAACAAATGGCGACGTTGAGTTTCCCGAAATATGATTTATTTTGGAGCTGAATGTGTTTTTACGGCACGCCGTAGCAATTTCGTGGTTAAATGCGCCGTTTCCTCGATTAAATACGACGTTGATTAGGCATCTTTTTGCCCGTGCGACTGATGACATTGTTTTGTGATATAACTAGTAGCATTTTTTGTCATTTATGCGGTTTCTATCTTTTTTTGCAATGACTATAGTGGATAGAGATAATGGTAGTGTTTTCTTTGGTTGAGATTTGAGTGTTTTCCTGGTCAAATATAACCCTTTTGTATCTGTACCCCCCGGAGACCAATCCTATTCGTTTGCGTCCGCGCTTGTGTCCGTTTTGTTTCAGCAAGACAGCAAAGTCAATTCATCCCACCCACCCGAACCGACGTCATTCGGACTTAATAGGGAACTTTTCGATTCGTTAAAAGAGCAAATCAATCCATTAAAAGAGCAAAAGCAGCTGTCCTTTATGGTGGACGCACACGATTAGGGTGGGTCTCGGCATTATATGTGTGTGACTTAAAAAAACGAAAAAAATATATCATATCATATCATATGGGACATACTGTGATTGGGCCATCTCTGTGCGCCCCGTGATGGGCTGGCAACCAGTTGAGGGTGTCCCCCGCCTACTGCCCGAAGCCAGCTGGGATAGCCGCCAGCAAGCCTGCGACCCTTGTGTGGATAAGTGGCGATAGAAAATGGATTGAGGAATGATATGATGCGATTTTGCCTGAAAATGACTTTGCAGTTGCTCAGGTAGCCAATCAGGAATCAGCTGTGTTCTGACTGTTTTTGGAATTGAAATGTTGCATTTTGGGGGCTGATATTTCTATTCCTTGTTTTTGCCTCTATATAGTGCTGCTGTGAACGTAGCTTGTATTTTTATTGTCATTATTTTCATTTTAAATGTCCTTTTTTTCCCCCGAATTATACCTTTTACCTTAAACTACTGCGGTTGTGAACAAAGGTCCTTCCTTCACTTTTGGTGCAATTTTGCCCACCATTTCTCCAACGATTCCACCGAGTTGCATTGGGTTGTAAAAAAACCAAACCGAAAAAGACATTTAAATGTTAAAACCCTGCTCTGTTGCCCCCATGTGTGCCACACACCCACACCCACACACACACTCAGGCTTTTGTGAGTTTTTCAAAGAGCTCGCTATTGAGTGTGGGCCCCCGCCGGGGAGAGAATGGCGATGTTGTGCGCTCCCTGGGAGAGTTGACGCAGACCCATTGACAGTGCAATAGACCGCGGGGTGCTAAAAGGCCGGCTTTTTCCAGAGCCGCTTCACCTCCACAAACTTTAGCTTACGCATTTCTGCGCTTTGCCTTTAGTCGCCTTTTTGCGCATGTCACAGAAAGGTTCCAAGGCTTACGGATGGAAATGATGCAAATCTCAACCCGGGTCCGGTAATCCGCCGATGATTCGACGCTAAATTTGCATACAACATCGCTCGAGGAAATCAAGATTTTCCCGGTTTCCAAAATCAAAGCGAATCGTGCTTGCTACCAGTATTTTGACCATTTTGGGTCACTTTCCTCCACATCATTTTGGAAGGATTTTAGCCAGTGGATCGCCCACACCTGGGACTGTGATAACTAAGCGGTCGCGCCATCTTGAACTTTGACATGTTGTCACTATTTGGGTGAAATTTCAGCTCCCTAACGTCCCGTTCAATGCTTTCCCTTTGATGGGAAACGGATTGGATGTAAAGGTCAAAGGATTGGAGGAAGGGTTAAAATTGCTTTCCGTTGCAAATTATTTTAACTAAAAAATAAGACTTTAGCCTAATGCTAACAGATAACTTGAAACAGTGTAGACAGGCTAATAGATATGAGCATGGGTGTTGCAGTAATTCACTTTGAAACAACCGCTACTTTCAAGGGATGGTCCACTTTTCAAGCAATAAAATGCTCAAACGTTGACGATAATTGATAACAATCATTTTTTTACGTGCAGTTAATGCTGTTAAAAACACATCCTTTGGCTTGCCGCGGACCGGAAAGGACATCGCGTGTTGAAGGCTCGGGTCTGTGTTCGCAGCTCATCTCGCGACCAGCGGGTAGGGCGCCATCGGCCATGTCTTGTGCATAGATGATGTCATTTTCAGGCAGCAGCAAGTGGAAAATATTATTTAGTCAAGAATAAAACAAATAGTGTAGTTATGGAACTAATAGTCGACAAAAGTCCCTGTAGCGCTGAACTGAAAGAGTCTGACATTTGCCATGTTGCCCAGTTGAAGTGAGCTTCCTCAAACATTCGGCTTGTGTTGTTAAGCAACGCGAGAGCAGCTTGTTTATGGATTTTTGCACGGGTCCAAAGCGATTAAGGCCGGCGGGGGCGTATGTTTATTTTGATTCCTCGATCGTAGAAGGGCCCGTGTCGATCTTGAATCCGATCCAACCGGACGCGTGATTTCCGCCGGTCATTTCGTCTGTCGGGCTTCTGCTTTGTGAGAACGCCAGGTGTCTATGGATCGTCCGACACAAAATCCAGACGACGTGGAGTTGGAAAAGACGACATGGATGAAATGGGACGGGGCCTTAAAAGCTTGTATCCTCGTTTGATAGGAACGAGGCAATGCCGTCTGTATTCTGCCGTTATTCTATGAATGTGCTGATATTTTTGGAAATAAGGCAAAGCGGAGCAACAGGAGTTTCTCCTTTTCCATCGCTCTTCATCTATTTGGATCTGTCTGCCTGCGGCGATGCCTTGAGAGGCATGTGGCAAATCGGTGTGTGTGTGTGTGTGTGTGTGTGTGTGCGTGTGTGCACGTGCGTGTTTGTGCGGCACCATGATTAAGAGTTTTGAATAATTGATGATCGCATCCCTCATTAAGTCCCAGTTGTGTGCTGCTGCAGGCGCCCCCGCTCTATTTTTACGCCCCGCAATCGCGCTCCATTCCGCTATGCAGATGGAGTCGATCCATCACTCAGTTTAGGCGCGGCCGACGCGACGGCGAGTCCGGAGGGGGTTGCGTCGAGCGCCGGACATCTTTAGATGATGGGCGGGAGCTCCGTAACCACGGCATTTTCAACTTCTTGGCGTTATACTTACGGAAGTCAATTTTGGGGCAAACCTGAGTCTTAGTGCTTGATTCCACGTGACTTTCCGCCGATGTTTTTTCGAAAGACAAACCGCGGGGTGGGGGAGCGGGGTGGGGGGACGGCTGTGTCACAGTCGGTGTCTTTACGACGCACACACATCCAACAGAGTTGTTTTTTTTTTTTTATAAAGGTAAAATATGTTGTCAACATTGATTAAATTCATGGATGCAAGTTGCTACGCTTAATTTGAAGTTGGTCAAAAATTCCTACGACACCGCAATGTAAACAAAAGTTCTGAAGTCTTCCATAAACCAAACTAACCGCAGTAAATCAACCGACAAAGTCAAACCAAGCGTAGCGAACCGGCCAGCGGGGGTAAATATAAAATATTAACTGTTTAGAACCCCATAAAGCTAATCTTTTATGATTACTGTGAGTAATGCGATCGAAAAAGCTTTTCTTCATGAATATTCAATCATTTTCCATGAAAACGGTTGTGAGTGAAGTGTCAATGGAAAGCGGCTCCTGTCATTTAGACTATGATAGAGGTCAAGTGGAATGAAAATGAAGGAGTTTTTGGGTTGTTTTTAAACCGGAAGAATGACACAGCGGTCGTCAGAGAAGACCGTGGCAAATGTTATTTCTCAAGCGCGGAAGGCAATTGGTTGAAAACAATCTCCTCCGTCCGAATCGGGAACGCAAAGGCGCGGCCGCCTGTTAATCACTGACATCTATTTAGCGCATTGGGCAAAGGTTAGTGATTTTCTGCGGGTAAACGGACTTACTTCCGAGAGACTGCACGTCTTCGAACTCTCACACCGGTAAGCCTTTTTTGCTTCATTTAATATGCGTAGCTGCCCTTTTTCAGCCTTTGATTCACGCGGACAACGCTGAGTCCAAATCGTCCAAATGCTAGCTTCGGTTGACGTCTGTCTTTAATTTGGTAACACCCAACTAACCAACTAACTGTAACTGTAGTAAACCGACAAAGCGTTCAACCTCGATGCTGGATAGCGTCCCATCAGATATTCCGTTTTGACCCGTCATTTCATATACCGTAGCGATCGTGACCTCGGAATATCGTCTTCCTCGCCTTTGTTTACCGGGCACCGTCATCAGTGACTGACTAGGATCAAAACTGCCAGGACTAGCCAATCAGGTTCTTCATATTATTGCGAGTTGCTGAGATCCTCTTGTTGGAAATGTCCCAAAACCTTTGGGTAACCTTGTGAAGATGGCTAGCATGACGACTGTTTTTGGGCGTTGTGCGCAGCGGAGTGGGGGCTGGGGGGTTTCGCTACTGCTGGGTAGTGTCCAAATACATCCCGGCTCCGTTTCCCCCTTTCCGTTCATCTGGCGGACTTGATTGATTTCTGGGCGCTGGGCTCCTGTTGGCAGCGTTCCGGTCGCTGTCACGCGCGCGCGCCGGTCCCGACGCGGCCAGCCCGTTGGCAGCGTCCCATTTATGGACGTCCGATTTAGGAGCCGCTCCGGTGTGCCCGCCGGACACGGCTGGCCGACTCCAGACGCCGGAAGGCGGGTTGGCATCCCACTTTCAGCTCGGGGGCCCGCTCGCTCGCTTCCGGGTCGAAGCCACGCCACTCCGCCGGTTATTAGGGTTGCGCACCTCTAATCCGAAAGCCAATACGTCCCCGCCGTCGCCATCGGATCCAATCCGGTCAGGATACGATCCGCTCCGTTTTAGGTCTCTTAAATTCCATTCACTTTTCAGGTATTTTGAATTATGGTGATGATATACGGTACTTGTCTCCAGTTGAATTAGGACTCATTACATTTCTGATTGGCTTCCGAACTACATCCTCGATAGTTTGTGGCACCTGCTCCTTCTTTGCGCTTTAAAAGCTAGCTCAAGGGCGTTTGGGAGCGGTTCGCGATTTCACCCACTTCCCCCCTTCCGGCGACTGGAGCCGAGACGTAGCGCTCCTTCCCAAGAAGCGCGGGGGAACGGGCGTACGCCTGGAGCCGGGGAGCCGTCTGGAGAGTGAGTCATTTCGACCGCCGCCGAGCAGCTGTTGCCTTTGCGACGTCTTGGAGCGGTGGCGTTGCGCTGGTGTAGGTGGAATTGGAACTCTCTATTTGAATTTCATAAAAGCTTGGCGGGGGACACGCGCGGGCGGGCGGGCGGGCCACTAAGTTTTCGCCGCCGTGGGTTTGTTTTTGTGCAACCATCTGTCTGGAGTTTTCCCATTCCAAAAAGGGTGTCATATTAAGGCCCCTGCCTCTGTGCACAGCCTGGCCAGAGATGCCGTGATTCACGGGCAACTAACGGGGGATTATTTTGAATAATCGATTAGCCGTTTCCAGCGGGGATGCCCCAAATGTTTTGCCCTGAGATCGACTTTCCCGGCTCCATCGTTTTAGCTTATTGTTAGAACGGTCCAAATATTCTCATATTAGCCTCACAGCAGTATTGTAATTATTCTCTGATTTCTATGGACTTTCACCAAAGCAGGTGATGACCAAACTAGTTACTTAATCAGTTAAAAAAAAAAAAAGTTTGGAAGGTACAACATCAATTTCTTCCATGGGATATTGCTTGTTTAATGGTTTTGCAATACAAAGCCATGCAAAATGACCATTTTATCTCATTACTCCATTAACGCATTCAATAACAGGGACGTATTGTCATATTTTTGAAGAGTCGGTATATTCAGTGCCAGATGACTAAGATTTCATACTTAAATACCTGGAAATTAATGTCCAGACTCGTAAAAAGGTCAAAAGATAGAGATGCTAAGAGGAAGGGGAGATCGATTGAGTCAAAACATATGGACCAAAAACAACTGTCCAGTGTCCAACTGTCAAGCGGACACAAATGTTTAAGCCCAGTCTCCGGAGAATGTAGTGTGAGTTGAAAAAAAATACAAATAAAAAACCGGGTAGCATCGTTTTTGAAAAACAATCCAAAAAAATGTCTTCTAGCTTACTGCTTTAAATTGTTGTCGTTCATCCTTAGAGTGGCTAAAGTGAGCACCGGGTCAAGTGTGTGTGTGTGTTTTGCGGTCCGCGCGGAGGATTTACCGAGCCGGTGGCAGACGCCTCTTGAAAAGCTTCGGCTCTGTGGGAACGGGCAAAATCGGAGGACGCAAAGGCCAGAGTGGGAGGAGTGTAGGAGGAGGCTTTACACTGCATCCTTTCTCTCAATTTTACTTCCTCTGCCCCCCCCCCCCTTCAGCCCCTGTTCATTAGCGTCTTCTCCGTTCCCTCGCCCTTTACTTTTCTTCCTTCCCTTCCCTCTAACCTCTCCCTCGCTCTCCATCCGTCCGTTTGCCGGAGCGGATAATGCCCGTAATTGGAGCGACTGGCGCTTTTCCGGCGTGTTCGGACCAGATAAAGAATACGGTCGGCGTTTTGCCGACGCGGCCCGGGCCGCCCGAATTAAATGGACTCTGTTCTCTTCTGTCGGCGGCAAATTAAAAGGCTCTCAATTGGTCCGTTCTCGCCCGAGGCTTACGTGGGGGCCTTCTGCCGGCGCGGAAATAGCGCGGACGGGGCCGGCGGGGAGGGGGGCGCCCGACCCCGCCTTCCGCGTTCAAGTCCGCGCCAAGGTCGCAAGAGGTCGGGGCCGACGTTGCCATTTTTTTTTCGCTCGTTTTGCCACGGAGCAATCCCTCTCGCGTAATATCGCTCGACTGTTGTTTTGATACGGCCTAAAACATCGGTGTGGAACGTACGGCTCGCGGGCCGCAAACGGGTTCGTTCCGGCCCGCGAGATGATTTTGTGAAGTATAAAAATGAGCTGTATTTTTTAATAAATGCAAAACTTGAAAGGTTTTATGCTCGATAGTAACATTAATGTTTTATGACCAATCGCGATGTTGTGCTTGTTTTATTTTGGACGCGATCAAACAAGAATAAGACGTTTGAAGTTGTCGTTTGAAAGTTTTCTGAACGTTGACCTCCATTTTATTGGTCCGTCCGGCCCACTCGGGGGGTTAGGGTTATATATAACACAATAAAAGCCAATCCAACGTGCGACGGACGTGTCAGGACGGATAAAAGCAAAGGGCGCTTTGCGACGGGCGGCCTCGGCCCGGTAGAAGGCCCGGTTGCCGCGCTTGCCGGCGGTCCCAAACAAATGCGCGCTCCGATGCTTTGGATTCATTGAGTTCGATGGCACTTTTTCACCTGGGTTGACTTTCTCTCCCCTTGTCCTGTGTCAGCTCGGCGCGGGTGCGCGCCGGACGCCGCGTCAGGGCTGAAGCCCCGCCGCCCGCCCGCCCTCCCTCCCATGAGCCCGCGCGCCCGGACACGCACGCCCGGCGCCGGCACGCCACGTACGCACGCACGCACGCCCGCACGCCCGGCGCCCCCCCGCGGCCGAGCCCGCCCGGAATCGGAAGGATGTCCGCGGAGACCGAGCTCCAGCCGGCGGTCCGGCCCGGCGGCCTCAGGCGGGACTCCAGGAGGAAAGGTAAGGAATTTTCCCGGGGAAACGATGACCGCCGGCACGGCCATTTCAAGTATTGAAATTTGCGTTCTTGATGCGACGCTTCAGCGGTTTGGACCTTTTTGGTGTCTCGGCCCGATATCGGATTCATTTTGAGGTGTTGATATTCATGGTGGGGTCGATACTAGTCGCCGATACTTAAGGCAAAAAAGTATGTCCATCGCAGCAGCAGATGGTGCTATACTGTGCAAAATGTTTTGTGCAACCTTCTTTTAAGCTTTACCAGTCTTAAAATTAGGTGACAACCCCCCTCCCAAAAAGGTTTCATCGAATTAAAAAACAATAAGGTGAAAAAATGAAAAAATAAATAAAAAATCTAAGCAAAAACATATGTAAACATGATAAACGAAAACAGTATGCCGAATGGAGAAAATGATTAACTTGAATAAACTTAATCAACAAAAATCATTGTAATTTTAAGAAAAACAAAAAAATATCAAAGAAAAAAATGAATGAAAAACAAAAATCATAATAAACATGAAAACAATACGTGAGAAAATAAGTTAAAAGAATATACATATAATAAAATAATAAAAACAGATAATGAACAAAAAAATTAAAATAAAATGCAAACATGCAGTATAATAAATAAAAAAACAAACAGAAAACAAACCCTAAATCAAAAATCTTAAAAATATGATATGATTAAAAAAAAAAAACAACAACATAAGAAAAAAATCAACCTCAACCACAGATTTGACATATTCCAGGTATTTTTGGGCAGGCCCCCAATCAGACGCGCGGCGTTTGTTTGCTGGATGACGGGGGCCAAAAAAGGCCGGGCCCGGACGGCGAGCGGCGTGTTGCGCTCTCCCAATAAGCACCTGACTGATGTAGCGGAGGAAAAAAAAAAAAACCCGCCGGCTGCGATTTCAGCTGACGCACAGGCAAACACACACACACACACACACACAGGCGGCAGGTGTGTGCGAGCGAGCGCGCGGCCCCTCGCGTCCTATTCAGGAAGACCTTTGTTTGCCCACAATGGAAATCATGTTCATCATTCGCACTGCTCTCTATATTCGGGGGAGACGGAGACACGTTGGCGCACGCGCACACGCGCGCATACGCGCGGTGGGCCGGGATCCCAGCCCGCGCCCCAGCCCCAGCCCGCGCCCCCGCCCCAGCCCGCGCCCCCGCCCCAGCCCCAGCCCGCGCCCCCGCCCCAGCCCCAGCCCGCGCCCCCGCCCCAGCCCGCGCCCCCGCCCCAGCCCCAGCCAAGATGAATGCTTGGCCTTCGGCATTGAGACCGGAGGCTGCTTCGACATCTCCTCTTTGCCTTTCGCGTTTAATCAAAGAGTGAAAAGGAATAGACGTTTTTCAAAATGAAAAAAAGAAAAATAGCCTCTCAAAACTTGAATATTTGTATTTAGAATATTAAAAAAAACAAAGACCACAAGAATTGTCAATGTAAAAGCAGTAGCCAATAAACCAGAAAAAATAGGTTTTAAGTCTTGCCAGGTTATCCCACATCAACTTATGAGGTGCACTAAATAGTCCCTAAAATAGCAAGAAGTCCCCCAAAGACAGGAATACGGGACTTGGAATTTGCTCTCCACCATGGAGCGAAAACCAGAGGCGCACACACACACGCACTCCCGAGTAGGTTTTTCCGTCGTAGCGGGGACATCCCATTGACATCGCGCATTTCCTAGCCCCTCCCTTAACCATCGCAGCGACTAACCTAACATCAACCATAACCCAATCCCAACATAAACAAGATGTCCCCACAAAGACATCAAATTTGCTCTCCACCAAAAAGCGAGGACACACACACACAAACAAGGTTTTGCCGTCACTGTGGAGACATCCAAATTCAAAATAGCAAGTCTTAACATTCCAAAAGAGTCCTGAACTTGAGGGGTGCAGCAAAATGCAAGACATAAGAACCAGAATTTGGTCTCCACCGTGTAGCAAAACCCAAGAGTACAATGGCACACCCAGCGGTGCCATGAAAGTAGTAAAGAGTGAAGTTGGGCGAGGTCACCCGGGCCCGCCTCTCCCCGTCGTCCCCCGAAAACGAAAAGGGCCCGTGACGGGAGAGGGTCTCCGGCGGGATAGGCCCTCGCTCCTCCTCTTGACTCCTGAACGACCTTGCGCCACCAGCTAACGGGATCGTCTGCTCGGGATGAGAACCTGCCGCGTCACTTCCTTTGTGACCCGCTTTGGTTTTTGTAGCGCGAGAAAAGGAGAGCTAACCCCCGGCCTTTGTTGGGTTTTTTTCTGCTCGGCCCGCGGGTCGCTCCCATTATTAGCGGCGTCGGGTCCGACTTAATCCTGGCTAAATCCACGGAGGTCGGGTCCATCTCGCGCTCCCAATTGCTTCTGAATGCCCAATGAGGCAACGCTCCACTTACAAACACTTTGGAAAAGGAAGGCCCTCCGGCCGGCCATTAATAGGGACGGGATCCCCACAGATTCAAACGCGGCGAGATTCCCGGCGCGGCGCCAGATCCGTTTTGTTTCGATCATCCGGCTCGTCGGACCGCAGTCGCGATGGAATCCGCAGCGGAACGCCGGCCCACCCTTCCAAATAAACCTTAGCGTAGCGAATCCTATACGGAAACAAACAAAATGGTCTCATTTATTCTTATCGTTGCTATTTTAAAAGACGAGAATTATCGTTCATGGCGCCGAAGGAGTTAATTACGCGAAGGTTTAATCATACGGCATTTAGCGCGGCATCTAGCATAAATCAGATGCTAGCTAGAAGCGCTCGAGTGCTAATTGTTTCAGCGAGTAAGAAAAGGCTTCTTCCGTTCAAAATGGCCGACCGTTTGTCCGATTCCTATCTTCGGTCCTTTTTTGGGCATTCAATTACCTAAAAAAAGTCTTGACGCTAACATTTTAAAGCTAATTGCGACTTTGAAGAACAGCCCTTCAGTCTTGCTTGTTTCTGTGCCGATCGTAATTCACGCAGCGTCCAAACGAGACACGTGCGCAAGTCAATCCGCTGTTATTTCATGGTGCAAATAGGATAAGCACTGAAACAAACGTGCGCTGCTGACAGCACACGAGCACGTGCGCGTGTGCGTGTGTGTTTGCTTGTCTCTGGTGTGTGATTAGCCAACACATTATCTTCTTTGGTGTGGCTATTAGGCACATGCGCGCTCTATCTGGAGGGATGGCTGGATGGATGGATGGCCGCCGCCGTTGGGCCTAATATTCGTCCCCGGGGAATCGGTGGACGCCATGCGTGTGTCGCAATCACATCTATTCCCAGCAATCAAAGCGGGATGGGACGGGACGGGACGGGACGGGACGGGACGGGCTCGGTGCTCCGTGCGCTTGTCATCGCTGGCTAAAAAAATGAAATCCAATCAAGTCTTCCCATGGCAAAATGATGCCATTAAGCCTTCTTTCATCGACCCCCTTGTCCTTTTTACTCCATCAGTCTCCCGGATCCTCTTCTTTACAGAAACGACATTTAACAAAGGCTACCGCTCATAACGAGAAGTGCGACGCTTTTCATATAGTCTTCTGAAAGAACAAATTTGCTACTATATACAATACTACGCAAGAAGATAGTTCAAACCTCAAATCAATATTTTGATACTAATCTCTGCCTTTGTTTAATAGTTTAATTCATATTTGGATCAAAACGCACGGCACATAATTCATATGTGCGATTATATATCCGGTATAGAAATTTATCTGAGACAACTTTTCTACAAGATCTCATTCGAGCTGTATGGAATAGATATTTGTTTAGCTGCGGTTTGCCTCCCGGTGGCTGGTAAAAATAACCATAGCGGACTGTAAACCACAGGGCTCAAACGGTGAGAAAAAAGTGGCGGCTTTTATGATACTATTTATTAGCATTGATGACGGCTACCGTTTGACGGAGCTTCATAGTGTTGATGAGGCAAGTTCCAATCCGATCTTCCCAGCAGGCCTTACTCGCCCGCTCACGGACAAAAAATCGTACCCGTCGCACGCGTGAAGACGTGGAACTAAAAGCCTTTTATTTACCCATCGCGTATGGTGAGCATGATAGTTCGCGCGCGTGGCAATGGTCTCGGTTGTGTCGGGCTCCTCCGCCGCATTGCTAACTACGGTCACCATAGCAACAGTCGGCTCCCCGCTCATAATTTGCGCAAAACATCCTAGACGCGCAAACGCGCACATACTACACGCACTCCATTGAGGACAACGCGCTCGCATGCTGGGTACTGAAAGGACGTTTGTCGTTTGTGTGATATTGACAGCAGGGCGGGATGAATACGCCGCTATTTTAGGATAGTCCCACTTTTTTTTTTTTTTGTCCTCAGTGGAAATGTTTTGAAGCGCAAAAGAAGCGAGGAGCTTAGGTGAACTGAGGTTCCGTGTCCGCGGCTACTTGGATTTTTGTAATCCGCGCAGGGAACGGGGAAGCCTCATGGGACACCGCCGGGGAAAGCCCAAGTCGCACACCTTTTATCCGTAAAAAGTCTGGACAAAATGTGAGGGATCGCTTTAGAGGGCGACGAGCTGGGACGGAGCCCGCCGGCATTGGCGTGAAAGCGCGAGACTTGAGCACGAGAGAGGAATTTCCCACATTTTGCCTCGATGCGCCGTCGGCAAACGGGGCCACTGTGGCCGGAACGTCGCGTTAACGTAGCCAAACGCGTGCAGTCAACTTACAATTTTGACGGTACGACATTCATCGGAGCCCCGCCCCCTTTCCGTCATCATCGGTCCGTCGTTTTTTTCAAGCCGGACGAAATTGTAGTCTGTCAGTCGGTCGGTGTATTTTTCCCTAACCTTCCGCCGCCAGTAGAGGGCGAAATTTTTCTTTTGTCCGTCATTCGTCAGGCACTGGTCTACTTCTGTCAGCACTCATACCGATTCTTTTTTCTGTTTTTGTACTTACACTTAAAGTTAACACCATGTCTGTGGTTCTACATTTCCACTTCAAATGAAAAACGAAACACGATAAGTGCAACATAAAAATAAAGCCAGGGAAGGGGTTTAACCTTAGCATCATGTTTACTATCCCACATTGGTTGCAATTCCCACATTTTTAATTCACCATTTTTTTTCAGCATTCCCGTCATTAGGCGGCAAAACGGGCGTCTGAAGGTGCCGGACTGACGAACGGTGAATGAATTGGTCCTGTTGGATTATAGAGCGTGTTGCGGAGTTAAGGGAAAAAAGTCATGCAGCTCTATACGATACAATTTCACATTAAAATGTATTCGCCTCAATATTTTGACACGCTTCTTGTTCCACATTTCTTGCCCAGTTATTCTTCTTCTAACTTCAACACATTCCAAAAATGCATGTCATGCAGGCTATTATTTTGTTTGTCAAGCCAACAATCCGTTTGAATGCAAATTCAAGTTTTCCACCCACAGAAAAAGCCTATTCATTCCCGGTGACATACAGTATGTAGCATATAGAATGCGGCATCTAGCATGTAGCAAATAGATGCACATTTTCATCAATATATCTCCACATCACTCCAGCGGTTTGTTTGTCGATTTTGAATGAAAAGTTTCAACGGTAGTTCTAATAGGCGAATAAATTAGACTTGATAAACAAACGCAGGAGCGTCTCCTCACTGAGGTGGACGCACGCTAGCAGCTGGCGTCTTTTTGCCCTTCGCATACCGAGCCAGCCGCGCGAGGGGGCCGCTTCATTAGGAAGCCTCAAAAAATGAAAGGGACGGGACGGTGACTTCCGCCGGGTTTTGGAGAGGATACCTGATGCTCTTGGAGAAAGCGCCTTTAGTGATACACACATTGAAAAGAAAGCTTCTCCCAATGATTGTCGTGGCGCATGAGCGGCCCGCGGCGCAGGCCCGTGGGGGGAGCGGGTTCGGTGTTGCGCGACAGGATGACGACGCCCCCCCACCTCCCCTTTTTTTTTCATCCCGCTCCGACACCTTGTCGGGAGGCGGACGGGACACGGGTTGCGCTCACAAACAATCAGAAATGCATCGCCAGAAAGAGAGATTAGAAATGTTGCCTGTATTAAACACACATTACGCAAACACAAATCGTCCTTACTCAAACCATGGAGGTTTTGTTTCTGTTTAGAAGAAAAGATATTGTTTCAATTGGTTTTGTCATTTCGGCAAAAGAAAAACTGCTGGAGTTGGATGCGAGATTGCACGGTTTGTCAGAAAGAAAAAATCCTCTTGGATTGATGCAAGATTCGTCTATGACGTGAACTTGATTGTTTTTTCCTAACGTTCGCGATGTACAGAGGTGTCCTGCCGTATACCATTTACCATAACGAATCCATATATATTGCGCTTTATTCATCCATTTAGGCCAAAATCTCACAAAAATGGACAAAAAATGGGGTAAACACCTACAAGACACAAATATCATAAATAAAACCAAACCGCCTTCAATCTTGATCAGATGCGGGTGGCGTAGTTAAGATGATACTTTTATTTCTGTCACGTCTTCTCAGATCAGCTTTATTTTTATTTACCGTCCATGTAGGTAAACATTACAACGCGCCGCGTTTGAGCGCGGGCCCCCCGACAAAGCACTGGCATCAGCGGCCTTTCATCAAAAAGCTGAGGTACGCGCGGCAGATAGCGTTTTCGTGTTGCGGTGACGGCGCGTGTCTCCTTTTGGTTGAAACGGCGGAATAAGTACAAGACGCTCAAAGCCACAACCGGATGAGCCGTCTGCCTTTTTGACTCCGCCAGACGCTCCGGGTGTTTCCTCAAGTTCCGCGTCGAGAAACAACAATTAGCACTTTCTAAATATAACATCGTGCCGGTTTGTGGCTACGTAACAACGAGCGGCTGGGAAAAAGAAAAAGGAAAAAAAAATCTCTGGCGAACCTCCCTCAGGCGGAGGCTCTCTTCCAGTCTGTGCCGGTGACAAAATACTACGGAAGTGGCTTTAATCTACATGAGAAAAAAAAAAGAAGTCTTGCATAATTGCGATTCAAGCTATTATTCTCGATCTGATTTTACATGTGCGACTTTTTGTCTGGTCTGTCTTAGAAGGAGGAAAAAAAAAAACAACCAACACCACGAATGGATTCGCTCTACATCTGCAGTCTTCGCTTCAGTCATCCAAATGAATTAAAAAACAAGAGTAAGACGGAGTAAACGAATCACGCCCCACAATGCCTCGCGTGTGCGAAACATTGCTCTAAGAAGCTAGCTAGCTTGTTTGGCTCCTCCTCATTAGCGAGCTAGCTAGCTTCAGTCAGTTTCAAGCAGCGACGAGGCTTTCAAAATAAGGTTTCAAGCAAGGATTAGAGCATTAGCGTCAATAATAATTTTTTCAAGCTGGATTTATGATTTTAGAGGAAAGGTTATACTGTAGAAAGTGTAACGCACCAAAATCAAACGATTTCGTCATCCAAACAACCGTCAGCGAGTTACAAGATCAGACGGCCATACTCATCGCTTGATATTCCTCATACGTTTTGAAAAAAACGCATCATAGACATAATAATATGAGGAAAAATCGCAGGAAACATTTGAACAAGTTTTTATTCAGCAGTGCTAATCCGTACGATTTAATAAAGGTCTAAAGACTGAGAATATTTTCTGTTGCGCGAGTGAAATGATTTGGACGATTTTAGGTTTACACTTCAAGAAACGATCGTCAAAAGTCATGCTCGATCAAATTGCTCGGTTGTTTGTCCATTCATCGAGTCGTGGTTGTAACTTTAGAACCCTTTTCCAAATAGGACTAAAAACGCCGCTCTTTGTGAAGATCCCGTCTTATTAGCTTGCGCTTCGAGACAAAAAAACCCCAAACAAATCTGTGCAGACTAGTTTTTGAAAAAGGCCCGTATAACGCCCCTTGAGAAAGCGGCTTAACCCTGCGCTACTGCCATTTTTGATTCAGGACAGGCCACAAAGGAAAGTAGCCACGCCATATGTGATGAAAGCTTTCAGGACAGCTTTTCACTTGTGTTTCGACATCATCAAATGGAACTTCCAAAGGACACGGCTCCCCGAGCGGGGACGGAGCCGTCGCTTCATTTAGCAAATGGACACGGGAGAGTCAAACTTGCGCTCGGAACGCCGGGCAAAATGACCCCCGGCCTCCTCCCGGGAGCCGACCGTCGCCACGATTTCAAACTTGGACCCATCCGCTCCTTCGAAAGTCACCCTGACATCAGATGCGTCCGATCCGGGGCCGCAAACAAGGGAGCTAGATATAGAGATAGATAGATAGATAGATACATCCAGCAGCCTGTTAATACTTGATCTAGATAGATAGATAGATAGATAGATAGATAGATAGATAGATAGATATTGTTTTGATCAATATTGTAGCTAAATGGCTGAAGAAAGAGTTTGATTTTGATGTATTCAGTTTTGGACAGTAGTCAAATCCCCGATCCTCAAAAATACGTAACCTGGTTTGACACAATCGTGATGCAAATCCTCGCTTGAAATCTTAATTTGGAACCCTCATCCCACCCAGGCTATTTTGGCTAGTTTCCTGGCTAGCTAGCTAGCTAGATAAATAGATAGACCAGACAGACCTCATTTCTGCTTTGAAGCAAAAAACTAAAATCGCTAAAATGAGCACATTTTTGCAACATTGCCTGTCTTGTCCTTATTTCCCCCAAAAAATAAAAATCTCTCATCTTCAGATGGGAGTACCTCAACCATTTAACGGCGCCAACTTGTAGTAGAAAGCATCTTCATAAACACAACAGCCGTCACACAGCGGCGCCATAAAGAAAAAAGGCAGGCGTCAGCAAACGCGCCAGGCAATTTGTTCCCTCCATGAGTCGCACTTTATCATCGCATTTTACACTCGCCGTCGCACATTTGCATACGCCGCTCGTCAGTCAAGTGCCAGCTTTTATGCGCTAAATCAATCTTGCCGGCCTGGAACTGGCTTTTCCTTTGCGGGCTGAAATAACGCTTTGCCGACGTCGGCCGTCGGAGCGGGATCGATTGCGAGGCCGCCGAGTGGCGCTCGGGAGGCGGCCCGGCTGCCGTTACGTCCGGAGCGCTCGGATGCTGAAAAAAGACCAAGCGCGTGCATTTCCGGAGACCGGATCATGGCTAATCGCGGATTGGCAAAGGATTGTTAGGCGGTAGCCGCGGACGACCGGGCCCCCGATGTCTAATAAATGTAACGAGCGAGGCCATTGAGCATTATTGAGCTCACACACTTTGCTTCCGTTTACGAGCCGGATGATGGCTTTTTTTGCACCGCTGAAGTTAACAAGAATACCTGACCCCGTTCCCACGCGGCACGTTTGCAACACGTCAGAATTAGACATGTAACGGAAGGGCGACATCCATAGCTTGTCTCCGATGGTTGTATGTGAAATATTTAACTGCTCTTGTGTTAGTGAAAAAAATGTATTTACGTAAACTGAAACAAGCCAGAGTCTGTCACCGATTTAAGAGTTAAAAAAAAAACGTATTGAACTCGTCATTATAGTAACTACAGTGGACCCCCGGGTTATAACGTCCCCGGCTTACGTTTTTTTTTCATGTTGCGATGCGGAATATGAGTTTTTTTCATCCTCTCTGGTATTTTCCACGCTTTGCGTCAAAAACAACTGTCATGACCCCGGGGGATTGGCTGTATTTGTGTTGTTTTGTCTCCATCTGCAGGCGGTTTTTGCACTTATTTTCTGTTGCCGTCAATGCCTCCGTGCAATGCGTCACTGCAATGCTGGTCTGCTAACGGTCACTTGTTTCAAAATGGCGGCGTGGTAAATCTTTGTTCTATCGTGAGTTCTATTCGAGTGCATGTTACTGCTTAATTGAAAGTTGAAAGGGTTAGCCATGGGTCCCAAGATTGCTAGTGATCTTAGAGAAGGAAGAAGATGATTTATATGGAAACAAAGCTGGAGATAATCAAGAAATACGAAGCCAGCCTAGCCTAGGCTACCCTTACTGGGGAATATGGGCAGAACAAGCGCAACTCAAAGGTACATAAAACCTTTCTTTATTTTTTGTTTATGACGTTTTCAGATTGTATGTTATATATACGTAGGACTTACTATACTATTTTGCCACCAATACGTATGTTCAATTTTCTAAGTAAAATTCTTGACTTAATAAAAACGTACAGTAGTTAGAGAACAAAAAACAATTTGTGACGCTCATTCTGCTGCGCATACTTTGTCCACCCGGGGGCAGTATAGAACATCCATACCGATATACTTTGATGGAAACTCAGCTCCTCTTTTGTCTTCTCTGTATGGCATTTAACATTAGTTGTTCTGAGCAGAGGATAAATGATACATAGTATGCCCGCGAGATAATACGAGATATTCTCCAGCCGTTCAGTGAAATGGAGTCATTTGCCGTTACTGACAAGCGATCCGTTTGGATATAATTCAATAGAGATGAGTCCCAAACGGCTCTTCTGTTTACCTTTTAGCTCTGACCTGTTTTATGTTGCCGCTCGCTGTGTAAGAACGGTATCAACAATGGTATCGGCAAGCCTACCCTCAGGTAAAGAATTAACGGCCCGACCTTGAGGCGAAGGCCGAAGGTGGAAAAGGGGAGGGCGGGGCGGGGCGCGACCCCGTTGCACCGCGGGCCGAATGCAATCCCGGGAGCGTGTGCGACAACGTTGACGGCGAGGCCTTCTGGACGAGCGTGACGCATTGAGCGGACGGGAGGTTACGGTTGCCGGGGGCGACGCCCGGGGCTTTCCCAAGGGGCCCGACTGCACTCTACCCGCCATCGATCGCGAAGGGGCTTCTGCCTGTCGTAACGCTCTAATCCAGAGTGACATTTATCCGGGGAGGCCTCGCTCATTCAACCGTCCGTCACCGGCCGTCCTCTTCTTCGTCTCGCCGCTCGTGCGTGCGTGCGTGCGTGCGCGCGTGCTGTCGTACGCTCTTTGAGCGGCGGCCGTGACTGGCACGTCGGCAGCTTCCCCGGGTGTCGGCTTTGTACGTGCATGTGCGCTTCTTTCGGAGTAAAGGCATCACCGGTTAGTTTATATGCGTGTGTGTGACTGGCGCGCGCGTGTGTGTGTGTGTGTGTGTTTTGACCCGCCAAGCGGCTGGCACGACTGGCGCGTCGGCGGATTCCCTCCCTGTTGGCTTTTCATATCATACGGCCGTGTGTTTCTATGATGGCAAAGGCAATCCGAGTGCGTGTTTTTGTAATATAAAACACATTTTGCAAGGACTTTTCAGATGTGCGTTTTGATATCGGCTGTATTCTTATAAGAATGACCACAACGGGACGAACTAGAAGGTGGAAGTCGATTGGCCGTTAGCGGCCGCTCGCAGCTAACGGCGGCTCGCGTTAGCCGAGGTTGTTATTTTCAGTGCCAGAAGCGAGCCGGCTGAACCCACATCCCAGGCCGTGCTTGTTCCCGCGCGGGAATAATACTAAGAAGGAGACGATCACGACAAGATTACGACGTCTCCGTCCCATTCAATTAAGAGTGGCAAGCTATATGCGCCAGTTAGAGATCATGGAACTTGTATTCCATTTGAGCCGTTTTTATTCGTGGTCTTTTGGCATTTACGCGCAATCGTAAACTTGGCGGAAGACGGATGCCTTGCATTTTCGAATATTTATGGCAAAAAGAACTTGAGCTGCGTCGTGAGGAAAAGAAAAAAAAATGCTTCGAGCGTACTCAACGTTATCCGGTGCCGCATCCACTGACCTGCGGAATCTGAAAAACACTCATTTTATCAAAAAAAAAAATCGATAATTTACGCATATGAACACATGAAAATATGAAGAATTTACAAAAGATGAGATGCATTCTCTTTTGCTCTAGTTTTTACTACTAGTTGTCAACAACTTTCTCGTTGCCACCAAAACTCCTGGTGCCAAATTAAGGCGAGTCATATTTTTGGGGAATTTCGAATGAAAAGAAATCTTAACTCTAATCCGCTGCTTTCCGCAGCCGTACGACCTTGCGAGGGTCGCGCCGCTCTAGCGCGGCGTTATACGAGGCGCGCCGCCTTGGCGCGTGGGCGCCGCCTGACTCTACCTGCCGATTTCGAGCATTTACTCGACTGGAACGGAGATTAAAAACATTGAAAGGGTTTCCCCTCCTGTCAGCGCGGCGCCGACGTATGACTTAACGGCGCCAAGGGAGAAACTATTACGTTACCACGTTTCGCTTGTAGGCGTCGCCCTCCGTGCGGCGGGTGAAATGATATAAAACGCTTCACTTTTTCCTCATATTATTTTTCAGCCTTATTCCAAAGTCAAACAAAAACACTGTATAAGCCTTGGATTTGTGCATGTGGCAGTTTACCACAGGAGGATGCCACGCATTGACTACGAGCACGCATTGACTAGGAGTCATTTTCAAAACATTACAAAGCACTTAACATCATCTTTCAAGACTTGAAATAGTGTCCTGTGGCGATTTTTTTTCTGTCTTTTCATGATCAGCTTTGCAGCATGATCAACCTGTTTCTAACCAAACGGTGGCAAAGACGAGGCGGAAAAATAATGCAGCATCACTTTGGTTTTCTTTCCAAATGGAAGGTAAATGAAATGAATCCCAAGGGCTCCTTTTGCTTGCCATCATTCTGTCGATTTTTCTATCGACGTGCGTCGTCATTTGGGATGCGATTTTCCAATGGAGGAGCCAGAAAAAGAACGGATGACGCATACATAAAAGAGAATACGCAAGCTGACATTTCAGACTATAAAGGTGCGTTTTCTAATTTGCTGCTTTAACCTCTGTGTGTCAATGTTTTGACCCTCTTCCTGTTTGACATTTATCGCCATTTTTAGCCTCCTCGTGTTTTTTTTTTTCCTTTGGATGCTTTTTGTCCGATGTGTCTAGATCATAGGTGTGGAACTCCAGTCCTGGAGGGCCGGCCTCCTGCATGTTTTGCGGTTTTCTTTCCCCAACACGCCTGATTCAAATGATTGGCTGATTAGCGAGCTCTGCGGGAGCTTCAAAATGATGGCAATCGTTTGAATCAGGTGTTTTTGAGGGAAAAGGTTTGAAAACATGTAGGATATCGGCCCTCCAGGACCGGACTTCCACACCTGCGGTCTAGATCAACGGGCCGAATCGTGTCCCGATCGACGCCGAGGGGTCGAACGCGATAAGGCGCAGGTACGCCTCGGGGATTATCGGCGAATCCGGGCGTCCCGATACTTTTGATGATGAATTGGATACGAAAAATAACACACGTCGTCTCCTCCTCTTTCTCGTTCCGACGTCGAGCACGATAGCTAACGCGCGCGGGGCGGGGAACAAGGTGAACGCGGCCGCCGCTCGCAATGCCGACACGCTCGCCACGCAGGAGATAAGAAGGGAAAAAAAAAAAAAGTCCACAAAGGGCCGCATCGATCGGTGGCGCTCATATGATCGCGCGTAACGTTCCCTTTTTTTTTGGTCCCGCGGATCAGCCGGGGTCTTTTCCGCTCGGCAAGACGGATGGCGGCCGAGGTAAAAGACGAGCCGGGACGCCGGGCTGAAAAGCGCGTGCGTTTGCAGGGCAGGATCGCAGCGAGGCGGCGCTCGTCAGGCGCTTTAAGGGCGACGGCGTCCGCTACAAGGCTAAGCTCATCGGCCTGGACGAGGTCGCCGCCGCCCGAGGGGACAAACTCTGTCAGGATTCCATGATGAAGCTCAAGGTAAGGACAGCCGTCATTCCCGTCGTTCTTCTTGGAGTTATTCGCAGACGACTCTTCTTCTTGAGTCATTTGGCGGTGGTACATGGGAATTTCTCAAGGGGGAGGCCTCCAATTTTTTCTCAAGCTCTTTAATGAATCCGCCGCTGTAGATATTGCGCTTATGGCTCGGGAAATGAAAGAATGCAACGAAGCCATCGCGCAAATATCCATTAAAGCCAAGGTCTGTTATTTTTAGTGAGGCGGTAGAGCCGACGTATTTTTGCCTCGGGTTTGTCGGAAGAAGAAAAGAGGGAGCTCAAGAGGTGAGCTTAGCTATACGGATGAGGGCCGGCCGCGCCCGGCGAAAGTCTCATTTGCAAGGACGGGAACAATTACGGGCAGAGGAAGACGGATGGGCTAGTTAGCGAGAAAAGGGAAGCCGCGCGGGCGGGAGAATCGTTCGGATGAGAGGGGAGTGAGGAAGATGAGGGAAGATGATGATAAACGAGGAGAGTCGGCTTTAAAGGAGACGAGGTCGGATTTGGATTTTTTTTTTTTCCCCGGGGGTTTCAGAGGCCGGCCCTCGACATCTCGCCAATAACTGTGACCCTAATTCCCCAAATATAGGATCCGCCCCTGCACAGCATGCACCCTTCATTCGGGCTTCAATTTCAGGTATTTGCTACGTTGCCGTGTAGAAGTCGCAGCAAAAGTTTGGCCGCTTTTGTCAGTAAAGTCAGATATTTGTCGCTGGTTAAGTTGGGCGGATTCGCCGCTTTGTGAGCAGTCGGTGAACGTTGCGCCGGTGGAACGTTGAATGCGCTCGAAGCGGTCGCAGCTCAAGTTCCCATAAATACAGCAGCATTGGTGTTAAATAAATAAGAAACAAGTCAAACGGAATACCTGTCGGGGTTCTCTAAGCGCTGCAGCTAGAGACTTCATAACCTTGGATGGCCTCGGACGTCGGCTCAGTCCGCTCACTTCTTTTATTGAAAATAATAACCTCAGCTAACACGAGCCGCTGCCGTAACGGGCGCCGGCCGCTAACGGCCGACTGAGCTCGTCCCGTACCGGAATTCTTATCGTTAAGGGTACGGCCGATATAAAAATGGACGTCGGCGTCTGATCTACCGTTTATAGGGCGCACCCGTACTTTTGGCTCTGGTTTTGGGGGGAAAAGTGTTTTATATTTAGGGAATTAGGGTCAGTGCGTCTCCCCGGCGATAAACAGGGTGGGGATCTCTGTTAAAAGCGTTTAAACGGCCGTTCGTACATCTCAAGAGCGCGTTTGGACACAACAGTCGCAAGTTAGAAGAAGCCGATTGGTTATTTTCCCTCCGGGAGGCTTTTGAATCGGGAGAAAAAGCCGGAGGTGGCGAAGGGCCGAGGAAAGGAAAGACAGCTCATTGATCAAACGCCTTCCCTCCTCCTCCTCCTCATTTACGGCTACGGCAAATCCATCAAGAGCTTTTCTCTGATCTCCCTCACCTTCTTTTTCCCCCTCCAACGCGGGCCGGGCCGGGCCGGCGTCTGGCTGGCGCAGGCGCACCGGTGGCGTTTATTCATCATCCGTGTGTCGTTTGGGGACGTTGCCAGGGGTTATGTTTTCACCGGGCGTCGCCAATGAACTTCGGCCCGCACCTGTCATGTCTTTTTTTTTTTCCATCGCTCGCTATTGATTTTACTATGCTTCCTTTGAGACTTCTAACCAGTCAAATGTGTCCATTTTTTACCTCACCAAGATGTCTGAGTTCCCCGAACACACTCGCTGCGGATTTTGAGAAGATCGGTTTCTTTTTACCCCAGAATTGGGGTGATATTTTTGATCCAACAGATCAGTTTGAAGATTTGGCCAGGCCGCGGGGTCCGACTCTCCATTAGGGTTCCGGGTGGAATACCATCGGGATCGCGGTGAAGATTCCGCTCGGTGGCCCACCCGCGGAAAAGGGCCACCCGGTGTTTGGTTAAAAAAATAGAACGGACAGAAATAAGGGAACGCAACAACTGATCGTAATGAAATGTGGATTTGTATTTCTCCAACAACATGTAAACATTCCTCTAACTCCAAAAGGAACAGTCACACAAGTGCAAATGAAGCACGTAGAATTCCCCCTCAAAATATCCATAAGTCATATCATTTGGCAAACTGATCAGTTTTGTATAAAATGCTAAATCACGATCGAGCCGATCAGATGGACGCAAAGTCCAGGATTCGCTTTTCTGTCTCTTAGGAGAGCATCACTGGATCCGGAGGTGCTCCTTCCGGTTTGCTTTCTCCGTGAATCGGATGGATGGGCCCTAATGGACGCGGGGTATATTTCAAGCAAGTGGCTGTGCCGTTTGAACCCATCCGTCAATGTTGTGCCCTCAGGGCATGGCGGCGGCGGCGCGCTCCAAAGGAGAACACAAGCAGAAAGTCTTCCTGACCGTTTCCTTTGGAGGGATCAAGATCTTTGACGAGAAGTCGGGGGTAAGCGGAACGCTCCTTCCATTTGCGCGCGCGCGCGTGTTTGTTAACGGCTAGGTCAACGCTGTGCGTTCCCGTCGTTAACGAGGCATTTCCGGGCGAGCGAAGGGGAGGGGCCCCCCCGGGGAAATCAGGAGGCCCCTAATTGAAACCCTGAAATCAAGGCCCACAGTAGATGAGGGAGCGCGGCTGTCCCGTTGTCTGCGTCCGCGCTAATGACGCCACCTTTGGTTGTCCATTATACCCGGATCCGCTTTGTGTTTTTTACTCGGTGGAGATTCGGCCGGTTGGGGGTTCCCCCCCGATATCGTGGCTACGGATCGATACAAAGGAAAGCCGCCTCTCAGCTTGTTAGTGTGAGCATGTCAGCATTGGCGTCGTAGTTCTTTTTTGTTTTCAAAGATATCCTTTCACTGTGAAGCGGTCCTCAAACGGTGAGCAAACGGCCCAGCTTTTGCGCTGTGTGGTGTAACCGCGCGTTGGCGCCACCGGGTGATGCTGTGGTGCTCTCGCTGTCCAAGTGTGGTGAGAAACGGTTGAACTTTTTCAAGCGTTATGGGAAAAGGAAACCTCCAGAGGGCCAGCGTATTTAGCGTTTTCACTCACCTCTCACGGCCAACTAAATATCGGGTGTTATGTCCATGTCAATATTGATGCTGCCGTATGAAAGCTTGACTTGCATCCTTCAGCTTGAATCGATGGCCGTAATAGATGTGTTGCAAGTGTGGAAACGCCGCCGTCCAATGGTCACGGTCAGCACTGCAGTGCTCGATTGGCTTATATTAGGAAGCTTTAGTCAAGGCTGTTAGCTCTTTGACCGGAATTGTGTTATTTATTATTGTTATTACGATTTTGAAAGATGAGAAATCACGTTCTAAATCACGTTAATGACTATCGCGGTATAAAAGAAACCCGTGTAAAATGTTTAAGATCAACTTACATTTATTAAATATTATATTTGTGTATTTTTTTTCTGCTTCCAACGATCAAAAATGTGTCTGGTTTTTTTATGACAGGCACTTTGATGCACATTCAACTTGACTTTCAGATTTAGAATGAGCTGTAATCCGTATGAAACCTGTAATTGAAATGGCTCTTTTATTAATGTTAGAAAGGATGAAATTGTAGCTATATTTCTACAATAATCCTAGAGAGCGCTCTCTTTTTTGGTGCATAATTGGCGCGCCGAACTTTATCGGAACGGCCGCGAACGGGGGGAAGAGCAGCGATATGAAGCCAGCCCCCCTATTGGCACCCGCCTTTATTAGCCGAGACGGCCATCCCCGAGATTTACGCCTCCGCGGCGCGTATCCGACCGTAACTCAGAAGCGCGGCCTCCCGCGTGGCGCTCGTATTTCTCGCGGCCGAGCCGGTCCCGCCGGCGGCGGCGGCGTTGGTCACGCCTCTTTTTTATGTCCGTCTTCAGTCTTCGTCCCGGCCTCGAGAGATCCCGGGACGACGAAATAAAGACGCGAGACGGACCGAGTCGGCGGGGAACGGGCAAGCATATGTCAAAGCAAAGCTCCCCATAGGGAGACTTTGTCCTCTGTCTCCACGCATTAATATTAACTACAGTGAGACGCCGTCCTCACCATCGGCCCTAATGGATGGCGGGAGAGAGAGAGAGACAGCCGGAATGACTCTGCTGAGGTTCAGGGTTCTTGACAGTCTCATTCCAGGCCGGCGCATCACTCAGCCGGACGGGCGGATGGATGCGCCGGCTCGGACGACGGGACGGGACGGATGGCCGCTCCCTCCCCGAGGGGGGAAGGTCGTCCGGTAGCGGGGGGAGGGCGGCGCTTGGGACGGAGGGGGAGAAGAGAGGAGACATTAATCTTGGCGGAGGGCATGTCGCTCGCTCTCTCCGGCTCGCTTTCAGGCACGTGCGCGCTTATTGGAAACGCAAGAGCCTCGCGCTGACGTTGGGATCGTTGAGACTAGGTCGGGGGTGCGCAAACTTCTCTCTTCCTGGACAGTAGATGAGGAAAGCGAATCGGCGCGAGGACTGGCTTTGCGGCGATTCGCCGATTGATCCATTATTATTTTGGCCGCCGTATTTTTCGGGCTAAAAATTGAGCAACGGAACAAATACGATATTGCAAGCACCGGCGCGAGATCCTCTTTAGCGCGCCGGCATTTTCATGAAACCGACCGATAGCGGACTGGTAGTTTGACGCGAGAAGAGCAATTATCTAAAAACGCCTGAAGAGGGAGGCAAAACAACACAAACACGGACAACCTCGCAGGTCCTGCCGGTTGTCAAGTTGGAAAAATACTGCAAAGAAGGGATGAAAAAACTCGGCATTCCACTTCGTAACGTGATAAAAACGTAATACGCCATAACCCGGGGTCCGCCTCCCGTTCATCCTATTACGAAAGTTGTTTAAGTATACAATACGGTAGGAATGGTGAACACGGAAAGTCGTTTTTGTTTTGTGTGTTTTGTCACGTAATGGACAGCGTGGCATTAAAACTGTAAAACGATCTGGCATGACTGCAGATAGCTGTTTTCGAAAGCCATGCTTTTTAAAGTCGTAACGGCCTCGACGTGGACGTGATCACGACGTCCATTTTTCGCCCATCAAAGTCCATTCGCTCACACGCAACAGCAGAAGAATAACGCGGAAGCTTTCGACTTGTTTCGGCCGCGTTGCGTATGCTGCGCTCATTTGTCATCGCGGGCTGCGTTATCCTTTTGAGGGGAAAACAAGACGTCGCTCTCTATCGACTTTGTGTTTGTGCCAACGTTCTTTATCGTCGCCGGCCGGCAGTCTGTCAAGGGAAAGAAGTTGGGCTTTTGTAATTGGCAGAAAATATGCTTAAATAAACTTAAACGTGCCAAGAAAACATATGTATCGCAAGCTAATCCCAAAATGCAGGCACGGATATCTAAACGAGGAACTGGATTGACGTCCGGAATGGCTCATAAATGGTTTAAATGACAGAAGTGACACTGCAAGAAATGCTTTTAAAAATGGATGTGCGGAGTCAAAAGAATGGTGCAAATGAGGTCTTTGGGATGGAAGGTTAACGGCCCTCCAATATATGGGAGTGGGTCCGGGACTAAAAGAAGTCAACAAAGCATTGCTTTCAGGTCCTCCAACACCACCACGCCGTCCACGAGATCTCCTACATCGCCAAGGACATCACGGACCACAGAGCGTTCGGCTACGTCTGCGGCAAGGAGGGCAACCACCGCTTTGTGGCCGTCAAGACGGCGCAGTCGGTCAGTGTTTGGACATTTTCGTGGTTCCGTTGGTTCGTGCGTTCCGCGTGTCCCCCTCTCTCTCGCTCCTCGACGGCGCCGACCTCTCGCCGTTTAGACGAGGACCTTTGCGCGGAAGCTCGCGTCCCGTCGCGCCGTTTATCAAGCCGTCGACTTTGCCTTGGTTTTGGCCCGCGTTTTGGCCTTCTTCCGACCCCCGCCGCGCCCCCTTTGCGTCCGGCCGCCGTCGCCGCGTCGATTCCCCGCGCCGAGCCCACGGGAGTTTGAGCGCGTGTCGCCGGCCCTGATGGCACACCCGTCCTCCCGGGCGCCGCTCTTTGACTCGCGGCGACACACGCGCACGCGCCTTATTGCGACATAGATCAGAGATGGCAAAATTGGTTGTCACCAAAAGCCACCCCGTCCAGGCGCCGTCGCTCAGCCTTAGCTGCGCGCTTGAGTAAACGCCGCCATTATGAGCTCGCTATTATATGAAGGTTGCGACAAAACGGCGCTTGCCCTGCGCGCGCGCGCAACGTATACCTGGAAAGAAGTTGGACTTACTATTTTTTTGGGGTGTGATACGCACGGGGACATTCAATGTTAAATGGAGAAATTTTGCATTGCTGAAAGATCCTACGAAATGTATGATTCCAGTTAGTATTTTAACAGGCTTGATTATAGTACTGTGGTACCTCTGCTTATGAATGTTTCTTGTTATAAAAAATATTGCCTTTCTTTATGAATGCAAATCCCTTTCTCTTGAACCGCGACTGAACCGGCTTGCTGCCGCGTCCGACGTTAGCATCGTTAGCTCGTCGTTAGAACATTAGCGAGAAGGCTTTATGATCCAACAAACAGGAAGTACTTCACGTGACCTTAAACCTAAACTCAAGTCGTTTGTTTCTCTTGAATGGCTACTTAGCTCGCTCGCCGCCGCGTCCGACGTTAGCATCGTTAGCTCGTCGTTAGAACGTTAGCCCGAATGAACATTAACGTCGGCTCGGCTAATTGAGGCCTCCAAACAGGGCCGTTTTGGCGCCGTTTTGAACCCGATTCCACGCTCGGCGAAAAAAGAGTCCGAGGGACCGCGCGAAGGAGACGAGCGCGGACGTTTGGAACGTGTACTTTCAAAGGCGAGGCGGACGTGACGGCGTGACAATATGTCGGCGGCCCAGCTCGAGCGGACGTCGGCACCCCCCCCCCGGGGCCCGGGCCCGCTGAGAGCGGCGCGAGGCGGGGAAACTGTCTCATGCAACGCCGGCTGCGCTTTATGCGCTCCGTCTGTGAACTCCGAGTGCACTGCGTAAAAAAGCTGGCGGTCAATAATTGATTAGGGCTGAAACTCTTGTCGTACTTGAAGGCTTGTTCCGCTCGTTTCGGTGACAGTGGATGCGTCGGAGCTCACAGTTAAGTCGACTTTTCTCCTATCTCGGCTTTTGCTCCCGACATTTGACCAACTACCGTACCTTCTACTTCTGGCTTTGTCCAAACGGGCCTGTTGGAAGACACCAAATTGAAAAGATGAGCCCTGAGTCACTGAAGTCCTGAAAATTCACACACACACACACACATATATATGTAGTGTCCCTTATTTATTTATTTTTGTAACTACATTATCTTAACTTACTGCCGCCCCAGTTAATGTAGATCTTTGATATGGATGGCAGTGAATGAGTTGAATCAGTGTTTCTACCGTTGCAGGCCGAACCGGTGATCCTGGATCTGCGGGACTTGTTCCAGCTCATCTACGAGATAAAGCAGCGTGAGGAGATGGAGAAGAAAGCCCAGAAGGACAAACAGTGTGAGCAGGCCGTCTACCAGGTATATCGCTCAATCCGCGTGGGTTCCTCACTGAGTTTTGCCATCAGGGGCCGGGAAAAACTGTTCAAAAGACGGATTGTCAACAAGAAATGGGTTCTTTTTCCTCGCAAATTTGATCAAAAAGGAAGCGAGGGCCGACACAAGGAAGCAGTGAGCAGACAAGCTTTCAACTTCAGTTAAGATGTTAAAAATGTGTGCTTTTCTTTAAGAAAATGAAAGAAGAAAAGCAAAACAGTTCACTCAAGTTCCCCGCAATGGCGCCCGCCATCTGCCCTTTGGACTTCCTGTTCCCTCTGTCCAATGATTGCCAACTTACCCAATGATGGAAAAGCAGAAAGATCTCTCCTTGCATTTTCCGCCTTCTCTGTCCGCTCCCCCGCCTTTAACCCTTTGTGCCGCCTTTCCTTTTTCTTCTCGTCTCCGCCGGTCCTCAGACGATTCTGGAGGAAGATTTGGAGGACCCGGTCTACCAGGTAACCTCGCTCCCCCGCTTGCGCTCGCTCAATTCTGTGTGCGCACCGTGCGGGGAGACGGCCCCTCGCTCGCTACTAATGAGACCACAGCCGGGTTCAAATCTAACGTAACCCGCATGTTTGTGTGGTGCCCCCCCCCCCCCCCCCCCCCCCCCAACCAAAAAAAAACAAAACGCTGTTTGACTTTTCTCTCCGCTTCTTCCACCTCTTCTTTTTGTTTCTTTTTTCCTGTCTCTTCCCTGTGCTTCCGGCGCCGTAGTACATTGTGTTTGAGGCCGGACACGAGCCCGTCCGTGACCAATCAGACGAGAGCATTTATCAGGTATACCCAGAACAATTCTTTCAACTCATCATCATCATCATCTTGAAGGGGGAGTCCGACGTAGAGCTTATTTGCTGTTCGCGTACTAAATTCAACTCATTAAACACACTTTTTCAACAGAGTAGAAGCACTACTGAAATGGACCATCGGGAAAAAATTCCTTCCTCACAATTTTTTTGATTCTGACAAGCACATTTCGGGGTTTTTTTTCCCCCAAGTTATTTCATTTGGATGTCAATTAAATGCATAGATATTTCTGAGCGTACGATGCGGAAATAACAAATTAAGAAGGAAGGAGGCAAAGAAAAAATCTGAGGATTAAAAACTCAATACACAGGAAGTACTTCTCATGATCTTAAAGTAAACATACACGCCTAAAATTAGCCTAAAAATAAATATTATCGCTCCGTTAAATGATGCCTAGAGCACTAGAAATGCTAAATAAAAACGTTGTCTGCACGCAGCGCCGACACACCAGCGCCATCTTAAGGCAACGCAACCAACTGCATTGACGTTGTCAACTACGATTCGCGTTTTCAATTTTTAAAGGCTTTTTTTTGTCCATGGAACAGATTAGGCCGTTTACATGTAAAAAGCGCCCGGACTTAGCAAAAAATTCCACATTACAAGATGACTTCTGGGACGAATGAATTTTGGAAGTAGAAAAAACCCAGCGGAAGGCGCTCTTCATAACAACGAGCAAACCAGCGATCGTAATGGCAAATCGCCCTCGTCATTTTTCATGACAAAACCACAAGAAATAAAAGCGACGCGGCGGGGAAGACCATATCCCCCGGGGAGGCGTGGGTAGACCTCCGAGGGGCGGGAAAAGCCGGAGGCGGGGTAACGGATACGGAGGTTATTCCTGGCCGGCGCGGATGACGGGACCCGCCCCCATCCGGCTCCCGACGCCCCCTCCCCCTCCCCATCCCCTTCTCCCGCTGAGATGAAAGAAAAGAGATTAATCACCACACGTTCCTTTGATCTTGAAATAAAATGCATTGAAAATAAGAGCGGGCGCGCCGGCGGGCGCGCTGGCGGGCGCGCCGGCGGGAGCGCTGGCGTGCGCGCAACGCAAACGTCAGGCCGCCCGCCCACCCGCCCGCAGCCACAGAGGAGCTGATGTATGAATAAAGATGGCGGCTTCTGGAAATAAACATGTCAAGGAGGTAAACAAGGGCGCGCTACATCCGTGCCTTTACCCCACGCAAGCGCGCGGGGAACGCCGCCGTAGCCGCGACTCTGCGCAGGGTTTTTCCTCTTCCGGGGACCCCGTCCTTTGCTTTTCTTCCAATTCTTTTTTTAAAGCTGCGTCCGAGCCCGCCTTTAAATATTACGCCGACTCGACCCGCCCTCGGCTCAGCGGAACAAGTGGAAGCTGGTCGTTTTACGCGCGTAAAATTTGGTTTGTTTTTTCTTTGGTATCTAAAATTTGGTATTTGTTTTTTTTTTTTTTTTTACATTCTAAAACTTTTTTCAAATAAGAATGCTCAACTGAGCTTCAAACGTCTTGCAAATTTTTTTTCACTTTCCAGTGTAACCTAATGATTATTTAATCTGAATTGTGGTTTTTTTATGTATATTTTTAGTATACTATTATTTATCTTGACTAATATGTGTTCCTTAACTGCATCACGGTTGTTATTGCCGCTTTACTCCATCATGGATTTTTATTTATGATCTTTTCTTTTTCTACTGCAAGTTCACATCCCTATATTTCTTGCAGTTTTTTTTTTAAAGTCGGACTAGTCAAAAACATCCATATTTATATTGATAAATAAAAAATAATCCAATTAAATTAAAAACTATCAAAATCATCTCAGTTAACAATACCACTCCAGACCTCTAGAGGTGAAAGTGAGTCATTGCGAACTAATCCACTTTCGTTTATACTTTATGTACATGTTTTTAATTTTTGTTTTTAGTCGTCGTAGTCATTAAGGTCGTCTTAACATTTTAAGCTGAAATTCCGCCGAATCATCAATAATGGCTAATCAGCCTAGCGCTATTTGAGGTATTCGCCTAAATACATGAAAACGTCGCTGCTGTTCTCAGTTTGCTATCAGCGCTTATTGTGGCGCACGCGCTGTCAGATCTTCCCCTTTTTTGCGGCACTGAATACGATTACGTCGCCATGTGTGTGACACTGAGTTATTACACGTCCGCGAGGGTGAAAAGCTTCATTTTATCCAAGCCGGGCAACGAGACAGCAGAAGTATCATGAGGTTCTCACAGTGGAGATTCTCATTCCGATTAGCGCCAATTGTAAAATTGAGCGTTCGGCGAAGTCCCTGTGATTGATGAGCTGGGGAAAATTGCCATCATCATTTTTGTCACATATTATAACATATTTTCCTACGTCTACGTCTCCTACGCTTCCTACGTCTGAAAAATTGGTCACAAAATATTATAGTAAGTGCTACTTAGATATAAGGGAAAAATGAAATGTACCGTTACCTTAAGCTAGTTAAGGCCATATTCTCTAGCGAGGCTAACAACGGGCGAGTGCTTTTTCTCTTTCTTGATTGTCTCCAGCTTCGTTTCTGTAGCTCCAGCTTCCTTTAAGATCACGAGCGATCTCGGTACCTGTGGGTTGCCGATTCAAGTTTGAATCAAGCACTAAAATGCACGATAAATACGATATTGGAAGCGCTCACGCTAGGATCAAGTCTTCAGCATGTCGCAACTTAGCGACGCCATCTTAGTGACGCCCTGAGCCGGCCAATAGCACACCAGCATCATAGCGTGGTAGCACAGGCGCTCGGACGCGATCAGGAAATAAAACGCCCGGAGACGGAAACAAAACAACATAAACACAGCCGACCTCTAAGGTCACCGCAGTTGTTGGATGCCGTAAAGCGGGAAAAATGCAGTCCATGTGGTAAAGTGAAGAACATGTAAGGCGGGGACGTCGCAAGCCGGGGTTCCACCGTGTGTATATGTATTAGGAGGCTTTTTTCCCCCTGTTTTTTCCCCCTGATCAGGGGGTCAAAAGCGCGTCGCGGTCGCGAACCTGGAGCTAACGGGCTCTCTCGGCCGCGCTCCGGCTTTCGGGCCGGCTGTGTAGGTTCCCACCAGCCAGCAGAAGGAAGGGGTCTATGACGTCCCAAAGCCGCACCCAGTGAGTGACGCCGTGTTTGCCCGCCTGCCTCCCCGTCCTCGGGCAAAGCTCTCAGACGTCGCCTCGGGCGCTGTATTGACGCTTCCCTCTGAGAGCTTTGCCGGGACCCGGTGCTTTGTGCTTGGTGCCTGGTGCCTGGCGCTGTGTGCTTTGTGCGGTGTGCAGCGTGCGTCTCCCCTGCTCGCGGCGCCCTCGTGCCCCCCTCGTGGTCGACCGCGACTCCGCTTTTGCCTATTGTGTGTAAACGTGTTTGTGCTGCTAAATTAACTCATTCACTCCCAAAGACACATTTGGTGTTTTGGTGTTTTTTTTTGTTTGTTTTTTACCAAGAGTTTGGCAGAAGGAGAGTACAAAAACTGGCTGCTACTAAATAGAGAGTTCAAAAAACGGCTGGTACTAAATAGAGAGTACCAAAAATGGCTGGTACTAAATAGCGAGCCAATGTAATTGATGACTTTAGTACTCATTGCTTAAAGTAATGGATTACTTTAGGTCATTTAGAACTAATGTAATCTGTTACTTTAGTGCCTAAATATTTTGGATCTAAAGTAGTCGATATTGGAGTTCTTTAGTAGTTCAGTTCCTTAAGTAGTCAATGACTTTGGGAATAAGTTCTGAAAGTAATTATTTTCTTTAGTACCTAGAATAATTGATTACTTCAGTTCTTGAGTAGTTACAATACTAAAGTATCCCTTTAGTCCTCAATTTCTTTAGGTGACAAATGGTGTAGCAATGTCATTGATCAATTTAGTACTTATTACGTCAAGTAGTACCTAAATATTGAATCCCTCCAATAAATGATTACTTAGTTATTTAGCAGTTTAGTAACTTAAGTAATTGATTGAAAGTAATTACTCCGGATACTAAAGTAATAAGCAGACGAGATGAAGTGCCTGGACTGCCGAAACACGTCAAAGTACGTCTTTGGGCCCGAATGAGTTAAGCACGCCCGCCGGTGCATCCAGTGCATGCCCTTGTCCCGGCCGGATTGCATCCGCCGCCCATTCCGTCGCCGTCATGGTCCTCTGATTTGCTATGTACGCTACGTGTGTGCGCGTGTAATAGCAATGTAAGCGATGTAAGCGGGGCTGGATTTTCTTCTTTTTTTGGAATGCCCCCACCCGCTCGTATTGCGCGTCCCGGTTAGCGTATGGAGGTGGGCGCGCGCGCGCGCGCTATATCTTTTGAGTTATTGGCTTCCCGCCGCCGGCAGTTCTAATGAAAGATGACCTTGGCTACTGTCAGGCGGTAGCGGCGGGCTGTAACTCCGCCGCTCTTTATCCGCCCATAAAGATGCGGCTTATATTGCCGCTGGATTTAATCTGCTAAAATCTCCCGGGTCGTAATAAGTGCGTTCGTTTTGGGAAGCGGCACATGACATCGCCTGCTTTTCATGTGTGCCCGGGTGTGTTATAGGTGGCTCAATTTCTTTTCGCTGCATGTTTTTTTTTATTATTATTATTATCACGAGCTTACAAATGGCCACGGTTTCGTCACATTGTTTTATTTTGAACCCCCGTCAAGTACGGCGTCCGTTTTTCGGACCCGTTCTTCAACTTTGTTCTCTCGTCATTTTGGCCCTAAAATGGCACGTTCCTGCTAATGCGACGACTACGTCGCCAGACCGTCGGCGCCATCCGGGTGAAATTGCAGCCCCCTCGTCTTTCAACGCTTTCGCTTTGATGTCGAATGCTCGACTGCATAAACATGCATGTAAACTTAGCTTGCTGGTTTGTGCTGTAGCCAAAATGCTCATATAAATGTCTTTGGCTTTGGCACCAACTTGTGGGATGTTTTTGACAAGGAACTATGTTAACGTGAGTTGAGTAGGTCGTGCTTTACTCCCGTCCTTTGGCCTTTTTAAGAACTGTTGAAGCGAATTGAGGAGCTTCATTCAGCGTTTTGGCACGGCCGTGTTATTTAAAACCACCTTGAGGCCACGTCAAAGACTATTTTTGCAATTCAAATGGGTAACATCTTTTCACTTGGTCACGGATGACGCTAAGTTGATATTTTGAATGCTATTTCCAAACATGTCGGGAGACCATTTTTACGTGCGGGGAAGGAAAAAAAAAATGGTCATCCCGAGTGGGAATCGCTCATTCGTGGAGTTTTGAAACGCTCCATCTATTGTTGATAGCCGGAGCCAAGGTTTTCAAAAGTCCGTTTCCTTTCACTCCTCCGCGTACGCGTACGCGTGTGTTTGGTCCGCCTAAAGCGGCCTGGGCCAGCGCACCGCACCGCAGGCGGTCGCCGGGAACGGGTCTCCCATTTTTCTTCTCCGGCCGTCTCATCGTGAGCTTCGCTAAGGAGCTTACGGGCACCCTGGCACATTTGCGTGTTTGGCCTGGCTCATCCCGCGGCGCATGCTGCGATTTGGATGGCCGTCGCGTTGGCAGGTGTCCGCAAGTGAACAAATGCAATGTTTTTCCTCTTGTTGCCGTCTGCCCTGTCTCGTCGGGGTGAAGAGGGTTTTTTTTTTTTTTCTTTAACGAAACGAAAATATGTCGCGTTGTGATTTGACGGTAATCGGGGTGCGTTTAAGGATGCGGTCAGGCTCAAAGAGGGTTCCGATTATGGCAGGAGGTCGGACCGATTGCTTGAGTAGCTGGAATCGCTGCTAAAACCTCGGGTGAATGCAACCGAAATCACGGAGATGGCGTTAAAATCGATTCACCTCGTCACAGATACGCGATCTACTGTAGTTAATGGAGTTATAATGCCGCAAATAGAAATGCCGGAGGACTCTGCTACACCGAGCTCATTATTGGATTTTTGGATTATTGCGGTTTTCTCCAGGCGGCACCGATGGGTTATCGGCACGGTTAAAGATGGTAAAAATCCATTTGAACTTGGGCTTTCACAGGATGCGGAAAAAACTTTTTTTCCACCGGAGTTTCGGTGAGCACCCAACTTTCACTGACGCGTTCTAGCTCAAACTTGACTAACCGAAGGAAATCATTTGAAACCTGTTCAGTTCAATACGAGGTGATTATTATGCTGTATGAGTGGCAACAGATGAAAATATTTAGAGTGATTTTTTTCACTTCATTGAAATTGGATCGTTTAACATCAACTACTAACATGGATTTTTAACGTTTGGGATTCCACTCCAGTCCTCTTGGGGAGCTAATGAGTAACCCCGCTAAGACTACTTATTCACCAGTTTGTTAAAAAATAAATAAATAAAAGTTAAGGATGTATGACTTCATTTTTCACCCAAAAAGCAGTGCAAAATCCGTTTCGAATTCTTACCGCATGGACATATTTTCTGAAATATGTATATTTTATATTGTATAAAATATTTTGTTGCACATATGTTGTCAGTTTTGGACTAGTTAAATGAAATTGACTAATTTCTTGCAGCACACAAACTAAGCAAGTAAGTCACTCACAATAAACAACAAAGCACTCCCACTGCGGTTAACAATGCAGAAAAGATGCACTTTGCAATTGGATGCGTTCTGGCTCATCACCCGCTGTTGGTGAGATGCTTTTAACGTTTTGTTTTGGTTTTTTTTTTGCGGGAAGTGATTACCTGCAGCGCCGCTTTGGAGTGGATTTAGCCTTTATTTCATCGGTAGGGTGGAATTGATAGCAGACAGAGGCATTAAAGCCAGATCATTGCTCCGCGCGCAGGCCACAAGTTTGCGGAAGAAATGATAAGGCCCTCCCGAACGTGACCCCGCCGCGCAGAGCGATCGTTTCTGTTATTTACTATGTCGCCATCTTAAACGGCCGGCGATCAATAAAGCACACGTGCGAGCGAGGCCATTCCAATCTACTGAGCCCTCGACCCCGCGCCAAGTCCCGGTGTCGAATCAACACGCGCCCTGGCCGAGTCCGCGCAGGGCAGTCAGTCGCTTTTACCGCCGATTATTATCTTCGGGAGAGAAACATGTCCGTAATCTCTTGGCGTCGTGTTGCCGTCAACTCCAATCGTGCGTGTTTGAGCTTGAGCCGGCGAGCGTGTTCGCGGTTGCCATCAGTCACTCTGCAGGGGATCGGCAAGATGGCCGGCGTCAACTACACAAGCCGCATTCATTACTTGAGGGAAGGCGTACGCGGGTAATTACGGTTTCCCCCGCTGGAGATGGCTAATTGATAAGCGGCGGCCGGGACGCACGGGGACAAAGGAAGAGGCCGAGAGAGGCAACGCCGCATTAGCGGACGGACGCTATCGCGGAGCGCTTGTTGTGGAGCGTCAGCCTATCGATCCCGTCATGTCGCTATCTGGCTATCGATTACGTTATGGAGCCTTGCGTGTTCCATCTAAACGTTGAAATCACACGTAGCCATCAAAAAGCCAATTTGCAGTATAGTACTTCCGGCTACGTACCCAATTATGTGGTCAAAAGCGTCATTTCCTGCCACGTACGATTTAAATTAGACGTCAACTGTGTGCTTTTTAACATTAGCAAAAGGGAAAAAAAACAATTGAAATGAACTTTCAACAACTACTTTTTAGAGTGTTTATACAGGTTACAGCTTAGTCCAAAACTGAAAAAAACACCAGGCGCATCAAACGTTGCTATCGATCTTGATATGTTCAAGACATTCAGCTATCCGTAGCAATTAGTGATTTAGCATTTAGCAATCAATTTAGCCGTCATTTAGCTATCTACTGATTGAAAATACAGTGAGCGTAGCTACATATTCAGTCATAAAGCATTCGACCCGCATAGTCACATTTAGCTATCTCTACAACCATGTAGCATTTAGTTATTTAGCGTCTAGCTATCTCTCTGCTGAAAGAAAATACAGCTATTTCTTCCGCCTTCAACTTAACTGCCGCATTTAGCAAACTATTCAGCCATTTCCCATTTATTTACGCTTAAAGCACAATCAAACGTAGGCGTTTCTGAAACAATACGTTGAAACGGCGCCACAATTTGCGCCCAGGCAATGACATCAACCGCCATTAGCCATCTGCTAATTCATGCGTAGTTTATTGTTTACCGCAGCTGGCTTTTTACGACCGTAACGAAACGACAACAATCCATTGTTTTATCAAATCAATGTGCTTAAGAGACTGATAAAGACGCCCTCTCTTAGTTTAGCGCATTGAGACTCTTGTGGCGGATTTAGAGAAACACAAAGGGAGCTCAGCGCTGCAGTAAGGTGGGGATGATCTTTAAACCTCTTTAAATCTCCTGCGCGTGTGTGTGTGTGTGTGTGTGTGTGTGTGTGCGTGTGTGTGTGTGTGTGTGTGTAAAGCGGATGTGTGTAGAGCACCTGGAGAGAGCAACACCTGCCCTCCTAAATCAGCGCCCCCCCAATGCTAAAGCGCTAATGTAGTTTGCGTATGCCAGGCCATTTTCACCCCGGCAGCTTTTTCTAACACGGCGGTTGTTGATTGCAGAACGGACATCAAAGTACCCACCAACATCATCCACATCATCAACATCATCCTCATTATCATCCGCAAACTCCCCAGGCGGGACTAAGTGAGGAGCGGCATCGGCATCTGCATCGGCATCTGCATCGGCATCAGCATCAGCATCAGCAGGCGGATCTCATAGACTTAGACCCGGAGACGGTTTCTCAGGTAAGGGTGGTCCTCGTGAAATTCGGCCGGACGACCCCCCGTCATCTTGACTTTTTGTTTTGCCGAGCGGTCGGAAGCCGCCGCCCCGACTCCTGACCCCTTTCTGCTTATGAATAAAACATGTAACCTTGATGTTGTCATAGCGACCAAGAGCAAGAACGGACACCTGCAAGCGCACGTGTTTTAAAAGACAAAGAGTGCAAAAGCGTGCTCGGCGAAAGGTCTTACGATTATTATTCCGCATAAATACCAAACTGGAACAAACCTGCCCTGGGATTCAATGGCAACTAGAATTTCAAGTAAGGTTTCAAACCAGAATTAGGGTTTAAAACGAGGGTCTCAACGCCGGATATGTACTTGAAGTCTAGGTTAGGCTTTCAAGGCAGTTCAAGTCTCAAAGTAGTTAGCTTCTGAATGTGGCTCTCAAATAAGGGATTGGACGTCAAAGTTTGAACGTCAGTTCTCAAGCTTCCGTAAGGGTTTCAAGTTTGGGTATGGCTTTTAAGTCAGGGTAATGCAAGGTCGGCGTTTGAAAGCGGGCTTTCAAGTTACTATTAGAGTCCTAACTTTTTAAATTTCAAAGTAAGCCTTCAAGACTGGATCAGGGTTTCAAAAAAGGGTGGAGAATTGAAAAAAAAATCAAGACTTGATTTGGAATGTTTTGAAATGTTGTATTTAAAGCCTGGGTTTGAATTTCAAACGATGTTTTCAGGTCTGCTTTAGGATTTGCAAGCAAGCGCGAGACAAACGCACTAACGGCTTTAATCGTCCTAATAAAACAAATCCAATTAACCGGCGAAGCTTTTTAAAAGGCCTCAGTCAATTGTTCAACGTTGGTAATACCATCCGTCCGCCCCATACGTTTCCCCAGACGCTCGAAGCGAGACGCTCGAAGCGAGAGTGTCGGCGCCGACGTCGGAAACGCGTACAAGGAAGCCCCGGTTCGTTGGGCGCCTGGGATCAACGGCCGCCCGCGCGCGCGCGCGCGCGCGCAGCCTTTTAGGTGGCTATCGTCAATATCCGCATCCCGTTGTCTTGCCGAGCCATCTCCATCTCCTCCGCGTTTACGGTAGCCCATAACTCAGCCTCCCAACCTTTCCTCTTCTCTGTCTAAATCACCATCCAGTCCCCATAAATGTAAAACACCACGCACACTGATTCCATTTTCTGATAGATGCCATAAATATCTACTGTATATAATGTATATACATATCTTTTCTATATAAAAGCTTTGCGGCCTATGCGCAATTGTGGCGGGCGGGCGAGCGAGAAGATATTCCAAGAACATTCATTATCTCTTAGAGAAATGATCCGGATCCATGATTTATGCAAATCTTGGACCGTGTATTCAAGGCCCCTAAATTCCTTTACAACTAAAAATAGTTTCCCTCCGCTTCACGCTGGCCTTAAGATATTATTAATTCACGGAACGAGGGGCAAATTACGGAAGAGCGGAAATCCAGAATAGATCGGGATCAAATAGAAAGGCTGCCGCCTTTGATAGCGAGACGCTGGGAGGCGCGCCGCTGAGCCTCCATAATGGGAGGACGGTAATGACTCGCCTGGGAGGGGCGTCGCCCGTACAGTATGGGTTCTGGAAAGTAAAAAGACAAAATTCGGTCTTTCTCTTGCTTTTTGGAAAGGATCTACGTCCGCTTTCTACTACTCCTCCTAGTTGGAATGATGTGGTGGGGACCGCAGCAAACTGTGGAGAAGGGGGAAGTATTCAGAACACATACTGTTTATTTTGCTCAGTTGTCTTTTCCAATGAGGTCGGCGAGGGCGGATTTTTGATCAGACATTTCATCAAATGTTCAAAAGTGATCGGTAGCAACGGCAATCACGTCGGGACGTCAGCATAAAAGTGCAGTTTTGATTACATTTCACGAACTTCCTGTGAACGTAACCTGTGTTCTTTCGTGACTACTTTATGCTTGTCAGAATGCAAAGTATGGCTGAACTATAATACACACGTCTGCAAATATTTTACCGGAAATAATAGCAGGCTCGAGGTCGCTTGTAAATGGCAAAAGTGAACGCGAAACGGTGGACTTGTATATCCCGTTTTATTGACTACCCAAACCCTTTAATTGGTCCCATCAAATCATTTGACAGCCTGAGAAACTTTTGCTTCTGGTGTTCAAACGTTTAAAGTCTAAAATTTATTTTTTTCAAAAGTAATATGTATTTTTCCAATTGTTAGCCTTAGCTAATTTGTCTTTTCTTTTAGCTAGCTTTTACAGTCACATGCAACTTGTAACTTGCTAGCTAGCTAGTTAGCTTTTACAATAAGACACTACTTGCAACTTTTCCATTTCCTCAGTTTATAGCGTATGATATATATTGATATGATACACTATGATATGTTGTATGATATATTGTATGATATGATAAATACTAAACTACAGTACTAGGTGCTGCAGTACGTATGAACTACTTCTGCTATTAGAGTTCCAGTTAATATGTACTTGTTAATAAGTATGGATTAATTTAATGCTAAATTGTGACAATATTTTTTTTGACATAGACACTTTCCACACTGAAAGGTCAAACCGATGTGTCGCTAGCTAGCGAGCTAGCTTTTAAGATAACATGCAAATTGTAACTTTTGTCCTCAACACAAATACTAGTTAATGAGTACAGAGAAAAAAAAAAATCTTAGTTTAATGTTGGTCTTGACTGCAATTCAGTCTGTATGCAAGTACTGTAGCTGTACTTGTAGTCTGAGTACCTTTGGCCGGCGGACAAATCTGTCGACGGTAGGTATGTCATCATAACCATTTCATCTCATTTCGCCCCATCTTTGTGCATCTTCCTCCCCGTTGCCTCCGCAGCCGTCAAGGTAAGTGACGTCAGCTCATTTGATGTTGGGCATGCGGCGCGAGCGGCGCAACGCGGCGCAACGGGACAGCCCGCGCCGACGCGGCGATCGGACCCTGACTCCCGGTGTGTGTCCTTTATGTGATTCTCAGAATATCAACCAATTAGAGCTTTTCGGAGACATGTCCACACCCCCGGACGTAACCTCGCCGTCGGTGAGCAGCCGCCTCGCATGCGCAATCGGGGATTGGGGTTCTTCTTCGAGCCTTGTTTTCTGTCACCTTGGCAGACCCCCGCCTCACCCGCAAACACCCTGGATCCGTCGCAGGGCCCGCAGCCCCCCGCCGAGCTCTTTGCCCCCTTCAACCCCGCGTCTGTGCCCTCAGGTATGAAAATCGTGCAGGACTTTTTAGTTTTCAAGGATGAACAAAGTGATAGAGAAAGCAAGTAGAATCCCAAATACGACGGTGCCTTCAGATGCACGCGATGCAACCCGGCTTTTCCAATTCAACTCCCTTCACGACGATATTTGGTCTTCTGTTCTTTTAAAAAGAGGCATCGAGCTTGTTTTTATTTGTATATTGCCATTGTCATCTGAAGGTTACTGTCAAATTAAACTCGTTGCCTTTGCCACATGAATGCTAACATACAGGAAACGCCGTAGGCACGCAGGCTAACGATTAGCATCTATAGCCGAGTTTACATGTAGTAATGGAATCCTGATAGTGTGTACTTTTACTGACCTAACAACACGCAATGCCGTATAAAATGTTATTGTGCTGTTTTCATGGGCAAAAGGGAAAAAAAACAAGTATAGTGTACACGTACATGGGTACAGGCCAGTAGGAAAGTACCAATTGGTGAAAATGCTCATTTTACAGGGGAGCAAGAAAAAGATGAAAAAGCAATGTCAAAGAAGTGCTGTCAGTTTGTTTTTCACACTATTTTCCAGAAAAAAAAAACGTTTAAAGCGCAAAATACAGAAAAAGACTGAATATTACACTACCATAGTTTGTTTTGTTTGTCCTTTGTTGGAGACGATATTTAGCATTATGTTTTCATTATGAGAACTCATTAAATAAATCAACGATAAAGGGGTAGATACGCCATGCTGTCTTTGAGCCGCGTGCCTACGCCGATGCTAAGCTAATGCCTTAGCTTTCTGTTACCTTTTCTGGGAATGTTCCCCCTGCCAACATGGCTGCTACACTACTAGGTCGTTAGCCTGTTGTAGTTTGCTGCGCATCCGCGGCAGCGGGGGCAAAACTCCGAAAATATGTGTACCAATCTCTGGCGGTCGATTGCGCTGCAGCACCAAAAATACAAAATGCTAATTCTGTCGCAAACGATGACAAACACTTACCCCCGCGTGAACTGTATTCTAATTTGAATGAAACCAAATAATCAAAGCGATTTCTTTGTTTAAACGATGACATAAATGCTTCCCGCCAAATAAACGGAGCAAATTCACTCGGGTTCGCACGGGCGGAATATTATTCCTTCTGCACTCCGTTAGCATCCCCAAGTTCATTTTTGTCAAAGGTAAGCCGATTGGCAGAGGCGAGAGGAGAAGTAAAAAGAAACAGGATGTGATTAATAGAGAGGGGTGGAATAGAAATGAAATGTTGATGAGGAGAGGAGAGGAGAGGAGAGGAGGTGGCGTCGGCTGTGTGTGGAATATAAAATGCATCATTAGCTGGCCGACTCGGATGCCGTCGATTTACCTGCGGGCCGGGGCGGCCGAGAAGAAAGATGGCCGCCGCCGCCGGCTCGCCGGCCTCGGTGCTTGTGTGCGAATGGGGCGTGAGCCGAGACTCTCGGCGCCCGCCCTCCCTCTCACTCGCGCGCGCGTTCAGACCCCCCGCCCCGGCCCAGGCGGAAGACGGGCAAGTGTGTCGCCGATGAAGATTTCGCTGATGAATTTGAGCCATTTTAATGAGCGTGTTTGGATGAAACGACGCCGCCTCATTCCGGAGGTAATTATGCTAGTTCGCCGTGACCGTGAAGAGATGCTACATTAGCTACAGGCGCAAGTAGGCCAGCGCTCTCTGGCGATGCATGGGTTATTATCTACGTGCGTGTGAGTTTGTGTATCGAAGAAAAAGCTGCGCGTGTTTGTATTGCGCCCCCATCTGCCTCAGAGTGGTGCTGCATTTCTCTCATTATATATACGTAGATGTACATTCAGCTAGCTAGCTGCTGTAGCTAGTTATCTAGATAGCTTGCTAGCTATCGATCTGGATATCAACTAGCTTTCTATGCAACTAGCTAGATATTCGGGTATCTTTCAATATTAGCTAAATGTCACCACGTTTTGCGTCTTGCCAGCTAGCATAAAGAAACAATAAACAGAGGAGTCGACGTATCGATTGTATTGCTGGCTCTCATTCATCTGGTTTTTTAGCCCTTAACCCGCCCCAAAAACTCATCCTGAAACTGCTAAGCAAAGTATTTAAAAAAAAAAAAAAGAGGAAACTGCTCTGTATGTATCAAAACTATAGTATTTCCAAACTTTTCAAAGTAACAAAGGATTAAAAAAAATAAGGGATGAATTTCCGAACCAGGAAAAAAATTCCTCGGCCGATTTCTGCCTCGCTCTCCCGTTCCAGGTTACGTGACGATGGGGGCGGTTCCCCCCGGACACTGGTCCCAGCAAGCGTTCGCCGCCCAGACGCCGCTGGCCTTCGGGGTCCAGTCCCCCCTGGGCCCCGTGGCCCAGGTCCTGCCGGGAGGCCGGCCCCTCATCTGGGGCCGGGCCAACATCTTCCCCGCCGCCCAGCAGCAGTGGGCGGCGGTGGCGGCCGGGGCCTTCCCCCCCGCGGCCTACCTCCCCGCGCAGTCGGTGGGCACGCTGCCCGCCGCCGTGTTCCAAGCGCTCGCCCCCGTCCCGGCCGGCGAATCGCATTCGGGCGCGGGCGCCGCCGCCGCCGCTCCCTCGGCGTCGTCCAGCCCGCGGCGTGAAGAGCGGGCCGAGAAGATGAGCAAAGAGATGTTCAAGGTAGGGGCTCCCGTTGCCAAACGTCGGCTGGCGGAGTCAATGACCCAGCGAGGCCGGCGACCAGTCTAAAAGCGAGGGCAAAGTCCTGGTGTTTATCGCAGGGCTTTCAGCTGGCCAGGCCGCCGGCCATGCCGTCAAAGAAAGGCGAGCAGCAGCCCGGCTTAGCGGGCGCCTCGGAGGCGTTCGGCTCTTACTTCAGCCGCGTCGGCACCGCCCAGGACACGGACGACTGCGACGATTTTGACATCTCCCAGATGAACCTGACGCCGGTCACCTCCACCACGCCCTCCACCGACTCTCGTGAGTCCACCGCTCTCTCCTGTCGTGTCCGATCGCGCGGATGCCGCTGGCTGGAATTACCTTGCGTTTTATTTGTTGGATTTTCACTTTTGCGACGCTACGTTTTCATTACTGGTTACATGAGAGCAGACCTTCTCAAATGATTTTTTAGACTAACCTGTTTAAACGCTGTAAAAAGTAGTTGTTGAAATTTGATTTGCATTGCTCTTTTTAACTCTTTTGGTGCCGCCGCGGACGAGAATTCTCATCTCGTCAAATTTTACGGGGGCCCTTGACTAACGTTTCCCTAATATGAGCCAATTGAGCACTGTGGTGGAAACTTTGACCATTGGATGGCAGTGTTTCCACACCTACAACCAACATGCAATTCAAAGTAAGGAATGGAAGTCACTCTTTCATATGATGCCGCCCATATTCCCATAGACATAGTACACTACATTCTGTCGGCCTTGAAAGATGAGCCAAAACGCTAAATATACCGGCCCTCTCGACGTTTGCTTTTCTGATAACGCTCGGCACTAAAAGAGTTGATGTTAAAAAGCATGCGGCTTTTTCGATACGATTCTACCATTTTTATCGATCGTATTTTACTCACTGCATTTTTAGGCACAACTAACGACATGCCTAAAAATGGCCCGAAAGCTAAGAATAGAAGAATATTTGCCCCGTAATTCACCTGCGGCAGATAACCAAATCAATAGTAAGGGTCAAGTGGAAGCGATAGCACGAGGCGGTACCAGGTGGCCTTTCATTCTACTTCCAGCGCCCACGCCGGCTCCCCGCCAGAGCTCGCCCTCTAAATCGTCCCCCTCGCACGTCAGCGACCCCCCGACGGACGCCAGCGACCCGCCCACCGACGACTCGTTCGGGGAGGCGGAAGGCAGTCCGAGTCGCAGCGGGGAGGAAGATGCCGTGAGTTTGCCGAGCGCGTTTGACGCTTGAATGCACGCGCTTACGTTTTTCACAAGTGTGGGATAAAAATGAGTCCGGGAATTCAATCCCAGAGACTTATTGATAGTTTTTACCTTTTATTTTTCAAGTTTTTGACTAAATGTTTACTACATTACTACTTTAGATAAATACTAACTTGTCGTACCTGAAGTAGTTGGAGCATAAAATGATCGATTACTTCGGGACTTAAGTACCTAAAGTGAAAAATGACAGAATTCATTTAGTAACAAAGTCAAAATAGTCAAAATAGTGCTTTGGTATTGAGAGCTAAGCAATTGTAGTAGTTGAAGCCAGCCGTTTTCAAATGGGCTATTTAAAAGCGCTTCAAGGGATAGGTGGGATTTTAACAGGGTTTCTCAAGTCATAATAAGAAACTTCCTTAAGTAGTGTTCCTCATCATCAATCTTTTTTTCTTTTTTTCACCGCCGTAAAGAGGCTAACAAAGATTAGCATGCGTGGCAATTCCAACCCTTCATTTTACACCTTCTATGCACGGACTCATACTGGAGATGAGTTGGGGAGCTTCTCTGCCTCTTCTTCATGCTGTGATTTACTTTAGAGCTCAGTGCTGCCAGGCATGTTGTGGCACTACATGAAATGCGTCCAATGCTGCCCATGCAAAAAAGGATTCACTGTTTTGTCTCGTATTCTGAATTATTGAACTCATTCAAATATGCAGACGTGAAAATGTTCCAAAAAAAACAAACTCAAGCGAGGATCATATTTCTTATAGCACGTTTGTTTTTGTACACACACTATGGCAGTCCGCGACTCTAACAGAGAGTTACATACCAAGCTGTCATTAGCGGCCATAATGAAAGCGGCTAAAACGCAACACGGACCGAAGGGTCGCGCTTCGCTCTGGCGGCGCACTTAATATTTATCGTCCTCCTTTCGCAGCTCCTTTCTCACTCCGCCGCAGACTTCCTGACCTTCTCTGGCGCTTTCCCACCCTCGCGGCTGCTCCCTTTTTCAAATCCTTCCTCCTCCGACGGCCGCCGCTCGCTCTCCGGGCGTGAAACCTTCTTTTCTTTTACGCCTCCAATCCAGCCGTTTCAGGAGGGAATCAAAAATAAAAGACAAGAGGGCGAGAGCGAGATTTTTTTTTTTTCCCCCCTTTGCTGCAAATGTCAGGGGGCCTGCCTGACTAACAGAGAGAAGCTTTACAAAATAAAAGTGTCTAAGAGCGGCGGCTTGATGAAAAGGTCGCAAAAATAAAGGCGGGCGAGCGTGATTGAGGGAAGGGGGGGCACAGCACGTGCTTTTTGCGAAGCGAGCTGTGAAAAGCAGCAGGTCCTTGGAGGGAACGGACATGTTTTTCTCCTTTTGTCTTTGTGTGTATGCGTGCGATACGCCGCGCGCGTTTCTTCGCGACCTCCTGTCGACACTTTTTAATAATAGCGCACAACAAGATGGATTCGCCGCTTGGTATTTTTCCAAGGATGTTCCCAGTTTGTAGGAATAAAGACATACGTCAAATCCCATCTAACCCTTGTGCGCACACTTTGCAAACGATGCGCATTGCATTTTTCCCCTAATTTCATCAATGCTTTTAAAGGCATCTGAATTAGCTATTTATGATTTTCTTTTTTCAAATTGTTCAGCGGTATCAGTTCCATCCACACACGTGAAGGTTCCATTTTATTTAACGCCCACGAAATAATTGAAAAACGGTACGGTGCGTCTTTGTCGCCTGTGAAGTGAGGACGACACTTTAACCGGTTTCTACCGCCACCTATTGGCCTGAGGTGAAACAAGTGGACAAAGAATTCTCTGTTTGCCAACATAGTTTGAGCGCCGCTCAACAGAATATTGCCAAAATGGCAGGGAAATCAAAGTCATCAATCCTATTAAAGCGCATCTCAAAAACTGCAATTCTAATGGTTTCATATGGTCCCAAATTGAAATTGAAATTTGAAATCTAAAGCCACGTTTGTGTCATACTTGAATGCGTAACACATTTATTGATGAAAGTAAATCAAATATTCCATTTACAAATGCATTGAAAATTTGGAGACGATATTTGGGGATATTCGCCCGCAATTCCCTCCTGTTTTTCGGCGAGATTTTGTGGCGCGCCGTCCCCCCGATAGTTCTCCCGGACGATTCCCTTTTATTCCCGCTCGACTTCTTTGCTTTTTTCTCGCTAACGGGCCGCAGTCCCACTCGTAGTTGTTTCCTTCTGCCTTCTTCCTTTCTTAACTCTTTCCAATTCTCTTCTTCTTCTGCTTCCTCGTTTGCCGTGCGCCGGTAGGCTTGCGGTTCTGGGTCGCCCTGCCCCGGTGAGCCGACGGGGCCCCGCCCCGACCAGACCAGTCCGGAGGCTGGCAGCTAGATAGCAGCGGGGCGCGGTAGGTATCGACCCTGAAACCTTCTCCTCTTCGTCCGTCTTGAGTCTTGTTTTGACTTTATTTAACCGTTTTTTGAATATGATTGAATGTAATTCTCAAGGCCGGGTTCGGGGGGCCGGCCGGGTTGGGGTTCGGGGGGCCGGCCGGGTTGGGGTTCGGGGGGCCGGCCGGGTCGGGGTTTGGGGGGCCGGCCGGGTCGGGGTTTGGAGGGCCGGCCGGGTCGGGTTTTGGAGGGCCGGCCGGGTCGGGGTTTGGAGGGCCGGCCGGGTCGGGGTTTGGAGGGCCGGCCGGGTTGGGGTTTGGGGGGCCGGCCGGGTTGGGGTTTGGAGGGCCGGCCGGGTTGGGGTTTGGACAGCCGGCCGGGTTGGGGTTCGGGGGGCCGGCCGGGTTGGGGTTCGGAGGGCCGGCCGCGCTAGCCCCGTCGCTTCCAGACGGCCGTCCCGTTCATGACGGCTGCTGGCAACGGACCCTTTTGTTTTTGGTCGGCTAATTCGCGGCTGCCGAGATTAATGAGCGCCTCGGCCCAATTGGCGTTAATTACAAAGCCGGGAAGAATCCTCCCTGATTCTGCCTCCGCTTCAGGAGAGAAGTGCTGGTCTTCTCGTTTTGGGGTAACTGGAAGCCGAAGGGCAGCAGGTGGAGGAAAATAGAGGAGGGGGGGGTCGTTCCCATGTGAGGGGATCGGGGGTCCGCGGGGGGGGGGGGGGGGGGGGGGGGCAAATCTGGCGGGAGACGGACTGTTTTGGCCAGAGGCTCGGAGCGGTTCGCGCGTAGGAGGCGGGCAGCTTGGCCAATGATGTTACTCCCATATGGTGTTTACTTGCTCAATCACTTGGACGTTACCCACCTCCCCTAACACACACGCGCACACAGCATCTCATTAGGCCCATTTATCCCTGGGAAAAGCTCACCTGTGATTGATACTGTAAGCAACCGGGCTCATATTGCAGCCAAAATGTGTGAGGGAAATTGCTTGGGCTGAACAGTTCATCCGATTGTTCTGGGCGTCGCAGTGTGGTAGAAGGTCATTTTCATCAATGAAAAGGCCGCCATTTGGGTAAAATTCAGTTGGATTTGCTCTGATGACACAGGTTTCAACCAAGTTGAGTGAGAAAATCAGTTTTGATTCAACCAAAGCCACACATAAAGGAGTTTCTTTTCTTTCCCTTTTTTTTGAAGTTTTTTGGTCGATTGATTATAAACAGCGGACTGATTGCTTCAGTCCTATTCATTTTTGAAAAATCATCTTGCGGGCCGGATTAGAACGCCTTGCGGGCCGGATGCGGTCCCCGGGCCGTAGCTTTGACTCCCTTCCTCTAAATACAATGGCTCCTTTTTCACTGCCAAACATCGTAAAGTTCATTCATATCATTTTAGAGAGGTTATAAAAGCAAAGACGGACGATGTTCCACACGTCTCGTTAACTAGACGCCCCCTGTTGGGTAATTGATGACATTACATATACATGACAAAACGCTGGCTAGAAGACCGCTTAACAATTTTGTGTATATGAAGTGATTTCATGTATCTTAAGTGTGTAGTTTTCAAGAACTGCGGAAGTAAAGGAATGATATCGACGACTTAATATGTCCGAGTGTCCCTTATTCATCTTTTTCATTTTTTTCATCTTTTTCATTCATCAGTGGGTAGCGTGGGGGGTTCGGGAAAGAGTGAGTAAAACGACCCGCCGTCACGGTTCACTAAACAATCTCATTTCGCTGTTGTTGTCCAGGTCCAGTCTCCAACGACCCCCCCCCCCCCCCAACCCATAGCCAGCTCAACACACATTTGAGCAATTTATTAGGAACGTGCCTCCCACTGCCCTCTTGTATTTGGAGCGCCCACTTCAGGGACCCGCGCTAACTTTTATTCAGTGCGCCGCATACAGTTTCAGCCATTTAAAGTCCATTTGAGGTTGGAGTTTAACGCGAGTTATCGTTTGTAACTAAGGTTAGAGTTTCAGAGGAGTGTTCCAGGCAGGCCTTTTGCTTCTAAGGGTTTCAAATTGGGCGTGAGCGATTTAACCCAGGGCCGATCATTCGCGCCAATTTTGACAAGAAGGCAATAAAGCGTCGAAGGGTCCCCCCATTCCGCCGGTCGTTAAAATGCGCCGCCCGTGCGTTTGGTCTATCGGGCGGCGAGCGGTCGCGCGGGAAGCTTCCCGCCGCTCTCTCTCACTTGGCCGAGTTGAGAAGTCCTCCGCCGTATCATAGGCCCGCCCGTTCCGCCGTCTTGGCGGCAGCTGGAGCGGGCCACCGCAATTACGCGTGCGATAACAAGCGGCCCCGTCGTGAGCGACGGCGGCGAGCTGGAGGGCGGCGAGCCGGAGGGCGGCGAGCCGGAGGGCGGCGAGCCGGAGGGCGGCGAGCCGGAGGGCGGCGACGATGAGTCACGCTGCTCGTCGGAGGCCTACGCTCTCAAGCCCGGAGGGATCATAACGAGTATCGAAATCAGAGTGTCGTGGGGCACTCCGGTCACGTGACTCAAGTTGGTTATACTGTATACGGCGTGTTTTAAGATGAACCGAAAAATGATTTGCACTTTTAAAGGGGTGCTCGGCTGAAAGAATATTTCCCGGGCGGTACATCGCCGAAGAAAGGTTGACAACTACTGCCTTATAGTGGACAGCAAGTGGAATAACCTGTTTTTCAAGGTATTAATTGCATAAGAAAAATAATTAATTATGGGCAAAAATATTAATTAGGGATGAAAATGACTAAAAAAGTGTACTATACCTTTAAGAGCGGGCCATGGACGCAGCAGCTTTAAAGATAGTGTTTTACTGCCATCCGGTGGTTTTATCAGGAACAGAACAGCTTTTTGCGTAATATTGGCAAACATTTTTGGCCTTATTTCTTGAAACCGCCATACTGCGCATTATACTTCCTGTTTTTTCTTGTTCTCAGAAGGAGAAGGACCCTCTTTACGCCCGCATCAACAAAGGGAAGAAATAGAGACACGCGGGAAGAGCCAGGCGGCCCGGATTGGCTGAGAAAACCGGAGGAGGGAGACACCCCCCGACCCCCCATCCCCCCCCCCTCCCCCGCATTTGTTTGCCCGCGCGCGATCTTTTCGCCCAAGGACCCCAGGTAAGCCGGGTCTCGGCTGGGACGGACGGACCTTTCCTTCCCTGGCCTCCCGCTCTCCTCCTTTTGACTTCCTGGTCCATCTTTGCCTTCCGCGCGGAGGCTCGTCGTGGCTTTGACTCGGGTGCGGGAGCAAACTCTGGGAGCTACTCACTTGCCAACCATACGCACACGCGCACTCACACTCACACTCACACTCGCACGCACGCACGCACGCGGCCGGCCCGACCTGCTCCTCGGCAGAGCGATTTAAACGGAGCAGGCAACGCGGAAGGGACGCCCAGTTCATTCTCTATAGCTTTTTGTATATTACTAATGTCAGGAAGAAGAAGAAACCATGAAGAAAAGAGCCAATGGAAAAGGAAGATAATGTGATTTTTTTTTTTTTTTTTTTTTTTTTTTTATTCAAGCCGCAATGTGGGGTTCTGCTCCGTAGAGGGCACTGTGGGGGCGCTTTAAAGGCATCTGGAGCAATGGGTTGGTCAATTTGTAAACGATCCTGAGCCGCCGTCTGACCTCTGCGCCATCAAATAGGGAGGCTTGGACTTATGCAAAGTGTTCAACACAAGCAATAGTCACATGTGCTTTTAGTCTGAAGTCAGCGTCTTGTCTTGTTTTGTTTTTTTTTGACAGTTCCGTCTCACACATCCCTCTTGACACCCTTCGAGATACTCCTCCCTTCACTTATGTCTATGTGCATATAGAAATATATGTTGAAATATGTATACATACATGAGTATATTTGTATATGAGGGCTGTCGAATAGGGCCGGGGAAAAACTGAGTTTTTTCTGGTTTGAAAAATCAGAGATGTTAGCTAAATCGTTCAGTGGATTTTTATTTTTGCAAAAATGGCGGGATGCTGGACGACAAAACGTTTACAATAGTTCTTACCTACTTAACTCGTTCAGTGCCAGGCATTTTTCTACTATGGATGACCTTAACGCTTCAAAATAAATGAATACAAAATACCTCGACACTCGAAAGATACGTAAAAATTCATCTTTGGGATTTGGGGTCATTTAAATATGACATTTAAGCAAGTTATGAATAAGCTATAAATGTTAGTTTGTGTTAACTTCTCACTATACGTTATTGTTTTATTCTTCATGAAAGCCATCAAAACAGGCTTTGGGATGAAATAGTGGATTTTTTGCGATGGTTCTACGTTCATTTTTACATACAGTAAGTGAATGCATCACAAGCTTTGTGAGAAATACATGTGGGGAAAATGTGGTTAATTTTGGGAAACAAATTATGAATGAATTAGTTTCAAAGTTGTAATTGACAGCACTGATATATACTATATTCATATATTTATACAGGTATAAGGTGGGCGTGCATCGCTCCAATAAAAAAAAGATCCCATAATGTATCCTGTTACATGGGGTGCAATAGCATACAGTATGAATGAATGTCGAGTTGCCTCTAGAGGAGAATTGTCCATTCAGGATTTGACCAAAAAATGTGCGATGGATGTCTTTTTTGTTTTCCCAAGTGAAGCATATCCTCCCAAAAAACAAACAAACAAACCAGGACAAAAGGGCTGCCAGACTTGAAAAATGTTGCGATGATAATGCTGGAAAAGCGGCACGCGGTTTCAACCAATTCACTTCTTTTTGATGTTTTTGCTTTTGGTGGCCTCGGCGTGCCCGACAGCTCGCCTGTTTTTGCAATTGGCTATTTTCTGGTTTTAAAAAAACATATACAGTATATATCTTTTAAATGGAGTGGTCAATTTACTGGGAGGTGAACAGAAGTCGGCCATTTTGTTTCAAGACGACAACATTTCACGAGTTTGGAAAGTTACAAAAATGGCCAACTCATTCGATCCCGAAGACGTAGTTATACGTCTTCTCGGAATCCAGACGATCAGCCCCAAGTACTAAATTATGACAGGATGCACTGCGCTATAAAAATATAACCTGGGATCGAATGTCGAAATCTACTGAGAGATTCGTAAAAATATGTCTGGGTTTGTATGAGGTAATGCCAAATTGGATAAACAGCTATCACACCCCGAAAGGTTTCCAGTATCGATTTCCAACATCAAACAGGAAGTCGGACATTTTTGATCGAAGCAGCCAACAGTAATGTCCCTGGAAATCCCCCACACTATTTTTCACCGATCAACACCAAATTGGCCAGGCAAAAGCCTGAAATTAAACCTTAACAGTTTTTTTCAATCAAATTTCACAAGGTAATGCCATGGAAAATGGCCAACATTCAATCCCAAAGACATATTTATCAGAGGTGCGCAACTTACATTTCTTGCTGGTCCGCCATTCGTCAGGCGCTGGTCTACTTCTGTCTGCACTCACTAATTATTTTTTCTGTTTTAGTACTTAGACTTAAAGTTAACTCCATATCTGTGGTGCTACAGTTACACTGGAATTGAAATACAACACAGTAATAGAAGTGTAACACGAAATCAAAGCCAGCTAAGTCGTTTAACCATAGAGTATCATTCACAATCATGTTGTTATCCCACATTTGAGAAATGCAGGGGATGAGAGTGCAGTTACCAATCATGTCCACCGGATGGCGCGTTATCGTGCTTCTCATTTACACCTGCTTGCCCTCCAGCTATAGAAGAAGGTTTCATTAACATTTGTCTAAATTTCATCTTTACGTACACTGCAAGTAAAACAAAGCGTTGCTGCGGTTGAGTTTTCTAAATAGATAAATAACATTGGAATTTGTACTAGAAAGAAGCAGCAATTTATTTAAATTTCCCGTTTTTTTTTTTTGCATTCCCGTCATTCATTGGTCGGTCTGCGAGTCCCAGATAGGAAATTCTCCAAAGTTTCTGTAGAAAGAAAAAAAGGAAGAACGAACGAACCTCGGATCGAATTTCTCGGACTCTTGAAATATACGTCAAAATACGTCTTTGGGGTTGTGCGAGTTAATGCTAAATTGGTTGGACACATAAGTCAAATTCTCACGGACCCGCATTTGAAATTGAGCGGGAAGTCGGCCGTTTTCGATTGAAGCGGCCCACTTGCCCATGTGACCGTCTTCACCCAGCGACTCCCTGTTTCATGGCCAGAGTCGTCCTCGTGTTACCAGTTTGGAACCCTGATGGTGATGGTGATGATGATGAACAACATTTTGTCAAGAGAACGAGCAAAACTTACACAAAAAGGGACAGTGAACGTTTCTAGATTTTACCTCAACTAACACTTTGTTAATATAAATGGATATTATTTTTATCTTTACAAATATATGACATTCTACAGTGGGGGGTTTTAATGATTTTTTTTTTTAAGTTTTAAATTCGCTCTTAATTTCCATGTACCAACCATGTATTACTGTTCAAATAAACACATCTCAATTCATCTTAGTTGTTTGTTATTGAAATGACTGGAAGTATTTAAGCTGAACAAACATATCAATAGTACTTAAGTGCATGTGTGTGTGTGTGTATATGTATGTATATATATATATATATATATATATATATATATATATATATATATATATATATGTATGTGTGTGTGTGTGTGTGTGTGTAAGTATGTATGTGAGACTATTCCTTAGGCAATGACAACAAGAATCCGGAAAGTGTATTTTGAAGCTATGTAATGTAGCGTATGTATGTTGTCATTGTATAAGTAAGGGGTATTGTGTTGGCATCCTGGAATGTTGCCCAACCTCTTCTATTGTTGTTGCTTTTTCGGGGAGGAGTACCTTCCCCCTCCCTCACCCCCACCCAAAAAATAAGAAATAAATTAGCACAATAGTAAAAGTTTCATAAGTACTCCACACTCTCACGTTATCCTGCATTTACTTGATTTAAAAAATGAAAGGAAAAAAAAAACGTGCACCATTGGCGAATATTTGTGATGATGGTGGACCACGCCGGCCGAGTGACATTCCTCTAGAATAAAAAAAAAAAAGAAACCGGCAGACTGGTTTGACGGGATAGGACTGTTTGTGCGCGCGCGTATTCCTACTCGGCCTCATTCTTCCACAAGAACTAGCTTCACTGCAAATGAGAGGCTTTTAAATGTCGGATATGTTTAGGCAGCATCCACGATGAGAGACCAAGCTGACTGACTGGTGGCGCGTTCTTCGGAAGGACGTCTCAAAGCAATGGCGCAGGTGCGTTATTTGGCCATTTCTCTTCACGGCGACCTGTCATTGGCTACATCTTAATATACAAAGTTTGGATCATTGACTTAAATTCTAATTGAAGCTTGATTCAATCAACATTTTGCTTTTTTTTTATTTGGGAGGGGCGGTGTTTGGGTGCGAGGCGGCGCGCCGTCTTGATCTGACCGCCACCGCCGGGGCCACCCAAAGAGACTTAATAGACAGAAAAAAGCCAAATCTAGTAGGGCAAGTTCGGTTTTTGAATTGGAGGAGAGATTTTGCCGCACGGGATTCGTCAACGGACGGCGCTAACACAACGCGAAGCCGCCATGAAATCCGTACTCATCATTTTTATTTTGATAGCGCGGCTCCACAAATACGTGAAGGCAATTCAAATCATTCAGTTGCTGCATACCGAGCTCACCGTTTTGTAACAACAATTATGCTTTGTAAAGTTGAGAAAAAATGTTTCCATCTTCACCCCCTGCCTGAACGTTAAGCCACGGAGCCCATTTCCTATACGGACGCGATAGTTTACGAGTCACCCGGACGGACAAGAGGCGCACGGCCGTTATCGCAAAGACGCCAAGAAGACAACGCGTTCATCCGTTACCGGCGAGGCTGATATTTTGCGGTTATCTTTTCACCAGGAGACGATAGACTTCAAGGCCCTGAGGGCCAGATTCCAAGAGGAAGAACTCCTGCTGAGGCAGCCCGGGGTGAAACCGGCGCTCCCGGAGAAACCCAAGGTAGTCCCGCCTCCCGCCGGCCCCGCGTATTACCTCCCGGCGGGGGCCCGTCCTTCGCTGCTAACCTCCATCAAGCAGACGCTGGACGGAAGGCCCGGCGTCGGCCCCAGGGTGGTCTTCAAGGATGACAAGAAGACGACCCCGACGGACAGGAACGAAGGGAAGCTTAAGGTCGGTAAAGACGAAGCGACCGAGGGAAGCAAGGAGCCGCTTGATGAGCGTTCGCTGTACCACAAGCTGAAAAATGACAATTCCAAGGACAGGAAGCCCCAGCCGGTGACAACCAAGGATCTGCTATCACCATCCGCGCACTCGGCGGTTCTCAACTCTAAGAAGAAGGCTTTCTCGGGTTTGAGGCGGCCCGCAAAACCCCATCCGGACGCGGTTCCCGCAGATCCCGTCTCGGATACGCCCGTCTCGGATACGCCCGTCTCGGATACGCCCGTCTCGGATACGCCCGTCTCGGATACGCCCGCCCCGGACGGTCCCGTACTCGCCCCGCTCATCCCGATACCTCCCGAGTTTGACGACGTAAATCCAGAGCCGGAAACCCTTGCGCCCAAACTTGTGTCCTTGCCCGGTTCCGATATGGCGCCGCCCCTCTCGCCCGGCTTCGGCCCCCCGCCCGCCTTCGTTCCGGCTCCCTACTTCCACTCCCTAGAAAGCGAAACCCCGCCGGAGACAGAATCTCCTTCCCTTCCCGTTTCCGTACTTGACTTGATCCCTCCGCCCGAAGTTCCCTCCCCTTCGCGGTCATCTCCCGAATCTCAATACGGATCTTTGGGCCGGGCGGCGCCCGTCAGTATCGAAGCCATGCTGAAGCCCCGGACCCCGGCAGAAGATCCCGCAGCCGAGGGTTCCGTTTCAGCCCTTTCGGCCCTGGGGAGAGCAGAAGACATGAGCCAAGCGAGGAGGGGCGCCGCCAACGACCATAGGATCTTCGATGCCCTGCAGAAGGCCCGCAGGAAGTCACGCCGCAAGTAAGCCGTGCATATCGCGACGGTAATGTCGCGACGGTAACGCTATCGACGCTGACGCCTGACATTTTCGGTCTCAGCTCTCAGACAAACGGTTCGGTCTCCGGTACGCCCCCCCCGGAGGATTTCCACCTACCTCAAAGCCCCGGCGTTTCGCTTACAGACCTTCCGTCGTTTGACTCCGACATTCAGGCCGGAAGGCGCGACAGTATCCGTCGCGGTAAGTCCTCAACCATCGGTCTCGCCCGCTTTGAAAGGTCTGTGCCGCGGATCCCCTGTTTTTTATTCACCCTAACTCTAACCGTCGGTCCGTCGCTCCGTCGGCCCAATTGGCGGCACTTCCGCCCATGCTTCCTTTCGGGACTGGAGTTCCGCACCTATGATCTAAATCGAAGAAATCTGAGCTATTCTACACATTTGCCGATGCATAGACATGCAAGCGTGTGGCTAACATCGCAGCCATCGTGACATAGGGCCAACTAGCTCACAAACAAACTAGCTTGGGCAGACTATGGACTGACCGGCATTATTATCCCGAGAACTCCGGAACAGGTTTATAGAGCCTGTCGTGACCACATTTAAGATGATGCTGTAACTCATAAAAGATTTTGCCGCCTTGAGGGAGACGGTACATTCCTCCAAACGTGTTTGGATTTCCCGTCGGGCAAATGTTTGAAATGCTTTGAACCTACGTAAATATTCTGAGGAGGCCAAAGTTTTCTCAACAGTCACCTCACTAGAACTTTCTCAACCGGTTTGCTTTCCTCGCAAATCAAATTCCGTCACTCCCGAGGGCGAGACCCCGTCGTCCGATGCCAGGCGCGTCCGAGCGATAACGTGCCGGAATTGTTTGTTTGGGATTAATGAAGTCAAAAGCGTGCGCAGGGCAAGTCTCGCCGACGTTTGAGGACGCAAACGAGGCGTCATCGGACGTCGCGGACGAGAAGGTCCTCTCGGGCCGATCCGATACGGGGCTTCCTCGGAGGGAGCCCGCCAAACCCGCCATCAAAACGCCCAACGTCGTCCCTCCGCCCCCTCCCAGGAAGCGCGACGGTACGTTGTTACTTTTGGACTGGAAAGCGGGTTCGCGACTCTCAAAGGTAAAGGTGAGCTGTGCCTTATCCATCCCAGCGCCTTCCAAATTCCCGGAGGTGCCTTCCAAATTCCCGGAGGTGCCTTCCGCCGGTGAGCCGCGGTTCGGGGGGGTGACTTTAGATGGACCCTCTCCAGCGTTGGCGGCGTCCCGACGGGGTGACGGGGAATTGGCCGGTCCGGATATGGCGGACGGAGAAAGCCTCCCGGCGTTGCGCGACGACGGCACGGTTCCCACGGGCCCCAAAGGACCGGCGGCGCCGGGCCGGGTGACCCCGGACCGGGATCGTCGGCGTTTCTTAACCTCGCCGGACGGTCAAGCCGCAGCGGGGTAAGACGCGCGCGCCACCAAAATCTTTTGCAATTACCGAGATTTGCCGTTTGCCGTACAGAAATCAAGTTTACGACGCGGGTCCGGGGAATTCCAATGAGGACGGGCAAAGAAGGAAGGCAAAGACCGAAGTGGGGAGGAAAAAGAAAGGGCCTCCAAAAAGTAAGACGGCGAGGAGCGTGTAAGATGGTTTGCTTGCTATTTTTAAAGGGCGCATTAAAATCCCAAGATTATCGAGTCCAATCAGGTCCAGAGAGTAAAAATCGGAGCTTCTTCTCCACTGCCAGATTAATGAGTTGAATTGACCATAAGCCCCCGTGGCTGAAGCTAAACTGTGGAAGGTTTTTATTTTCACTTTCTGGACCTGGATTCCCCTCTCTGACGTTCAGAGGAGAAAAAAAGATGGCTGCGGGTTATATTCCGGGGGTGCTTCCGACGCTCTTGAATGGTAAGACGAAAAGACCGTCAAGTGACTTTTGAGGTTTTTGCGTTTGTACCTTAAATATGATGGTAGCCCTCGAACCGGAAAGTTTTGATCGAAATCATTTCTGTCTTTAATTCCAAATCGTGCAAGCTCGAAGGAAGTTGCGACTTACGGGCGGGCGTAAGCGATGGCGGATAATAACGGTGGCTTTATTTGAACGTAAATGATCATAGCGCCTAACTGATCGGCCGCCGAGTTAGTCCGATTGCGTCGCTTCATTGATTGTTAACCAGATCACCGCAACGTTTTTCTACTACAGATCCATACGCCGACGCCGCCGTTGAATCCGTAAGTAGACGGCTTAGTAAAAATGGAGTGTCGCAAAGCCATGCAGGTTGAATTGAGCCATCTAGTTTTTTGTTTTTTGTTTTGTTTATGCAGAATGAAGGCAATAACAGGGCCAGCTGGTTTGGGAGGTAAGGCTGTCATTTTATTTGTATTTTTTACATTTTAGCATTGAATGTTTATTATGACTGTTTTAAATATACAAAAGTATAATCCATTGTTTTGTATATGTAGTTAAATGATCTTTTTCACTTCTGTATATTTTGTGATTCATTTTATTTTTGTGAGTTTTGTTTCAGTACTTCAGTTCAATATTTGATTTGAGGTTTTCTAAAAGTGTTTTATATTTACTTTTGATTATTTAAATAAATATATTTTAATGCGTGCTTATTTTTATTGACACTTTTTATTCATTTCATTTTTATCGTTCGTATTTTAATCGTTGTTTTTTATTAGATTTTATCCATTGGCATTTTTTGTATATCAGTCAAATCTGAATCTTTTTCGTCAGATTTTTTGGACGTTATTCTTATTAAGCTGTATTTATTTATTTGTTGTTATTAATACGTCGTATTTCTTGATGCTTTTTTCGAATCGTGTTTCATCGCGAGAACGGCAATCGGCCGTTATTGCATTGTCCGTATACTTTTTATAGGCGGATATAAAAAGAAATATTTTAGTTTGTATTTTCGCACATTTTATTCCTCGGTTTTTTTTGACCATTCATCTGATACATTTGTTTGTTGAGTAGCGTTTGGTTGCGTGCGTCGACCTGATCGGAGTTTGATCGCGTTTGGGCAGAGGCGACAAGAAGTCGGCGGCGGCGTCGGGGGGCCCGGACGACAAGGAGCTGAAGAGGCGGGAGAAGCGGCGGCTGGACAGGGAGAAGAAGGAAGTGAAGGAAAGGCAAGAGCGAGAGAGGAAGGAGCGGAAGGAACGCGAGAAGCGGCGGAACGAGGTCGAGAAGAAATTCAAGGTGAGCCCGAGGCGGCCCGAGGGAAACCCGTCGGGATTCATTCCTCCCGCCGGGGCCTCGGAGGCGGGGCTTCCAAACGCGCCGGGCCGAGGCGGAGATGTTTGGCCTTCCTTCCCTCGACGCCTTGATTTGGGCTTCTTTACTTTCCGACGCGCTTTCCTTGGCTTGTGTGCCTCACGCACCCTCTTGCTTCCTGCCTTCCTTCCAACATTCTTTTCTATCTTCTTTCCGTTTCCCATTCCTCCCGCCTAACCTCAGACTTACTTGTCCTTCCTTCCTTGCTTCCTTCTCCTTCCCTTCCTCCCTCGGGCCGAGGCGGAGATGTTTGGCCTTCCTTCCCTCGACGCCTTGATTTGGGCTTCTTTACTTTCCGACATCCTTTCCTTGGCTTCCTGCCTTCCTTCCAACATTCTTTTCTATCTTCTTTCCGTTTCCCATTCCTCCCGCCTAACCTCAGACTTACTTGTCCTTCCTTCCTTGCTTCCTTCTCCTTCCCTTCCTCCCTCCTTCCTTCGTTCCTCCCTTGTAGCCAACATTCCCTTGTCTTTTCTCATTCCTCCCACCTCACGTCAGACCTACTTTCCCTTCCTCCCTTGCTTAGGTTACAGGTCAGGAGGAGGCCATGTACCGGGCCACGGTTACCGTGACAACCAAAGGACGCAAGGACGACCTGCCCGTCCGGTACGGCGACAACATCGGCATCGTTCGCACCACCAACTGCCCGAAAGGAAAATGGTTGGCCAGGGACCTGGCAAACAACTGTAAGTCACATGACCTTCAAATACACCTTTCATTGGATCGGGGTTAGGGTGGAGTGTTTTTTTGCTTTCTTTTTTCTCCTTCAAGACGGATACGTAGCGGTGGACCACGTGGAGCTGGACATCAAGGAGATGTTGGAACTGGGAAGGAAAACGTCCAGCACGGCCGTGAGCGGCCCGGTGCGAGTGGACGGTGCCCCCCCGCCGGGCAGTGGGTATGTGCGGGGAAGGGAAACCGAATCCAAAACCCATCCCCTATAGTCGAGGGAAAAAGTCCCATGTTCAAATGCCACCAGATGATACCGAACTCCTCCAGTCTTTCTCTATCATATTATACCAGTATTACACCTGTCCTGATCCCGCCTTATTCCCCCAGGACTAAGAACTTCCCGCAGTCAAACGAGAGCTGTAAGCTTTCTTCTTCTTCTTCTGCGCACACGCACACGTACTGTATATAATCACACAGACGTGTATTAGAGTGGAGTCGTTTTCCAGTTTCAGACGACAGCGAGGAATGGACCGGCGATGACGACGACGCCTTGCCCTCCCCGACGGGTTTTGCGTATTCACAGCCGCATCTGTGAGTCCGTGCCAATTCGGCCTTCGGTATCGTTGTCCTTGACTCATGTTCCCTCTCCGTGGGCCGCTATCTCTTCATCTATAGGAGGCGGAACCACGCAATCTCCATGCCGAACATGGGTAACCATCACGCATATTTCTTGTGTTTCGGAGTAGAGTTGCGGTAGGCTTGTAACAAAGCTGATTTTTTTCAACATATAGCAATAATAGTATTTCCAATGTAAATGTAGTTGAGCTCAATTTAATGGACGTTGCGCTGCTTTCGCTGGTGCAGTCTGACGTAGATGTCGCTGCTGTCATATTGGTCGTTCTTTGCAGGGGATAAAGAACATATTTGATCGTGCTAAATTGTCTGCCTACATGTGTCGCATCACCGATTGTGCCTGAAGAGCACACAAAGGCTTTTCGCTCATCGATGGCGTATCCGCTTACGAGTTCGCGACGAGCCAGCGGAGTTCTGTCGTCATTTTTAATATAAAAAGCATCAATTTCCTGTTATCCTATTATGTTCAGTTAGACGCTATACCATGAAGCGAAAGTAGCGAAACGTACCCCTACCACTTGTATCTCAGGATACCAGCGTTACGTCCCATCGTATCGAAGCAGAAACGACAAATCCCAGCACGCGTTGCATTTTCCGCCAGTCTACTCCAAACAATGTATTCAAAGTGTGTGTTTGGCTCCCTCGAAGCAAACGCGGATCTCGACGTCAGCCACCGGCGCGGTCGCGGTGATATCCAAACAGGCGGCGCTAACGTCCAGTGAGTTCAGCGCCTGCTTTTCCGCTACGGTGTATGATGCGCAAAATAACATTCGTATGTTTTGTGTGTGTGTGTGGTTTTTTTTTTAATCAGAGGCAATCATGAAGCACTTGAAAAATTGGCAACGTTTTTCCATTCGCCCAAAGCAGCTGCCCGGTAATGCGACACAATCTTCCAAAGCGTATCGCATCAAATAACGTATCGCGAGAAATAACTTTTTTTTTTTTTTTTACAGCAATACTCAACCGGAAACAAGTAAGTCACGCCTCCGATTTTGAAACATTCCAAAATCAAAACAGGGGGATTTTGGTTAAGATTCAAGTTAGGGCCTCAACATGCCATTTGACTCAGCAGAAGGTCAAAAAGATCCCAGGAGTGATGACAAATGAAAATATTTGATCGTACGGAAGACTAGCTCGCTGACATGCCGTTTTCCTTTGACATGTTGCTTTCTTGCCAAATAAGCCACCTTTTGACCTGCTTCTCAGGGCCTGTGCTTGGAGGTCAGCGTGCTGTTCATCGGTGAGTCACGCGCCCGCACGCACGCGTGAGTCACCCTGTTTAAAAAAGCACGGGGAGTGAGCAAAGCATAATTAGTGACTTATTATTCGCTCACGGTTAGATTTTTAAATGTCAGCTGACACGTTAACAACATGAGACAGAAAAGTCCATTTTGACACCAAAAAGTCCTTATGAAACCAATCGTTTTTATGCCAACGCCGATGACTTTGTACCAAACGATATACTGTATACACACACACACACTATGTTTTGGGGATAAAACACAATAATTAACAAAGACAGTTTATGATTTTTTTCGGTAGGAATGGGGTTAATAGCCTAGATCGGTACCCCCTGTGAAATATATCAATAAATATATTAATACATTTTTTTCCACAAAAAAGAATCGAGAACTGTTCTAAAATAATATGAATAAATAAATATGTATTATTTATTGATTATTATTAAACATAAAGCGTCCTGTTTGGGGTTACAGTAGAGATTTGTTCACCAAAATAAATCATTAATGAATAATAAATGATGTTCCCCCCAAAAATAATCAACATAAAGTGTCAGACCAGTTCTCAAAAAGAAATGGTTACGAATAAATAATCGTCCACAGAAAAATATTCAACTTTTGGGATCATAGTTGAGATTCATAAAAATGAACTTGACAGGTAACGAGAGGTGGAGGAGAATCTGGGTCTTTAAAATAATGAAATGTAATTACCCACTGAACATAAAATGTTTTATGATTTTCCCAAAACAATGAATTCATTCCATTTTTTTTTTTTTTTCACGTTTGCTTTATTTCAAATCTCCAGTACCCCCTGAAGTTCTTCCAAGTTCCCAGGGGAACTAGTAGCCTTATTTACATACCACTAGCCTACATAATAGCATAGTTGCCAATCATTTTTTTAACGTAAACGATACGAAACTGACAGTTATGCTATTAGCATAAGCGAAACGCTAACGTATGATGTCGCTTTATTGTTAGCGCCTCGTAAGCGATAAAGCAATTCGTCATACGAAAAGTCGATAAAATGATAGGCGCTTCCTAGAATTGTAGGCGCGTCCTATATTTGTTGGGTTACAGTACTAACATTTTTTTCTCTCCGCAGGTCTCTGACGATGGACTTTGAGCATCCCGATTCGCTCATTTTACCGCCTCCAGACCTTTACGCCGACGATAGCGAGTAGAAGGAGAAAAGGGGTGAGGAAGCAGCCCGTTTCTTTTGTACGCCTTCTCGGATGTTTTGTTCACTTCTTTTTTTGTTTTCTTTTTGTTTTGCAGCAACCTTTCTTCACCTTGTGAAAGCCTTTTCTTCCTTTTTTTTTCATCACGTGGAAAAGATGGGACCTTCTCTTGGACTTCTTCGTGTTGCAAAGCTAGAAGATGGCTCATTTGAACGCACAATTGTTGCTTTCCAGAAGACAATTATGAGCTCCGTGATTGGATCAACGTTCAGGTCCATCTCGAGCATTTTCCTGTTTTTTTTTTTTTTTTACCAGTTTTCAGTGTTTTAGCCTGTGAGGGAAGATATAATCGTAGATGTTAGCTATTATCCTTCGCTGCCGGCTTCCTTCTTTCACACCCGTCCAAATTTCATTCAGAAATTGGACTCATAATTGTAATGTCGTCAGGGGAGAAAAACGGTCGATATTTTTCTTTTTAATTTTTAAAAAACTTTAACTGCGATTTGTATTTTCTATATAGCGATTGCAATTGAAGTCATTCACCAACATTGACGGCTGTAGACGTCAAAGATCTATTTTTACTAGGCCGGAAGTGAATGTCTTAATAAGGTCCTCTTCCCACGTGTTTTTTTTTTTTTTTTTTTTACACAAACTTAAGTACTATAATTAATATCAGCATTATTAAACATAATTGTTTTGGTCTTGTAGGTCAGGCTAAAATAAAAGGAAATGAAGGCATGTTTTTAATGTTTTTTTTTAAGATGAAGAAGAGCAGTATTGTACTTTATAAAAAAAAAATTCAGCTATGACATCATTAAATAGTATGTAAAGAAATTGTTTTTGCTGTATTTTTGCTTCTATTCAATGGACGTTGTGCTGGTGTGCAACATGCAGGCCAATTTATAATTTAAGATATCAGTTTATACTGCTGGATTAGATTGTGTAGGGTGTGTATATATATATATATATATATATATAGGCAATATTTGTGTACTTATCTAGTCTTTAAAAAAACAACAAAAATCCAATAATAGCACATTAAAAATAAATTTTCATAAATCCTAACCCCCCCCCCATCCATTTCTGATCCAAGTTTCAAATTTAGGTGATCGGGCCCGATTTCTGATCTCGTAATCAGAATCTCCACACCTCTAGTTCACGCCATTATATGTATATATATATCGTCCAAAACACTTCCGTTAAAACCAAACCATCCTGAAACATCCCGCTCGATTTTTATTTAGGCACCTTCCGAGACCTTTGCTCGACCCAAATTGTGGGAAAATACGGATGGAAAGGCAACACGTGGATCTTTTGTGTATTTGTTTATTGTCATTTTTTTTAATAAATACTCATTAAAGTGCAAAAAATCATAACAGCAACTCCATGCGATGCATAACGAGATCAATCCAAAATCTTCACAATCGCAGAAACGGCGGACACGCACGCACGCACGCACACACGCACGTATACAAGAAAATCATAACCCAAAACAAGGACAGCAACACTTTGGTATAAAAAAATGTTTGCATGTGATTTTTTGGGAGACATTGGGTGTGTGCGACGTTCTAAATTTGGATTTTTTTTGCATACGTACAGTACAGTCCACAGCCTCAGAGGGAAAATATTTTCGTGGCTAAGAAAGTAGCGAGTGCCTTCCATTGGGGGGGGGGGGTAACTTTAGTGTGTATGCCTTGGCCACAAGGGGGCAGCTTAATACGTTTTTTTTTTTTTTTTTTTACAGAGAATGAATAACTTATTACTGTAATAACTGATATATTTTCTGATATCCGTCGCTTAAAGGGTTGTTTATACCACCGTAAATTTGATGCTGTTTGTGTTAGCGTTAAGCTAATAAACTTTAAGGCAAAGTTATGTGTTCAAAATACACAATATGACAATTTAAGTGTGGCGGTGAACTTCAGCTGGAAGTGGCAAGAAATGACAACGTTTGGGGTTTTTTGGCAATTTTTGCTCAAGTCTTGATTAGCGTGAAATTTGCCCATATGCGGAGGATTAGAGCCAGTGAAGAAGAAAAAAAACCAGGATGGCAGGATTCGAACTTTGATCTGAGAATTCTCGCTGTAAAGTCAGAATTAGGACTGAAAAATGAGATTTTTTTGACTTTAACGACAGAATACTCACTTTCATTCGTCTGAATTTTTACTTGAAGTGCTTAGTTTTCACTTTGAAGTTGGAATTCTCACTTTAGGCGCAATTCTTATATTAAAGTGAACATTTTCACTTTAAAATGAGAACTCTGAGATAACAGTCGGATTCCCGCTACCTTTTCTTTACGTCACTTTGCGTATTAAACCAAACAAACAAACAAAAACGTGCTTTTCACAGAAGTAATTGCACTATTCATCCCATTGGAGCCCAAAACATAGAAAATCTTACAAAACAATGATTGATACAATTCTAAAGAATGCGGAGAATATCCAAAGTAACATCAATACATAAATATATATACAGTGTTTCTTTTTTTTAACCGACTGTACTTGCATACAGAAAATGGAAGGGGTGAAAACAATCGTTTTGAAACTTTTACGATCAGTGCGTTATAATAATCAAATGGTCAAGAAAAGCCGATCGTTTGAATTGCATGGCTATTACGCTACCTAGCGTTCGTGGGCTTTTTCACCTTCGAGTCCTTATTGGTTAAACCGGTTGCTTTTTGAATGCATTTTCACGTACGGGACGTCGACGTTTGTTCGTTAGCAGTGAGCGAGTGGGTTCCCAATCGAGAAAAGCACACGCAGCTTGCTTTACGTTTACTGCTGCATTTCGAGCAAAGGACTCGTTTTCAAAATGAATAAAAAAAGAAAGAAGGAAAGGGAAGGGAAGGGAAGGGAAGGGAAGGAAAGGAAAGGAAAGGAAAGGAAAGGAAAGGAAAGGAAAGGAAAGGAAAGGAAAAGGAAAGGAAAGGGAAAGGAAAAGGAAAGGAAAAGGAAAGGAAAGGAAAGGAAAGGAAAGGAAGAGGAAAGGAAAGGAAAGGAAAGGAAAGGAAAGGAAAAGGAAAGGAAAGGAAAGGAAAGGAAAGGAAAGGAAAGGAAAGGAAAGGAAAGGAAAGGAAAGGAAAGGAAAGGAAAGGAAAGGAAAGAAAGGAAAGGAAAGGAAAGGAAAGGAAAGGAAAGGAAAGGAAAGGAAAGGAAAGGAAAGGAAAGGAAAGGAAAGGGAAAGGAAAGGAAAGGAAAGGAAAGGAAAGGAAAGGAAAGGAAAGGAAAGGAAAGGAAAGGAAAGGAAAGGAGAAGGAAAGGAAAGGAAAAGGAAAGGAAAGGAAAGGAAAGGAAAGGAAAGGAAAGGAAAGGAAAGGAAACGGAAGGAAAGGAAAGGAAAGGAAAGGAAAGGAAAGGAAAGGAAAGAGTGTCCCCTCGCTACATTGCGCTTCGGTTACAGCAGCTTCTTTTGATCGCGGATTCACTTTCACACAAGTTTACGTCGCTATTTGTTTTGCCATTTTCCTTCCTTTTTTAGTCCAAAAAATCAAGTCATTTTCAAAATTCAAGGTTTTGCCAGGTTTACCTCACTATTTTTATATATTTTCCTCCTAATCAGTTGGACTAGACAATTCCATTTTTTTTTCAAGAAAAAAGTTTGATCGATCAGATTGTGGGGATTTCCAAGAATAACCCTAACTTCATTTTGTGATGTATTTATTTTGATGATTAGGTACCTGGAATAGATTGTGTGAACTATGCATAGACGTATAAACACGTCTTTGGTACTGAATGACTTCATTTGTAATATGTCAAGTAAAACTTTTGGGCTTATTGGGGGGGGGTTGGTGTCAAGCAGATCACATTGAACAGTGTTGATAAGAGATGGGGGGGGGGGGGGGCGTAACAGCAGAAAGGCAACAGTGCATTGTCAAAAATAGGAGGACGGTTCAGCTTTAGACTTCCCTCCATATTTCGCATAAAAATAATAAGCGGTACACACACGCGCATTTGTTTAAGGCAGCTGGACAAGCTTGTGCGGCGTGCACACACACACACACACACAGACACACACCATCTCACAGTGCTCCTTTTCGAAGCATCCGTGACTTTGCCCATTGGCGCCGCCTTGTGGCAACTTTACACGACCGCAGGCCCTTTTCAGGAAATCCGCCGGGAGCGGGGAAGGCTTTACTTTTAAATGCGTATTATGCTGTCAAGACGTTTGACACGTTCTGTCAAGACTTTTGACACTTTGATGAGCGTTCGCACGTGCGACTGCCCGCCTTAAAATTTACTGTCCAAATTACAGGCGTATGTGACGTTTGTTTGGCTCAACTTGTCATGAGTCGACTCGCTTGCGTACGTCGTAATGACGGCTCTTAAATAATAATATATGCATTTTGGATTGGGCCTGGAATACTTTATGGCTAGTTATCTTGTCACTTTTTGCATTTGTTTAATTGCTGCACTGGTAGCAAAGTCAAATGTTTTGCTCCTCATTGGGTGTTTTGGTGTCGATTAATGTTAGCGTCTAGCTAGTCATGTTTTAATGCTATCTGATTTTTTTTTGTACGACCTCGTCTAAAGTTTTATTGTTCATAAACGTCGGCTTTTAGCATGTTTTAATGCGATTTGAGTTGATGTTTTTACTCCTCGTTTAGTGTCAAATTGTTAGTGGATGTTAGCTTCCAGCTAGCCCATGCTATTTGAAGAATTTCTTGCGCCACATTGTTTTTTTTAAATATTAGTGTCTAATGTTTTGATGTTATTTAATTGTTTTGCCCCTCATTTGTTTAATTATGCTATGGTATTAGTCATGTTTTAATGCCACTTGACTGTTTTTTTTTCCTCCTCATTTTCCCTTTGTTTTGTTTCTGAATGTTAGCTTCTAGTTTGCGGCCTTCTCGCAACATCTATGGGTAATTATTATGTTAATTCATTATTGAGTTATCAAATGATGTGATGAAATGAATCATTTATATGGTGCAATTATGAACATTGTTTCTTTTGCCATGAGTGACTGGAACTTTTTTGAAAATCTGGGAGTCTTGACAGTCAGCACGCTGCGGGCTCGCTTGACTTTTTGTGGACGTTCCTCGCAACGTTTCACTTTCCTCCAAATAGGAGGTGCGCCATTTGCCCCGCCCCCTGCCCCTCCTCAACTGTTCCTTCCGCGCCGATAACGAGGCTTCGGAAGAAGATTTGAATTCCTCCTTCAAATGCTTTGTTGGCGGGGCTCTATTTTTTTCTAGCCTACAGTCGGTCAGAAAATAATTTGGGCCGATTTTTGTACGGGTGGTTTGATTTCCCCACAGAGACCGATCGTACTTGCTATCGGAACGTTCTAACGGGGGTGGGGTGGACTTTTTCAGATGGCTTTGGCGGTCAATGCAAAAAGTCAGACTGAGATGGCGCATGTCTGCGCCGCGTCATAAACGCCGCGACGTGAGCTTCGCCATCCTTTGGGATAGGAATAAAAAGCCTTTAAATAACGTGATCCAAGCCTAAAAATAACCTCTCTCCAAAAAAATAAATAGCAATCTGAATAATCGGCATCTACAAAGTGATTTTGCTTGTTCGGCTACATGGCGCGACCGCGACGTAAATATAACGTGCGCGGATAACGGCCTTTTCCGTTTCCATCCACGCGCTCGCTCAAGACGGCGTCGGGATGAAGCCTTTACAGTGGGGGGCGATGTTCCGGCAGTTGAAAAGGGAAGGCGGCGATGGTTCTCCTTTTCCGTTTGGTTACCTTTGCCGCCTGGCGGTCGGAGATCCGCCGCCTCCCCTGGAAGGTCCCGTCCCGAAAGCGGGTCGCGTTTGACGCCGGGGCTCCCGTCGCCTTCCTCTTTTTTTCCCTCCTCCCGCCCGCCGTCATCTCAGCGGGCCAGCGCGGTGATGAGACTGGCGCACATCTCGAAGAAGTCCATGGTGTGCGAGCCCTGGCGCGGGGCCGGCGCGGGCGAGCCGCCGCACAGCGAGCCCGGCAGGGACGAACTGAGCGGAGGCATTTCGGCCGCGTGGCTGGCAGAGTCCACGCTGAGGCGCGGCCGGTGCAGGCCCGCCGCCGAGCCGGAGCGCCGAGGCGTGGACGAGCCCGACTTGAAGCCGGCCGCCTCCGTCGCCTCGTCTGGGGCGCGGGCGGGGGGGGTAGGGTGAGTCGGTCGCGCTCCATCTCGTTCCCGAACTAAATTCTTCTAACGAGACGGTCCCGTAGACGGCGGCGCCGCGGGCCGTTTTTGTCGATTCATCTAGCGACCGTCTTGTCAATTAACGCTCGATGAACCCTTTTTCCGCCGATTCTTCCACACTCTACTCGCAGTATTTTAGCCGAGGGGTGGCACTTTCCTGGAATTGTGATGAGTTGCTTGCGCCGATTTAAACTTTGACACGTCGCTCGCAATCTGGGTGAAATTTCAGCTTCCTAGTATCTTGTTTCAACGCTTTCAATTTGATGTCAAATGCTTTTGATGTAGTTATCAAAGGAATGGCCAAAATACCCCAAAAGGGTCCAAAAAAACCTGGTTTCCGACTTAGCGGTAAATAAGATCGAACCTTTTTTTTTTTCAATTACTGATCGGAAAACAGACAAAAAATGCACATTTTTCCTACAGTCAAACGTGCCTACGGGAGTGCCGAGTCACAATGCGCTAGCGAGGTTTTTGCCACTTACCATCTATGCTCTTGAAGTCCAGGAGGTAGGATCTGTTGTCCACCTGGTAGAGCTGCAGGCTCATTTTCACCAGGTTGCCCGTCACGGGGTTTTTCCTGCGCACTCGCAGGTGGTACGGGTTCACCACCTGCCGAGCAAAACCCAGTCTATAAATATATTTAGTGTGAAAATACATGCCCTTGGTCATTTTTTCACTTTTAGACTAACCTGCAACCTGCATAAACACTGTGAAAAGTAGGTAACGGTTGTTGAAAGTTGATGCATGTTGCTTTTTTTCACTTGAAAAAGTATATCGTTTTAGGTCTACTTATACAAGTATTACAGGTAATAATCTTATTTCTGGTCAGCGCGGCGAGTGGGAGGGGCGCACGGTTTTCTTTTCCCTCCTTTGCAAAATATAAGAGAGAAGCCGTCCCCGCCCACCTTCCAGTGGAAGCCCAGGTGCTTCATGGCCCTGTACACCTCGGCCATGATGTCGTAGGGCCGGCTCTGGCTGCGGATGCCCAGGTGCCACTTGGCCTTCTTGACGGCCAGCGGCTTGGGTCGGGTGGTGTTGAGGGCGTCCAGGGGGCAGCGCGCCTTGGGGCTGTCGGCCAGCAGCGGCGGCATCCGCTCCGGGTGCGGCTTGACCCCCGGCGGCAGCGGCGCGCCGTCCTCCATGAAGGAGCCCTGCGGCGGGCTGGAGGCCAAGTAGAACTCGCTGGCCTGCGTCATGATGCGCCGGTTGTCTATGATCAGGTGATAGGCCACCGCTAGCTGGTCCTGCGCGGACACGGGGGACGCTCGCCACTGGCGTTTCCAAAAATGGAGACGAGTGGAAAGAAACCGGCAAAGATACCTGAGGATCGCCGCCGAAGAGGCTGGAGACCACCTCGGGCTCGCTGCACTCGAACTTTTCGCACACTTCTTTGACGGCCTCCTCGTCCAAGACGGTGGCGTCGTAGGACGGATCCTCGGGAAACAGGTAACCCGGAAGATCCCCTTTGAACCACTCGTGCTCCCTGCGAGGAGGACAAAGTTTTTGCGGATGGGGCCGATTGACGACGTCGACTTGTTTAGGGTCCCCCACCTGATGTCCTTGATGGCGGCCCTCTTCAGCGGGTCCACCTGCAGCATGTGCATCAGCAGCGAGGCCACCGAGCGCGTCAGGTACTCGGGGATGTAGAAGACGCCCCCTCGGATCTTTTTGAACAACGTGGGTACGTGCTCGTCGTCGAAAGGCAGCGTGCCGCACAGCAACGCGTACAGGATCACGCCGCAGCTCCAGATGTCCACCTCCGGGCCCGCGTACAGCCTGATGACAAGGTAAGGGTTGGGCTCGCGCCAACGTGCGGGAAGCGTTGCCCCCCGGCGCTGGGATGGCAAAGCGCTTGATTTCAGCCCTCCTCGAAAAAGGCCTCTGACCGTTTGAATGTTAACGGATGTTAAGATCGGCTTAACGAATGTCCTCGCTATAGAAAGTATAGCCGCGCGGTAACGCGCGCACCTTCCCGAGATGACCTCCGGAGCGGCGTAGTTGGGCGAACCGCAGCTGGTCCTCAGAAACTCGCCGTCGGACATCATGTTGGACAAACCTGTCAGCCGGACACACACGCACACACCGAACACGCTGAGCGTTCCGTTCGTCATAAAGGCGACTTTTCCTCGTTTACGAGGCGAAAGGGCGCGCTCGCATCTTGAGCCGCCTGCCCCCGCCAAGTCTTCCGAGCGCCAGGCAACAAAGCTCGCCTGATGAGATGACGCCTGTCAGAGCCTCGGCCTCGCACTCCGACCTTCCCTTATCTTTCATCCGCCGTGTCCTTAACACTCTCTCCGACCGCAAACCCCCCCCCCCCCCCCCCCCCCCGAGCGTCGACCCCCCCTCGGTTCCCTTCCTATCGGATGACAGCGGGCCTGGAGGCATTCGCCCAAGCTGATATGAGACCCGATCTGTTGCTAGGTGCCCCCTCCACGCCCCCCGCCGATCGCTGAGCCTGTTTTGGAAAACGGATCGGATACAGGAAGTTGGCTCCCACTGAAATTTGGATTGGTACATAAGCACGTCTGATGATTTTTCATGTGGAATTTCTTTTAGGATTCAGGCAAGATCACTAAAGTAGTGTGGAAAACAAGTCCTTTGTGGGTTTCTTCATTTGACGGAGCAGACTAGTAAGCCTGTGTGAGGTTAGAGAAAGGAGGTCCCTATTCCAATTTGTCTGCGTCACGTGAAAGGTTTCCGTTTCCTGATTGGCTGTGTCGGCATATCCCAGACATCCAGCTGAGGAAGCGCAATTGCTCTGATGAGCAAATCCTGCAAATGTTGAGGCTCGTTTGTAAAGTTAAAAAAAGAACAACTCCTACCAAAGTCGGCGATCTTGGCATTCTTGCTGGCGTCCAGCAGGACGTTCTCGGGTTTGAGGTCCCTGTGGACCACCATGTGTCTGTGGCAGTAGTCCACAGCCGAGATAATCTGCTGGAAAAGACGGCGGGCCTCCGTGTCCTCCACCTGGCGGATGAAGGAGACGGGAAACAAAGAGGAAGTGGGGGAAGGTCACAAAATATTGTTGAGAACCAAGCTTTGGGTTCGTCTTGTCGCTTTGCTCTTGGTGTCGATGAAAATAAAGCGTTATCTTTTTTAACTCATGCAATACTGCCAATTCCCAGTAAGAATGAATATTTGATGTCTACGATTGGCTGTCGATGAGTTAAAGGTGAAAATAACAACATTCAATCCCAGAAGCCTGTTTTTACCTTTTGTTGTTTTATTTTGAAGTTGAGACATTCAAACCCAGGTACCGCTTTACATTTCTTTCAATTTGATTCATTCATTAGTTTAGCTGGGTACTAAATCGCCAGTTACTTTGTGTAACTAAGTGCCCGGATCTAAAGGTCCAGTTATCATGAAATGATGTTTGTTATCGCTACAGACAATGGTAAATGCAGCACCTAACGAAAAACAGTGGAAATATTACACACTATCCCTTTAAATGTGCATCCGGTGAATGCATAAATCAGCTCTTACCCGTCCGTGTTTACAGATGTAATCAAAAAGCTCCCCTCCAGAAACGTATTCCATAACCATGAAGAAATCTGTTGGCGTGCTTATCACTTGATACCTGAAACGCAGGAAAATAATTGACGCGACGCACCCGCCCCGCGGCCTTTTTAATGCATGGGCGCTACGCGTAATGCATCGAGGCACGGGAATAAACGGAGCCGGGCCGGGCCGGGCCGGGCCGGGCCGTGATATACGCTACGGCTGCTGAGTGATGATTATTAGAAAGCGAAAAAGGTCACGGGGAATAAAAGCCCCAATCCCACCAATGGCTGCCCGCGAGTGCGCGCATGTGTCCCGGCGATTCGCGGCTCTACCGCGTCGGCATATCTGCCATAACTTGCAATGCGATGAAGAGCTGACCCTTGAGGGGCGGGGGTGGGGGGGGGGGGCTAAAAATAAAAGGGGGATTGCCGAGACGCGCTTTGCCGGAAGGGGAGGGCAAGGAAGGTCAGAGGGAAAATACTGTACAAAAGGAAGCGTGCGCTCGTGCTAACTCGAGCTGGCTGGCCCGCGTTTGTTCCACCTTCTGTGAGCCCGGCGGCACGCCGGGTGTGTGGGGAACAAGCGGCGGCCAGCGCAGAACGACGTCGCAAGTCAAAGTCACGTTCCTCACTCACAGCTTGATGATGTGCGGGTGCCTGAATAGTTTCAGATTCTGGATCTCCCGTTTGATTTTGCCCACCACATCCAGGCTGCGGATTTTCTGCCTGTTGAGGATTTTCACTGCCACTTTATGGCCCGTCAGCTGGTGCTCCCCGACTAAGGAAAGAAGATACAAAAGTCGCACGTTGGCGCTGTAGCAAAGTGCGCACATCGACAAGTTTTAGTTATGCTATTTAAGAGTACGACGACACTATTTTGGGGGTATTTTACCATAAAAAAACGCTCCTTTTTTACGGCGTAGCGAGGGTTTAAGTGGACATTTTTGCAGCTCAAGCATGTCTTCCAAAGGGAATTTCGGACAGTAAGTAAAACTTAAGGCGCTCAGAACATTGTGAGCTGTTGCGTGGTCATGGTAAAGCAGACTCAAGTTATTGCACTTCTTGTCATTTAACTGTGTGCTTGGTTGTCTGGCGCACATTGAAGGGAGAAACTTGTTGTTTGGGCTTGGTATTTATCTTTTTTGGCCCACTTTCCACCCCCTTGCAGTGATGTCAAGTTGCATTAAAGCGTTATTTGGGCACTTTGGATTTGCAGGTGAGTGCTTATGGGTGCCAAGGGGAGAGGAGTTGCTAATGGGTTGTTTTGGAAACCTGTTGCACGGCTTTAAGTGCCTAAAAAGCTTCACTTGAGGCATTGAATATGAAGCATTATCGTCATAAAAGGGAGGGGAGTGATACTGTCATCTTTTATAAGCAGCGAGCATCACCTTGAGCTCGATTTGTATTTTAGGTCACATTAGGTAAATTACGCCATACTAAAATGTACTTGCCATGAACGATACACAAGACGTTTTATTGTATTTTTGCACGAGCTCTTTGTGTAATTATTATTTTGTTACGCCGACAGTTGACAAGCTGGTTCCGCGCAAGGTCACAAGTGATCAAAACTCGCTGACGAAATCAAACGGACGTTTCGGTAATTTAACACGTATTATGTGGCTTTTCTCCCCTGACTTATTCGGACTTTAAATAGCTAATGCCGACACGATGAGACGCTAGACTTTGAGCCGCGTAAATTCGAAAGCAGACTATCCAATTAATCTTAAACACAAGTAAGGTTAAAGACTCGCAGTACCGGTGTCCTTTAACGCAACGCGGACGCGTAAAAAAAAACTACGACGATATGAACTCATAAAGCTGATAAAAACGAGTATACGCCTATCATTTTTATATTGTATGCGAGTTTCTTTCATAATCGAAATAAATCCACCTGCCTCATAAATAGCGACTGATGGTGGTCTGTTTTGGTGGAAGAATTTGACTTTCAAAGACAAGAATATTCTCGAAGGCGTTTACGCTATCGCGAGATTACGCTGCTACCGTTGCTCGCCGGAGATACGCAAAACGACTAACCGTCGCTAACTTCGATTCCAAACGTCCAAAAAAGGGGAGGAGGGGGTTCGCGTCAACCACTCGCCAATCCAAACATCAACACGGCAAAAAATAAACACGACTTAACTCTTTACTTTGCCGAAGGTGCCCACTCCGAGCGTGTCGCCGAGGATGTAATGGCCGATCTTCACCCTGCCTTCGTGCTTCTGCTGCTGCCGCTCTGCCATCTTCTCGGTTCGGCGATGGCCGAAGGGGGGCTCGGTTGCGTTACGGGTGGGTGTGTTCGCCCGTGGATCAGCGGGGAGCGCGGGCGGGAGCGGGAGGGAGGGAGGGAGGGGCGAGTCGTGTCTTGGCTCGGGGAAGACGGCGCTTCACGACTGACCCCGCCCCTCTCCATTTAAAGGTGACCATCACTGAGCACGTCGTTCCCTTTCAAGCACGTTCGCCTTGTCAGTTGAAAAAAATGCCCCCCCCCCCCGAAAAAAAACAAAAAACAAAAACAAAACGTGTTTACATCCTGAAACATATCGTTCACACGCCCGGTTCTTCATTGAAAATGACAGGTAAACCGAATCCCGCGCAGTTTGGACGGTTAAGATTGGACTATCTGTAATTTGGTCTTTCAGCCACTAGATGTCAGTGTAGGCTCACACTACTGCCGTAACGGAACGTCTCTTCCTCGCAGCACGGCGGTGGATTTTCATGTTTCATGATTTTATGCTTTGTTTTTTTCCTTAACAAAACAACAAAGTAAACAAAAAGGGATACAAGAAAAATATATACGCTTTAATATGCAGCAACTTGACAAATATATACGTATTGTAGTCACATACTAATGAGGGGGTTTGAAATCCTGGAAGTTTATCTATTTCAAAATTCAGTCACAGCGCCCCTGAAAGTTAAGTTTTTTCATGTATGTCCTCATGTAACAACCGAAAGAAGTATGTTAACCTTCAGTGTTCCTTTGTAAAAATGTAATACTTGAGCAACAATAATTACAGTAACCCCCATCACCAAAATGGTTTGTTCCAATAGTTTGAAGGAATAGGATGACGCTGATGTTTTTTTTTTTTTTCTCGCTCGGAAACGATCCAGGTTCAGCACCAAAGTCCTTCTTTTGATTTGGCATGAGAGCTGCACGGTTTGCGCGTGTATTCATATAAAAGCAATTAAAGCAAAGATCGACAACTTCAAGCTAACTGATCGGCTGCCCATGAGCCAAAAGTGTTATTTTTCGTTTGAAGTGGGATTTGAAATTTTCTTGGACTATACAAAACGGTTAAAGTTATCTTGCTTGGCCTAACAAAAACTCATTTGCTACAACTGTTTGCCCTGACAATGGTACAATAAAAAAAAATTATTGCAAAAGTCAAATAGAAATATTTTGAAATAACACAATTTAATTTTTACTCCTGCTAGTGACATTATATAGCTGCTGTATATAGAATGATGTTTTTTGGCCAGTTGGTAGCCACAAAACAACAGGGTGCGCATGCCATACCGCGTATAACCACCGGGGGCGCTGTTGGCGCGTTTAAACTGTCCTGGCTCATCAATCCGGGGACGAGGGGAAAAAGTTTTCCATGTCGAGATGGAGCCGCTTGAGGGCTGAGCCTTGTGGACTGTCTGCCGGGGAGACTTGAAGAGAGAGAAGGGGGAGGAGGAGGAGGAGGAGGAGGAGGAGGAGGAGACGCGTGAAGATATAACAAGAGCGTCTGTCGATGTGCGCTTCATTTCTCAATAGAGCTGCAAAGTGGCGCTTGGCTGCCATTCAATTTATTGTCGACGGCGCTAAAAACTTCTGACTTTGCAACTTTTCTTTTTTTTTAAACTTTTATCTTTGTGCACTTTTCTCCCGAACGAACTGACAGTTTTGCCTCACGCCTGCTGGATTCGGAGCCAGAACGATCGGAATTGTCCAATGCAAAAGTATACGTATGAGAAAGCCATGGCACAAGAGACAAGAAACGGAGGAAACTCCACGTTAAACAACAACAACAACGGTGTCGACAACAGCAAGAGGAAGCTTCTTGTTGCATTGGACATCTTCTGTCTTCTACTCGGTGAGTGCATTTCGCTATTAGACGTTTTTCAATGGAATTGATTACGTTTTCTATTTTTGATATTGCGTTGACACTCGCTTTTGTGCTTCGCAACGGCCGTCAATCAAAAAGCTTATCGTTTCTCAAAGTATTGCCGGTTATCTACAAATTGAATGTGCCGAACCGTCTTATCGTGCAGCTCCAGTGTAGCGGAACTTCAAAAGTGCCCTGCGAAATCTTTGTCTTTTTATTTTATTAACTGCTGTCAACGCGTCTGAGCGCTCACTCATCATCAGATCATGCGTCTTTCCTTGCCACAGTGTGTCCCGTGCATGGGACTTTGGTGTTTTGATGTGTTGTGACCTGCACCGGTACCCCCACCCCCTTAAAAAAAAAGAAAAAGATCCAAAAGTGGCCATTTCAGCCAGAACCGTCCATGAAGAGGAACATATTGTAGAATGATGGTGATGCCGAGTGTCTGCCGAGTTTGTAGGATTGCTTCGGCTTTCTTTTCTTTGATTGACGATGGAATAGGGCTCAGCACACCTGACTCACAACCGAGCGCTGTCTGGCTTGAATTTCACCACTGGCCCATGTGTGTAAAAATTTGACTTCAAATTAGACTTCATCCCACATTCTAAACACATGCTTATGATTTGAAAAACTCGAGTTTTCCATTGGTGGGAATGTTCTTGTTAACGGACGTTATCTATTTGCCCTGTGATTGGCTGATGACTAAACCAGCATGTACCAGGTTTTGGGATATCATTACCGCGCAAGTGTTACGCGTATTCTTCTTGGCTTGTCAAAAAGCACTCTTAGCTTCAAAATGTAATGTTCCTGCCACGCCATTAAAAAGCATTCAGTTAGATTTGCTGATATGTGCAGAAATCCTGTTAAAAAAATCTCAAGAGTCGAGTGTTTAATTGCCTTTATCCTACACAAGGAAATTCTTATTCTGCTCACTTCCCCGAGCGGACTACGTTCTACAACCGAGCAAATAATAAAGTAGGCAATAAAACGGTAATAGAGCAATAAGGGCAGTCCTACAATAGGCATAACTGTAGCAAATTACAGCTTGAGTAAACTATGGAGTAGACAAGCAACATGTCTACAAAAAGGCGAGGAAAGCTGCTAAATACTGTATTTAGCAGCTTTCCTCGCCTTTTTGTAGACCTGTAGCTTGTCTAATCTTGTTTAATCAAGCTGTAATTTGCTACAGTATGCTTTTGTAGGATCTTATTCGCTAGTATTAGGTGAAGTATGATTTTTCAGGCGACTTCTTATTGGCTTGTCCTTCACCTGTTGTCAGAAGGCCCCCCCCCCCCCCCCCTTTCCCCTTCCCCCCTTCCCGCACGGCCCTGCGGCCAATAATTGCTTAAGCATGCGTTGCGGCACGAGGGGAATGCATCCCCGATCCGTCCGAAAGAGCAGGTGCGAGTCCAGAGCGGGAGACTACGGAAAAAGCATGTCGCCGCCAAACATGTGACGCGGGCCGCCGAGATGTTACACATTTGTTTTTACTGCCGTCTGAGAAGCTCGCAAAGTTTTTCCGAGAACTTTTGAAGTGTTTCGTCTGCCCTCGTGTGCGCGCGTGAAACAAATTTCCTGGCTAAACCGACTTCCTCAACTTGTAAAGACTAAAGAACACACGCGTCTTCGCGCTTGCCTGTGCGTTTAGAGGACCTTCCAAAAAGAAATGACCTCGTTTCATAGTCAACGCAGTAAAAGCCAATTCTTGCTCGAATGATGTCAAATTATTGGAAAACTAACGACGCTTAGTGCCGCTGACTGCAATGTTAGTTTAAGGCAGGAGTGTCAAACTCTTTTTGTTTTCTTTTCTTCCGGGCCACGTCACGTTGCGATTGAATTAAAAAAAAAAAAAAACTGTTCAAATGTTTTTAAAAACAGGAATCGGTAACAAAATAAACCATGCAGGGTATCAATGTTTTGATCTGGTTGTTAAACTTATTCTTGTCGTAATTGTGGTTTTCTTTATAAATTTAGGGTCACTTAATAAAACATAAATAATACATAAACATAAACAAAAATAAATCATTGATTTAATTCTTAATAAATATTTGTCCCCAAAAATAATCAACTTAAAGTGTCCTCTTTTGGGATCATTTTAGAGACGTGTTCACAAAAAAATCATTAACTTGACAGGTAACGAGAGGTGGCATACACTTTATATTATATTTTCCTGAAACACGTCATTCATTCAATAATTATTTTGAAAGGATTTTTGCGAGTTTGTTTGTTTTATTTCAAATCTGGAGTGCCCGCTGAAGTTCCTTCAAGTCCCCCCAATGGTACAAGTACCCCCATTTGAGAACCACTCGTGTGGACAATGTGTCATTTTAGTATTTTAGACACCGCACATCGTTTACTTTCACGGCCACATAAAACAATGTGACATTTGGTGACATTTTGTTGTAATGATTGGCTTTGTTGTGTTATACTAGAACAGCGTCAAATGGGAGTGTAGGTTGAAATAACTACAAATAAACTAAAGAAAAGAAGATTTGATCTCATGCTTTTGCACGCTAACACGACAGACTCGCGGCTACTTTTCTTTTGTCATGTTAAACACGATCTGGCTGTCTTGTGTTGATTGGTTGGCCCATTTTTTTGGCTGTGGGGCTTTAAACAAAGGTGGGCTGAGGGACAAGGAATGTGGGTGTGTGAAGGGCTTCGGATTGTCCCGTTTGCGTGCTGGAGATTGAAAAGGCGCACGCCTAGACGCATAGCGTTTTTGTCCGTCGGCCAGCGGGCACACGCGCACAAACACACACGCTTTCGCACAAAATACACACTTTTTTAATGTCTACCAGCAACACGACCTCAGGCAAAAAGAACATCACACCCGCTAAAGCCTTTTTTTTTTTTTGCTTAACATGCTAATCAAAGCTGCTAATGATGCATAAACACAGCAGGATGGACACACGCATACACACGCACGCACACATTCACAGACTCACTCACACAAGAGAATCTGGCTTTGCCATCTTCCATTCAGTTCTTTCTTTAGGTTTGCTTTTTTTTTTTTTGCTATTATGATCGGGTTGGGGTTTGGCTCTGCAATTACACAAACGCAAGACCGCCAGTTGCAATATTGCATTGTTAAGCTTGTCGGAACGCAGGGACAATTGTTCTTTTTCCCATGGGGGGGGGGGTCTAAAATTAGTCATGGTTGCATTTTCCATGATGCAAAAGCAAAGTTAGAGCACACTGTTATGGATGCAAAAAAAAGAAAAAGAAAGGATATAAACTTGTTACCTCCACCAAGGAAGTCGATTAGGTTTTAATGCAGACCTAAATAAATGGGCGGATCTCGTTTTTTCCTCACCTTGACATGATCCTCTCCGTTTTGGTTATATTCCTGCGTGTGAACAAGGATGGACTCGGATGTTGGTTCAGTCTGCTCGCTTCTTTTATAGAAATAATGCCGTAAAAACCTCAACTAACATGACGTCCGCCCTCTAGCTCGTAAGTAAGAATACAGCCAATATAAAATGCGCATTTGTGCGTCAAAACCGGCCTGTGGCGGTCAAAACAGTCTTTCTCGAATGGTCTCAAAAAAAAAAAAAAAATCAAAGTTACTGTTTATAGGATGCACCCATACATTTTGGGGGGGAAAGTTCATCATATTTGAGGAATTATGGTACTACATACAATAAAAATATCCCTCAGGCACCAAATGAGTTCATATAAAAAAAAATTCACATTCGTCCACATGCGTGTCTGTATTTCAGTGCCGATCCGAATTAGAATGTTTTGAGGCGTCTGCACGCCGACAATCTCAAGTCAACGTCGGGCCGAGGGTTGCTCGATAGATCAAAACACGAGCCGCGGTAACCCTCGGCCAAAAGGCAGAGTGATATACGGGGAAATTAGTAAGTGCAGTTCAGCCTTTTAACCCTGAGGAATGGGCTCCCCAAGCCTCCCCCGGGACGCTAAGCTAATACGTCCCGCACGCCCCACCCGCCCCACCGTTAGCTGCCGGAGCGCCGCAAGTATTCACGCGGTGCCGCTCATTAAATCCGGTCGCCTCGAACCTCTCGGCCACTTCAATCCTCAGCTGGGCTCTGCAAATATTTCCTGTAAATTCTCAAATTCTTCATCCGTCGGCCGCGGCGGGACCAAAGCGCTCTTGATGTGACATCTGGTGTCGTTTTGGAAGCCAAGCGGAGGGCCAAGCGCGGGGCCAAGCGCAGGCGGCGGCGTACTGCAGAGTGGCTTGTTCGGCCTCGTACGTCACAGTTAAGAGTTTCAGAGAAGCGGCTCGGCGGAACGCAGTTACGAGCTGATAAGCCACCATCAGTTCCACACTTGGAGGTTAGCTTAACCTTTTTGCATGATTTGTTTATGGCTTTGAGCGTGTGGAGCGGAAGAAGGCCACGGACGTGTTTCATTCGGTTGAAAGTTGGAGTGGCTTGATAGAGCGCACCGCACAAGCTCCATTTTAGCTTCGGTTTACGTCACAGGTGTCCAAACTGTGGCTCGGGGGGCCATACGCGGACCCCTATCCGTTACTCGGCGACCTGTGGAATAGACCAAATATTACGTCTGAAGAGTGCAAAGTGAGACAGGGTGTCATTAAATCATAGGCGCCACCAATCAAAAATCGGTTTGTCCCGTTGAGATTGCAAAGATACGTCTAAGCAACCCGCGTCCCTCTGCGGTTCGGCAAAACTAATCTTGCTTGGTTCAGATGGAGTACGCGGACAGCGTAACAAGCGACGCATTTGATGTTTGCGCGACCGGGTGATAGGGCCACATCTATCGGACGCGTCCTGCGACGGGACACGGTACCAAACTCCTTGTGCGGTATTTTGATCACTTTTGCTTAATTTTCTTCTGCTAGTGTGATAACTAAGTGGTTGCGCCACGTTGAACTTTGACACGTTGTCATCGTTTGGGTGAAAATTCAGCTCCCTAGAGCCTTCTTTCAATGCTTTCCCTTTGATGTAAAGATCTAAGGATTGGACGAAATACCGCGCAGAGGTTAAGAAGGATGTTTCATGTGTATTTACATTCATTTGAAACACGCTTAAAAGCAAAGGAGCTGAAAGTGTAGGGAGGAAACAGACACACGTATTGACCACATGCCAACTTTGGGACATTTGCGGGAGGCGCGTCACCAAAATATTCCGCAGGCAGCAGTCGGCAGGATCAAAAATATGCGGCCGATGATATTTCCATCTGCCGGGAATTGCGGTGGGCGTGTTTACGTTGCGGTGTCCTATGACATGGTTGTGTCATACAGCAAATCAGCAGATGACAACATGGGCGGGAACGTGTGCCACGCCGTGTATTTTGTTACGTCCCCCATGCTGCGGTCTACGTGCGTGGTATTCCGCCATCGGCCGGTCTGTCGCCCCACCAAAATGTTTGAGCCCCTGGGGTGTGCGCGTCAGCCAAGGGCCGCTATTATAGGTGCGAGTGTGTGCATGTGTGTCCCGTGGGCTTTGCGGGCTTGCAGAACTGTCATTTGTTGTTGTCAGTCCCCAACTACTAGTCCGTGTGTCAATTTGATTTTTTTTTGTAAGGAGCAGAATCTGGGGAAGAATTGAAATAAAAAATATCTTATGCATTTTCCCGTGTCATCGTACACACGCCAAAGACAGCCCGCCTCTCACAATCAAACGAGTACCTCGGTTACAAAACATTTTTCCAGCCTCGGATAGCTACCTGTTTTTTAAACCATCTCAAATAGCATAAGGAGGCTATGCTTAGCTACGCGTAGCTTGACTAATCACAGATATCAACAACATTACATTGTCCTGTGATCAAGTTTATTTTCTAAATATGCTAATTAATCATTTAACAAAAAGAATATTACGCTCACGCCTGTTGCCAGCAATTAGCGACGGCGCCAAAGTTATCAACTCGGAGTGGCCAGCAGCACTAGATGCTAGTACCAATAGCAGCTAGCAGTACTCAACTGCTCCATATAGGCTGGCAATCGCTGCTAGCCTCTAACACGCTTGCACAGCTAGGAGCTTAGCTCTACACAAGTAGGTTTGTGAGAGCTGCCAGATTATGTTTCAAATATACGTCCATGACACAGTTGCCATTTCCACTAGTCGCTTCTTAACAAACCAGACTTACCAAAACGTGCTCTTTTAGCTAGCAACAATTGCTACAACAGGTTTAACGTTATCTCCTTTGATAAACCACATTTTCCCTTTTAAACTTTTCTTTTTGAGGGAGAAGTGTAAGACATTTGAAAAGAGGATGGAAACAAGGGCTTTTGTTATGGGGGGCGGGGGGGGGGGGGGCGTTATTGCATGAGCATTGTCATTGTTCCTGTGTGCTTTCCATCGGACAAGTTAACCCTTTTGATGTTCGCAGCGTCGTCTCTTATATTCTACACTCAGGCTTGTTTTTTTTTTTTTTTTAGCGCCTTGCTGACGTTCATTGTACAACTATAGTCTTTACGATCATTTATGATTACAGCCCTCCCAGGTAAACACACTCGCAAGGGCTTATTTAGATAAGTACGCAATTACACCTCAGCGCCTAACTGTAAACTTGTGTGTGTTTGCCTGTGTGTGTTTGAGTCTTTTTTATTGCCTTGGTGGGATGTTAGCTAACTCAGGATGTCGTTACTCTCACGGAAAATAAGGGCTGGGAAGCTTTCTAGGTTTTTTTTTACACTTAATACAGCATGTGGGTTAGGGTTAGGGTTAGGGTTAGGGCTGGGGACATTAGGTCGTCACATTTGCTTGAAGTGAAATTTGAAAGAATATGATGTTTTGGAGTTTTACTGAGTTTGTGGTTTGGTGTTAGAAATGTTTTCCCCAAAAACTATTCACGCAGTTGAAGTCATACACTTGTCGTAATGTTGGATAGGAAATTATGGAGGCACGATGGACAAGTGGTTGGCGAGTCAGCCTCACAGTTCATAGATTTTGGATTCAAATCTCTTTAGGAGTACTCCCGCATTCCAAAAGCATGAATTTTAGCTCCATTAAAGCTCTAAATTGTCTTCGTAATCACGGCGGTGCCTTGTGGTACAAGTCACCAGACTTGCCTCAAGGTTTGCTAGCTTCACGCTAGCACATAGTGAAAAACACTCTTGAGGGGCTATCCAGTCGAATCGCCGTCGCCGTATTATAGGAGCAATGGCATTTTGAACACCAACAACGAATGTACAGATATGACAACAGTAGTCGTATATTCTTTATCCTCTCAAAAAGAAAAACACACGCGCTCAAAGTGCACAGATAGGCTTCTTCTTCACATATCATCATCTGATTTCAAATCTGTGCACTTTGAGTCTCTGTAGCGCAGCAGTTGTCGGCAGAGACCAAGCTGCGGTCCCGGCTGCAAGCTTGTGGTGCACCATGCTGTCCCGGCACGGGCCTCCCTGCTGCTACACAGTCCTCTCTTGTCTGTCACTTTCTCTTACCGCACAGCCGGCTACAATCGTCTCTATGAGAGCGTGTGCGTGCGTGTGGATTTGGAGATGCGATGTTTGGGGTGCGGGGGGATGGGACTTTTCACTGTTTTCCTGAGGACAATAGGCCTTTTGATGCATCTGGGAGCGCCTTTGTTTACCATAATGAGGATCAACGGGACTGTGGCAGACAGTTTTTTTTTTTTTTTTTAGGGGGGGGCAACAAGTGAATGAGGGCGAAGCACTCGTGGCCACTTGATGATCTATCAATAGTTTATTGGCACACCAAGCCGCATTGTTAGCCAAGCCGCATTGTTAGCCGGCGGGTGTCTCGTATCGCTGACCCACTGGGCTTTGGGTAGCTCTTGGCTGCTCGTCGGCGCTGTGTCTTTATTGAAAAGTTGACCTTAACTTAAACTCGGCCTGTAGCAAGTAATGACATTCGAATAGACGGATTTTTCCAGATACATCTGCTTTACTTGAGTATATTTTTAATTAATGATTATTTGAACTCTTTTCGTGTCAAGCAGTATCAGAAAAGGAAACTTCGAGAGGGCCAGCACATTTAGCATTTTCACTCATTGCTCAAGGCCGACAGAATATGTTGTGCGTTGTCTGTCTAAATATGGGTGGTATCATACGAAAGATTGATTTCCATTCCTTACTTTGAATTGCATTTAGGCAATATCTGTGTTGTATGTGTGGAAACACTGCCATCCGACGGTCACATTTATCACTGCAGTGCTCAATCGGCTTACATAAGGTAAGCGTTAGTCAAGGGTGTCGGCTACTCTCCATAAAAAAAACGTATTTGACCAGAATTTTATTATTTATTATTGTTATTACTATTTTAAAAGATCTCGTCCATGGCAGCGAAAGAGTTCATTTCCAACACATTATTCAAAAATAGGACATCCACAGGTCTTGAAGTTCGGGTACTTTAGCCACTTCCGGTTATCGTCACTGAGCTTCATCCCGTTTACATACAAAGAACCGTCACGCGCGTCGTTCGCGCCGGGGCTCCGATTTGACACCCGTTGCCCCCCGACGATCGAGGTGACGAGGAGCACACGAGGGCCGACGGAAGACAAGAAAGGGAAAGAATGTCCCCGGCGTGGCCTTTCAAAGACGAGCCCGGCCCTTCTCTGTGTTAGCAGACTTTTGTCCCTTGGGGCGCCGCTGCCATTATGGCATCAAGGGCGCAACGCCCAGTCATCCAGTCGACGACCCGGCCCACTGGCCCCATGCGGCCCCCCTCAACATGACCCCCTCGGGCGCCGCTCAGATTTCCCCCTCGCTCGCGCAAACAGCCGAGCGCTAGGCCCGCCCTTTCAAACAGCGCCGCGGCCCATCGTTGAGATGACCTTTTTTTTAACATCCCCGTTGCCTATATATAATGTACGTAATTCGTATTGTGTATAATCGTCATTATATGTAATCAGTATTTTTTTTTTTTCAGTATTGAACCCCCCCAAAAAAAAAAAATCCAGACTAGTCGGGCCCTTGTCCATAGACCCTCCTTTTTTCTATGCAATCTATATAATCAATATTATATGCAAACAGTAATTGGTCTTTTTTTTTGCCAAAAATCAGCAACAACCTAAAAACAAGTCATATTGGTCTGGCCCTAGTCCAGAGACCCTCCTGTTTTTATAAAAACAAGAATGAGCCCATTTTTTAATCATTTCTGTAGAGACTGTCCTCACATATGACTTTCAGAACAGGGATCGACATTCACTCCGTACGGGCTGACCTCAGCCACCGAGCCTCCGCACCGGGTGAGTGCGTGTGCTGACTTTTCACGTGCGACACACATCGGGAAACAAAAGCCTGGATTTATACCGGGTGAAGTGACGCCAGACAAATGTAGTTCCCAAGTGGCACAATTGGAAAATGGTGGCACCATTGTATTATGTGTTATGTTCTGAGATGATTTTTGCGCAGTTTGGATTTCATGACTACAAACGCAAGCATATGGGATATGCGTCACGTTTATGGAGACATTTAAAAAAAAAACATCGGATATAGACACTAAGTCCAAATTGGCAACTTGGACCTGCGGAGTCAATCCAGCCAAGGAAGCGTAGAACCTGAATGGAGAGTCACTCATACAGTACGTGTTGATTATACCGCGGGCGGACCACAATGAATGCGCGCAAATAAGGCCCGGGGTTTGTTTGCAACAAGCCGGGTTTGTGTATTTGGACTGCGGGAGACTTTAGCGGCCAGCGTCTGAAAAATCTTGGCCGGCCGGCCGGCCAAGCCACAGTCGTCCGCTCCTGACGCCCGCGCCGGCCCACACAGACACAAGATGCAGGCTTAGCGACAGTGGAATTCCAGAGCCTCGGTTTTGTGTGTCACCTCCCTCACCCTTGGCCTTCGGGGGTCGTGCTCACTTGCACTTCTCAATAAATCCTCCTCTGTACTTTTTGACTTTGTTTGAAGTAAACGAGTTCAATCCGGACTTCCGCTCGGGCCAGAAACACAATGTGATGCTTGGAAACAATTTGAAAAAGAAAAAATCTGTTTTTAGATTTTTATACAGATGAGACATGAAACGGGCATGCTAATTGCACATTTTTCTCAACATTTCACCCTTGAGATGATCAAAATTGCATGAATTATCTTTAGCAAGACTTGTCATTGCACCCCTCCAGAGTTTTGTGGCAACTTTTTTGTGCACTCACAATTCATACGGTGTGGTGAGAGGTGCGTGCAGCTCCCAAATATGTCCTTACTATCACCTAGGTCTGTCCTTATAGAATATCTTTTCAATGTATTACTAGGAAGATAAATTAATCTGATACAATGTAATTTTTAATGAAAGTGTATTACAAATCATGTTAGCTGATGTTAGCTTAAGAGAAAAATGAGATCGTGTCGTGCGTGACCAGAGTCAAGTGACAACAAAGGTAAGGTGGAACAGTCAGCGGGGATTTGCCGGCGATCCGCTCACAGCTAATCCCATTGTGTGCAAAGGTGTTGCGGGACCAGGCGGGACGATAATTGTAATAATTGTTGTTATTAATAGAGTTTCTAATGTTTAATGCATAAATGACCTTTTTTATAAAATGTCTGGCTGCATTTGAATGCACCTTATGTCAGCAGCGACCAGAAATTTTGAAACGTCAACCTAAGTGGAGCATAACCAGAGCTCCAAGAAAAAAACTTTCAAATAAAATCCTAAGGAGGCTAACGCATTGACGCTCACGTATACGATATGGGCCCCGAGGACTTTTGAGCCTTTTCCTTCAGCGTCGACTCAGTCCGTGTTGCATTGAGGACGTGGAGAGGGGAGACTTTGAATTACTGGAAGTATGTCGGCTTTCCTCGAGGGATGGGGATGGGCCTGGAGGTAACGCATCTGTTGCGCGCATAAGCTGGGCCACAATGACTGGCAAAACCTACACACGCATACGTCTCACGTTTTAGTCAGGAAGTATAGGAATAAAAGGGTTTGTGTGTTTCTTTGGCTTTTTCCTTTGGTGGAGCAGTTCCTCGAAAGATTGTGGAATTAGAAATTCATTGAAGATCCCACACATTGTGTAAATCATTTTATCCATTATAAATGCATCTGTGGTGGCATTATGGAGATAAAAATGCTTTGTTTCATTGATTATTCTATTGATTGGTTTACTGATCAATTTCTTTTAGTATTAAATTGTAATACAAAACCATTTTTCTCGTTCAGATTTGTTTAATTGTTCTTTATTTTGTACTGTTTTTAGTGATAAAAAAACAACTACTAAAAAATGATGTGAATGGGAATAACGACTCCATTATTTATATTGTTGTCGAATTATTTAATAATTGATTGGTTGTTGATGAATTGATTCATTTTGACAGCTTGCCATGTTTTTAGGATTTAGCCTACAAGTATATTCAAACTTATATGCAAATACTTTTTGCACTACTTACTTACAAAACATTGTTTTGTTTTGTTTTTTTTACTTATCTGGGCTTTTTTTATGTCATTTTTTTTAACCAACGCCGCCTCGTGACAACAATCCAAAAACTTCCCGGACAACGAAGGGAGAACGATGAAGTTCAGCGACCTCCGCCCCTCGCTAACCTTTCACCCGATTGTTCTTTTCCCGCCTGGTCCTTTCTCGGCACAGGTCACACGTCCCGTTTTGCAAGACGGGACAAGGAAATCCTCCGTTAAGGGCAAACCACAATACGGCTTCTTCCGCTCGACTCCGCCCCCCCCACCGCCCCGACTCACCTCTCGCGCCGGCTGACGTTCACCGACGCTTACTATAATCGGGATATATCGTTCTAATTCTGCTCCCGAAAGCCGCCAAAGCCTATTAAAATGTGAATAGCGGGCCCAGAAGGCTGCTGCTAAGAGCTGAAGACTTTCCCTACTCCGCATGGATTTTAGCAACGTGTCAAAAGGGGAGTCCAAAACCCGAATGAGACCAGCGAGCGTTTGCGATTTTTGGAGGAAGCGCAGTGGGTTTGGCAGAATAGCAGCAAAAACCTTTCGGACGAACTTGGGGTTCCATTTGATTCTTTTGCCTCTACCGTAGATGCGCCGCCGGATTACGACTAAGACTATTATGATGTCATATTGTGAAAAATCTTAATCATGTATATGAGTCAGATTCAAGGGCTGAATTCTTGAAACTTGTTGACTTTGTATTCATTCAACTCGCCACTTTGCAGGTCTTACAAGTCAAGTTACAAGTTAAAAAGTATATAGAAAACCTAATATTCATATCAAAGGTTTGTTTGAGAGAAAGATAAAGTAATTAAGAGCAAAACTAGCATTAGCCAATGCTAAAATGCTAGGAAGCACGTCTCACAAAGGGAGAGCTAAAGATGATTACGTTTCGTTTCCAAGATTATGTTTTCGATCGAATCGGACTTGAACGAGATCAGCGAAACAACTTCAACCTCTTTGTCAATCCCAAAGAGACGTAAGCTACGTTCATTTCCCAGTTAAGCTAACAATTACAGTAGCTGTTGTTAGAATGTATGGCATGACTTGATTTAGGGCTCATTTGCCGGACTCGTTTGATTCTTTCCATAATGAAATGGGACTTCCTTGATAATTCAACATTCAAGATACTTATGACGTACACAGAGAGGATTTTGGCTGTTTACACACACACAGAACGGAATCAAGTTGAAATGAACCGTCCCGCTTGGTGGCAACCGACTAGAGCACACTTATATACCCTATTCTTGTTTTCGTTATGCCCGCGGGATAAACAATTTGAGACGTGGAAGTTTGCCACTTTGCTAATCTGACCAAAATTAACTCCAAAGCCAATCAAACTGGCACTGGCTATGTAATCTGCCTCGCACAAGCTTTCAGACGTCAAGTAAACAAACATGAGCTCTTGCGTACGTTGAGGCACAATAGTTATACAGCTACGGATGTCCTTTTGTTTTTGAGGATCATCGCGTGATGTTTTGAGATCACACGTTTTATTGTATCGGCAAAGGCTAAAAAGTGGTTTTGGCAACTCTGGCTCTACTTTCCCGTTTGTCAGGGTGTTGTAGTTGTCACTAATTACAAAAAAGAAGTACTATTACAGGCGGAACCAACAATGAATCGCGCCGCAAACGGGGAAAAGCGTAATCTCCTTTTTTCAGCATGTGATTGGATTTTGAGTGGGTGGCAGTCACACGGGCTCAAAGACCCAGCCGTGACCCGTGCAAATAAACGCCACTTCAAGCGGCCGGAGAAATCCCGCCTTCCCTCACCCCTGGCTCTCTGCGTTGGAGCGACGGGGCAAGCCACGTCAAATGGTGCGCAGCGGTTTCCTCCAAGAGAGAAACGCATGCCCATATCTGATAAGACTAATAGAAGCGTTCCCCGACTGGACCCGCCACCCGCACTCCGTGTCTTTGCGTACTTTCCGAGCTTTTTTTTCAGGCTCCGTCATGAAGAATTATGGCGCCGTCAGAGGGAGGCCAGACCACAGCCGTAAGAGACCAAACCGTTTTCAAGATCGTTCACGCCCAGCAGAATCTCAAGTGTCACCAAAGACGAGCGAGGTTTTTAATTCACCGACGCACGGCGGGCTTTTGCCGACGGGGCGGCCCGACTCTTTCTCTTTCTCCCCTTTGCTCCAACATCCCTTTTGTTTTCAAAACTGCCTCCGGCACTCCCCTCATCGCTCTTCCACTCAATCCGGGTCAGCGGGTCTGAGAAGGTCACTCGGCTCTTTATCCCAAAAAAGGATGTCGTGTTTCTTCTTTCAGACGCAAGCGGAAGAAATTAAAAGGGGACGCAAAGACGCTGATTTACATATGAACCGATTTCGAAGAAGTATGGGGACAGCCTTGTAGCGTTTATAATCGACGCGTTTTAAAAATAGATTTAAATAGAGGTCAACCGAACCGCGACTGAGGTCTTGATGGAGTGAGATTTTTGGGGTCCTGCGGAAACAAAAGCCAGATCGTCGGTTACCGCTTCGACCACGGTAACTTTCTCAAGAAACGGTGCGAGTTGGTGGCGCGGATGACCTTGGCATCCTAGATACAAGAGAGTCTTTCATTCATTGTCGAAAGCTCGCTTTCACTTTCTATTCACTGAGTCAGCTAGCAGAGTTTCCCATGGCGCCCCCGCATCGCTAAGCATCGGTTTAGCGCGTGCGGCTTCGTTTCTCATGACTCTTAAGCCACTAACCTTCTTCGCCTTCTCAGAATTAGCATGAGAATCCCTCCCCCTCCCCAGGATCTCTACCCTCACACAACTGCACGGAAGAAAACGATTCAACTGGTGATGGGTGTTTACCCAGCGGTACCGGCTTTGCGCTGGGCATTAGCGCAACGCCCACTGGTGTTTTCGCTGCGTTTAAGGTATTAAAGTGCTGCCAAGTTCACTCGGGCATTAAGCTAAACGACTAACAAGAATATCCGACCCGCAGTCCCGCCGTTGCCTTTCTTCTCATAAGTCGCCATCAAAGTCCGGCCCAAGCCCACCAGTGGGAGGTGCCAAGGGCCCTAGCAATAAGCTCTGTTTGCACAGGTGCCCATCCCATCTGCTGCCCTTTGCACTGCTACGAGACGTAAGCAGTTGACCCCTAATGCTCAAGCGCTTGTAGATCAACGGGTCCGCTCCTTTGTTTCATGTACTCCCTGTAAAATACGCGTTATTATATGGATCATTATATGTGTTGCATTTTCACCAAATCGGGCCTCTGTCTCTAAATATGAAAATAGAGATGTTGAAATGTTGTTTTTCTTCACTTCATTGATATAAGATCATGCCAAAACATGTCAGGTAAAACCTCTTAGAAATGTTAAGATTTGAAAGCTTTTCATTTTGAATTTGAACATTTTTAAGTCTCTCGCTGTCTGATAAAGAGGAAAACAACAGTCAATACATAGTTAGCTCCAAAATGGATGACACGGCATGCATAGCCACTGTAACGCAGCTGCCATGAAATGTGGAGTTGTCAGGTTTGTCAATGTATAGTACTGTATTTTTATGAGGAAAAATCAGGTCAGAGATAGCTCAAAGTGTGTGCTCGAGGGTCACACCTGGTTTTTCAAATCTGAAACGGAACGCTGCCATAGTTTGCCCACTACTGATCCAGCTGTTTCATGGAAATGTTGTTTTCAACAGCAGCCGTAGAAAAAGAATCTTCCGGTTGATCCAGGCACCTGCTGCGGTGCCATTACTCTAACCGGTCGAGACCGCAATTGCCAACGTCATCTGGGCCAGGGCTCACTTTGAAAAAATGCGTAAAGCACCGCACGCACAAATAGAAGCGACATTAGCATTAAGTCAGTGGTCAGTCTGACACCTGAGGCAATACATTCCTGTCCCAAGTGGGAGCAGATGTCAAAGCACGGCATGCAAAGTGGCCATGCAAAGTTTTTTTCCCTCTCTCTCCGTTGAGGCATGGTTACTGGCACGCACGCGTTTGAGGACAGGCCCTCCGTAACCCAATCTCCGGGCTTTCTCGTCGGCGGCGAGACGAGCCCTGCGGTTCTCAGCCTCGTTAGGTGGGAACATGCGAGGGGGAGGGAAACCTCTCACTTTGACCCTAATCTCAACGACACGCAGAACGGTGCCCAGTGTCGGATGTCGGCGGCTCTCCGGGATGCCTCGGTGTCTTCGTCTCCCGTCTATTTATGTGTCGCGGCAGTGCCAAACATGCTCTCATGTGCAAAAATGTTCCACAGTTGGGTGGGCTTGGATTTGTTTGCCTTAATATGCGCTCGATTTAAAATTCCCTTACGTTTGAAGCCAAGGTTTGCGTGCCAAGGTTCGGGAGATTTGTGTTGTGATATCTTTTGTGGTATGTGAGGTCTTCGCCCATCCGTTTTCCGTAGCGTGTGTCCTCGGTACGGGTGAGCTGGAGTCTGTCTTAGCTGACTTTGGATCAGAGGACGGGGTACACCCTAGTATGCTCGCCGGTCACTCAGAGGTCAAATAAAGACAAAGAAGCGCAACCAAAACCTCAGCCACTGACGATTTAAGGCCTGAATGCGCCCATCCGACTTGGGCCGAATCAGGGCCCGGCTGTCGGCCGGCCAAGTGGGTAAGAACGATCGCGGTACACCGCAAACATACTGACTAAATCAGTACAAGTAAATCAGTAATACTCCTCCAAGATTAATTGTGGGAGCAAAATTGTCAAGGTTTTCCTCCGCTCACTGTTTATCAGCATTTGTCACTTTCTGTGTCTTTATTCACCAGCAAACAGCCAATCAGTGATCTGATTCAAAATTTTTAATCTGAAAAAAACGGCCCCTGGTGTACCAACGGTGTTTTTTGAACTAATCCCGCGGCAGAGACCGGCACCCGGGCTTTTCCCGACTCCCAACGTCGGATCGGTGTATCAAGGTCTACCGAGTTTACTTCGTAGCAATCCCTATTCCGATATCTCCGGACTTTGAGGCAGACACGCACAACTTCAGTCCATCATGCATATTTTCGCAACGTTCTGTTTGGCCTTTCAGTAAAATTTCCTAACTGGAATGTTACCCTGATTTCCCGCAACCTCAAACATTCAACTCTAAGACCGTGTACGGACCGGTTCTGTTGGGTTTAGTATAAATGTGCTTGTTTCCACTGTCAACAGTGTTATCTCTGTGTTAAACCACTTATCAGGTCCAACCAGCTACAATTTTCAACGATTTACTGTACCTCTGTAGACGACTGCTCAGAGAATTCAACTGGACTGCACTGGTTTTGGCTTTCGTGGCTTTTGTCTTCACCGGTGGACCTCCCTGTCCCTGTTTGTCTGTTTGCTCTTCCGGGGTGGCATGGATTTGGAAGGGGGTTTGGGGTCTCCCGCTAAAAGATAAACAGTTCGGTGTCGCTCTGTCATCAGACCAGCGAGAGAGTTTGCTGCGTAGACATCCCGTTAGCTCACACAAACACTTGCGGGACCTTTTTACTTGTTTTCCTTTCAGGTTACAGGTGAGTTTCTGTGCAGCAAGTGATGATTACCGATGGAGTTGTGTATGAGTGTGTCATTATCCATCCATCCCATCCATTTGTGTATGTGTGTGTGTGTGTGTGTGTGTAGCAATGCTGCCCAGCCTTGTTCTTCACCGTACATCAATTCGGCCGTACCAGAGGGGGTTTTACTGCGCTGACTCCAGCCTGACGTACCCGTACAAGAACAGCACCGTGCCCTCCTCGGTGCTCACTTCTGTTGGGTTGACACTGCCCGCGGTGTCTGTAAGTGGCCCAACCCCACAACGAGCGCCCTCCGCATTGGGGAACAATGGAAGGCAGAAACGGGGGCTCCTCGGAACGTTTGACCACCAATACAGTTTACGGGCGCAATATTGGTCACAGGTCATAGACGAGATCCTCCGGCCACCCACTTCTGCCGTATCCCATGAGCTCCTAGTGCCGGGGCGCTCCTTGTGCTTCCTCCTGTTGATGTCTGTGTCACTGACCTGGTGCTTTCTCTCTCTCTCTTTCTCCTCCTTTCTGTCTTGCTCTCCCTCTCTCTGTTTTGTAGCTAGCCTGCCTTTCCTGATCATTGAGACTAGCACCATAAAGCCGTACCAGCGCGGGTTTTACTGTTCGGACGAGTCCATCCGCTACCCCCAAAAAGAGGGCGACACCATTAGCGATGCCATGCTTTGCGGTGTTGGCATTCTTATTGCCATCATCTCTGTAAGTCGACATCAACGCATCCGTCTGTTTTCTTTTTTGATCCCCTCAATTAGTCATTAAATGACAGTAGCTCCACCCTGGTTTGGTATGCGGAGATGGGAACTTGAGACGTGGACTCGAGGCAACTGGAGTCACCGACTTGACGAGAACTAAAAGTCTTGACGGTTGACTTGAAGAGACAGTTACAGACTGCGCCTCACCCGATGCATGATGTTGGAAGTACATACCTGTACGTCGAGGTTCAATAAATTGACCGATGCTAAATTGTCTTCTTTATGAAGACCCGACTGGATTTGAGATTGAAAAACTTACAAGACTTTCTTGAATTTTAAGACCTGAGACTTGGACCTGTGTGACTTGATCCCATCTCTGCCAGGATGTTGCCACGCAGTCCAATTCTATAAATGTGCTTTACATGTCCTCCTCCTTCCATGCTTCCTCAATCATACTCCATCCACTTTGAAACATACAAGCTATTTCTTTTTAATTTGTTCTTCCAAGTCAGTGGTAGCGAGAAAGTTCCCTCCCCTCCCTCAAGCTGTGTGTGTGATCTTCAACCCAAAGGTTTTTTTGGAGTTCCTCGTCAAATCTTGTAACACATCCTCATCAGATAGTTCAGAAAACATTTTGAGTTATTCGTTTGACCCAAAAATAACCAACAAAACCACCAAAGATTTGGGTTGTTTTATGGGTCACTCATTTCTGTTGAATCAAAAGGCTGACCTGGAAACCAACCCTTTTTTGGTGTAGTTTTATTTTTAATCTTTCATTTATTCATGTACCTAAAAATAGAGTCAAGAGACTGACGTAATATTTTGGATCATTTACACGGTTCAAAAAGAATAACTCATAAAACGGATTCTCGCAAAGGTAGTATGGGTAACTTGCATGAACGTGTAAAAAACGAAAAACAAAACGGTCTCAAACAAGAGTGCTGGAAGCTAGCTGTAGATGTACAAACACGAGCTGAGATGTTGATGTTATTTTCCCTATACTGTATATTTCAATTATTAAAGCAATAACACTGCTGCAGTACTGTAGATGGTTCTTGCTCCAATGTAAAACTATCTTGCCTGGCTTTGGACTCGTTTTGGAGTCTTTTGTTGACGTTTTGGAGCAGCTGTCCGTCGAAAGACTAAGCTAATATTGCTAACGGCAATTAGCGTACGTTCTACTTGCGGTGCTGAGCCGTATCGGCGGCCCCTAATTTGAGCTCACCGATAGTGCCCTGCGGTTAAATATACTACAACCCAAAATGTTGAGTTGGTCCCTTTTTGACCCAAAGTGGGTTATTTTGGACCCAGCAGAGTATCTGCTGGTGCCCACATCGTGAACCGACTGGCAAATTTGTCCCGTCGCTCCAATACTTGCTGTTAGTCCAAGATAGCGTGAAGACCATTGGTGTTGCTCAACTCCTGTTCCACTAACTTTGTTGAGAGGCAAGGCAGAAAAGGGGGGCGTGTTGGGTCAAAACCAACGGTGGAAACATGCTATAATGACATGCGGTTGGTTTGTATGTGTCAATTAGTGGCACGTGGTCAGACTACTGTAGATGATCTTTGCAGCACAACCTCCCATCAAACGTTCCCAGACTGAGACACGCACATACTGCACACCGGTATGGCACTAGCTCAGCTTTTCTGCTTATTAAAACCAGGAGACGGTGTACTTGTGACAGTTTAGCCCGTTACATGTTCACGTGTGGGCAAAGCTGGCGTGTCTCGCGCAGCTGTGCCCCATTAGCGGCGTCTGCCGCCATGCCGACGGCGCTGCTCTAAGTCTATACGCCGCACGCTGCGAGGGAATTCCCTGCGGTTGCGTTGGACGCGAGTCCTCGCCGACGATCCCAGATAAACCCTTACAAAGATCCGTACGAAAACGAATACGTGAGAAGACAGAAGACCGAATGTTAATATTTGCCGTCCAAACAAACTCCTGAGAACCGCATCGGCCTATCGGGACCGCGATCTTCGTTTCACAGACAATAGCGCAAACGCACCGATAAAGCTCGCTGTTTGTTTGCTCTGGCTGCGAGCCTGCTCGCTGACCACCCGTCAGGCCCACGTGTTAATCGGCCCTAACGCACACTGTGCTAGAGCACACGGAGCATACGGCGCGTACTTGATAGAATGCCGGGCCTCGACGCGATGCTCTTGAAGTCAGATTGAAGTCTCGCGCCGGAGGACGCGGTTTCCAAAATGGCGAGCGGCCAGCTTTCGATCACACTTCCCTCGGGGCGTTATTGTGATTGACAGGCCCTGCGGCCGGCTAGTTTGAGCTTAAGACTCCTCAAAGTACAGACGGGGCTTTTTCACGAGGCCCTAGGCTACGCAAAACCAATTTGGTCGGAATACCGCAAGAATTGCGCGGGCGGGGGGGTTCATCCACCCCCAGCTAAGACCATTAGTACCATTTAAGCACCATCAAAGCCAGACCATTCATGGTGGAGATATTAACCCTAAACTTGAGGATGTTTGTACAGTAGTGCTTTTAACTGTAGGTACAGACGGCCTTTGTCCGTTTAGGCGAACCACACCTACAAACACACGTGAGGGCTTTCCTACTTCAACGGCCTTGGTTTCCTCCATCTCCATTAAACACTCGTTAATATTCACCCATCACATCCAAACTGCCTGAGGGAAAGGCAGGCCATGCTCATTGTGTCTTTATTTGTGTGTGTCTTTGTGTTATCGTCCCCGCTGTCAATTTGAGATAAGTTGTGTTTCTCGCATGAGTCCGTTGTCATAGCGCACGATCATCGCTATCGGCCGGGCTCCGAGTTCAACCGGTTCCTTCTTTGTAGATCGTCATCGGGGAATCCCACAGGATTCACCGGCTGCGCGAGGGGACTAAGTCCTTTGTGGGAAATCCTTATGTGGCGGCCTTCTACAAACAGGTTGGTCCTCCGATTCGACGCTTGACTGCGACTTTGCCGCCCTCTGTTAAAATGACGCACGGCGTCCCGCAGATAGGCGTGTTTATCTTCGGGTGCGCCATCAGCCAGTCGTTCACGGACATCGCCAAGGTGTCGGTGGGCCGAATGCGGCCCCACTTCCTGGACGTGTGCAAGCCGGATTTCGGCGCCATCAACTGCTCGCTGGGCTACATCACCGAGTACACCTGCAGCGGCAGGGAGAGCGACGTGCAAGAGGCTAGGTAGGCGGGGAACGTGGCCTGTGGGACACCTTTGGATTTTTAGTCACCCGATATATATTCGGATCATGTTGAACCCCTAACCCCTAATCTGTCCAATCTTTTGGCCTTTACGGCAAAGACATTTTACATTCAAGACATTTTACATTCAGGAAAAAACACACGAGGGAGCAGACGTTTCACCCGAGTTGTGACAAGATTTCAAATTTCAACATGGCACCGCCGCTCGGTCGTCACACAACCACAAATGCGCGATCCCTTGGCTAAAATACTGGCAGAATGATGTGGAATAAATGTCCAAAAAAGGTTCAAATATTGTACACGGGTTAGTTAAATGTCGTGTGCTTAAGTTGAGATGCCAACATTGTGTAAAAATGGTATCGTTTTCTCATGTTAAGGTTTGTATTTTGGTTCGGTTAGGACAGTGGCTTTGTAGCATGGTTAAGGTTCCATTTTTATGATCGGACCCCTTTAAAACACTTCTGATACAAAATAGTTCAAATACAAGCATTTTATTCTGACATTTTTGTGTATTTGGCTTTATATTCAAATACATTTATGAGCCTTGTTATATAAATGCCCCAATTTTCCATTTCTTTATTTATTGATTGAGTTTGCATTGTAATTATCCTATATTGTCTAGCTAGGCCTTTTTTTTCCAGCGTTCTTTGGCTCTGTTTTTTACAATCACCTGTTCCAAATACCCCTGTAATCAACTGCGCTATTTCTCTACACAGGAAGTCTTTCTTCTCCGGACACGCTTCTTTCTCCATGTTCACCATGCTCTACCTGGCGGTAAGTTCCTCTTACGGGTGGGTGGATACACGCCACCTGTTTTCTTGCTTACGTTCACCCATCCAGCTGTTAATGGCGGTGCAGGACCCTGGAGGAATCTCATGCTTACAGAAGCCCAACATCTGCATAAAAACAGCACTTGGGCAAGCAGCGAGCGCCCACCCAGGAAACAATATATTTACCGGGAACAAGCGACGGCTGATGTGGTTTGGAAGGAAAACGTGAACATGACGCCTTGGCGGTTATCTTTTAAACGTCTTTTATCCAATGCGCGCGCTGTACGCTCTGTCTCTTTATTAGCAGGTTAAGCCTTCCATAGAACATTCAGTTAAAGAGCCAAACATTTGTTGGACCAATAGAAACAACGTGCGCGTGATATTTGCGGTCCTGACCACAGCTATGCCGTTTTTTTTTCACATCCTGGTGTGAAGACGGGGAGAGGAAAAAAAAAGCGTGTAAAACGAGCCCGCGTTCTCATCCTTTGTCCTTTCTTGTGTGTGTTTTCATTTAACGCACCCTTTGAAACAAAGCAACCAGAGAGGCAGCGGGGAGAAGATGTTACCGGAATGGGCCGGACGGCTTTTTGGGAAGCGCCAGACTTTGCGTCGCTTTTGTTTGCCGCCGCCGCCGCCGTGGGAATCCGGGAAGCTTTTATTTATTGTCATTTCTCAGATCACATTCTCTGGGTGACACTAGCGCATTTTAAGGGAGCGGGAGGACTTTAAGAGCTTTTGCGGGACTTTTTGACACTGGCATTCCACAATACTTGTAAACCCCCCTTCCAACTCCATAACAGTCAATATAACGGCACGCAGATGTGGCGCTAGGTCGTATTCTCATTTTATGAGGGACGGACAAGTACTGATAGCAGGTATCCGGTAAGTCCTCCTCAACAGTAGATGGTGTCACGGTGCGGCGCTCATCTGTTTTGTTTAGAAAGGTTCACAATGTTGTCATTGTGTTAAATCACTTTTAGAACACACTGTTACTAAAAGTACTAGTTGTATTGGTATTCAGTATTGGTGAGTACTTAGAGTGAATAATTGTAATGCGGTCGGCTGCAACTTGCTAAGGTCCAATTTTTCACCAATGTTAAGGTTAGTGGAGCTTCTTTTCTTTCCTGTTACGTTTGGATGCCGCAGAGAAGAGCCGGACAGATAACGACTATTGCACTGGCGAGTTTTATCCTTTCCTTTAAAATTCCATTTATCAGGTATAGTAAGACTTGCCAAGACTTGCTAAAGTGCTCCATATAGGCTGGCGTGCACACATTGATGCTCTCAGCTTGACACAGTTGCTGTTCGTACTGATCACTTTTTGAGGAGAGAAAAAAAGTGGCATGCTGCCAAGCAGAGGTTAAATTTCAGTTAAAAAATGTTGCTCATTAAAAATGTATGTTAGTCGTTCAAAACTAAGTCCAAATATGTTATCGATTTCCCGTTTATAATTGAAAGTATTTTTATCTGAACGCACCATGTTTGATTTGAATTTTCTGTAGGACATTCAAATACCAAAACTACTCGACGGTTATCGGCCTTTGTGGTCCTATAAACCGAGTCCACGTTTGTTTTTTAACTGGTCGTATGTTAGACAGCCTGTTCAAACGCCCTGAACATCTGTCGCACTTTTATCATTTTTATCTACCTTTCGTCGGCCTCCGAGTGGCCAAGTTCAGGATGTCGGGCCGAGGGCTCGCCAGCTCGCCGCGGCCGGCTCGTCCTGGCCCCGACTACCTGAGAACGTCCGAACAGGAAGTCTGCAGTCTAAACAATCCCCGACAAGAGCGGGAGGGATGGGAGGGATCCCCTTCCTCTCTTTCCGAAAGGCGGCACAAGTAACAATGATAGAGTGTCCGAGAGGAAACGCGCGGGAGATTTCGGGGGTCGACGCCCACCGGCGTTTTCGGAAGGCGAGGAGGCGGCGGCGGCTGTCTGCAGACATTGTTAGCGTGACCGAGACACGTCAGGATTTTTGGGTCGGGCAGACCTCGGCGGAGGCTTTGCCCACCCCTGTGAGAAACAGGAAGCGACGGGCGAACGGGAGGATGTCCGAGGCACCTCGCCTGACCTGGCCTCTCGGCGTTTTCGTCCTATGTCGGAATCGGGTGGTAAAATCTCCCCCGATCGAACCTCTCTGGACCTGCATCCGTTTTACCTCGATTCGGGACGGAAATCTTTGAAGACTGGTTTTCACGCGCTTCCGTTTTTTTTCCCCTCTCTCTGGAAGCCCTGATGTTTTTACAGCTGGCGCGCAGAAGCATGAAACGGGCCCGTCCGGGTCACGGGCAGTTGAGAGCGTGCGAAGCTCTGCACTTCTCCTCGGCCGCCGCTTTGATTCGGTCTAGACTTCCCGCGCCCGCAATAAGTCGGCCCGTGCGTACAGGTGCAGGCTGAGAAAGGAGATGCGACAATACATAATGACCAGTTGAAACTTTTGTGTTGCCGACGATGACAGTCTGTTAGAAATTTGTTTTGAAAACAAATGCTTTTTTTGTTTCTGGAGGGTTCTCTAATTACAAAATGCCTTGTGCAATAAACCCCCTCTATGATGGGTTTCATTATTTCCATTCGTTATAGCTTGGTCTTTTTTGATATAACGCTGTTTTGCGTTGGGTGCAATTCCACTACGAGCCTCTAGATGGCTCATGCTTTTTCAAGACGCCGTACATGTAAAATAAGAAGTACAAAAAAGAAGTCCTGCATGTTAGCACTTGCTAGATTTTGTTGAAAAATTCACAATAATTGCAAAATAGCACAATCGCTGTCAAAGAAATAACAGTCCGTTTTCGTCGAATGGTTTTCATCGCTGACGTTGCTCATCCTCTCTTCCAGTTCTATCTGCAGTCCCGCTTCACGTGGCGCGGCGCCCGTCTCCTGCGCCCGCTGCTGCAGTTCACCCTGCTGATGATGGCGTTCTACACCGGGCTGTCGCGCGTCTCCGACCACAAGCACCACCCCACCGACGTGCTGGCGGGATTCGCGCAGGGAGCCCTGGTGGCCTACTGCATAGTGAGTGAGCTTTATCTCGCTCGCGGGCCTCAACGTTTTCTCATGGGAACGATGCAGCCATGGAAACCATAGCGCGTCACAACAATTCGTCCCGAAAGGGAAGTGGACCCCCGAGTTTTCGTTACGATGATGTGGTCTACATGTCCCTATTTGTCTCGACGAGGCATCGTGATTGTTTTGGTTGAGTATGAATCAAATGGCATAATTCACCCGTAATTAACGCTAATTAATTCAAGTAATAACCATAATCAAGAATAAAATTCTGGTCAAATACGTTTATTTATGGCGGGTAGCTGACACCTTGTCTGACATAATGATTTTAAAGCTGAACAGATTTATATTAGGAAAATTGTTTAGGATTTTACAAGTTTTTTTTGCAGTCCGTGACCGTTTACCCACCACAAAATTTCAACCAAAACAGAAAAAAAATCTGTCGAATGCTGACCATCCTTTTTGAGCCGTTACTCGGGAATCATTCACGACACTTTGTCAAAAGTTGGACCATGACATGAAGCAAGAAAAAGAGAGAAATCCAGTTGGTTGCATGTTGATAAAAGCTCTGCAGTAAAATGAATGATAACGTGAATTTATCGGTAGCAAATGTCAAATTTAGTACATGCGGCGGGCCGCTTAAAAATGGACGACGGTCCGCAAATGGCCCTCGGGCCTTAGTTTGGACCCCGGTGACTCTGCGTTAGCCCAGAAATGGAAACGAGCAAACCCCGAAGTGAGGACGCCATTTCCTTTAATGAGAAACACATTGCGTGGAACTTGTTTGCGTGTGTTTGTGTCAGTGTAAATCTCGTCTTGGCAAAAGGGTAAATCATGCCCCAAGATGATTTTCATCATCATGTAGGGCGGAGAGATGGAGTCAAAATAGAGGAGAGGAAAAAATCCTTTGAAACAGGAACGAAGCTGTTGATTATTTGAGGGGGGTTTTCTTTTTTTTTTTTTGGCTCTGTAGGTTTCTTTGGTTAACTGCGCCGCCTCAAGGGAAAAGTACGAACGCAGCCAAAGCCCAAGCCGTGCGTGGCAGAGGGGATTAGATTCATAAAAATTTTGCAAGAGAGGAGTTGCGGCGCCAAGACGGAGCTTTACCTCGCAGTACGGGGTCGGGGGCGGGGTCGGGGGCGGGCCTTTAGCTTTTGATGCAATAAGAAGAGACGGCGATGCTTGAGCTTCGATCGCTTCCAAAATCGAACTGAGCACGAAAAGCTTCCTTCGCTGACGTTAGCCTTATACACTTTTTTTTTTTTTTTTTTGCTTACTCGGATCGGACGCTTTACAAGTACAGACGGTATTTCTTCCGCTGGCCGAAAACTCATTTCCTAATCATTTTTGCGAGTAATTCTTAATCTGCGATCACATAATTGGAAAGGGATTCCCTTTTAACGTGCCGTTTTTAAATGGTTTGTGGTGGTTTTGGTTGATAATAAAGAAGAACAAGCTTAGAATGAGTGTCCTTAAAAAAATAGGGTCCGTATAATGTGAAAGTGTGGGTGGGTCTAAACAGACAGCAGGCGGACTAATGAGGGCGGAGTCCATTTAATTGCCGCCCCCCCCCGCAGCTCCACTTCCCTCTTTAACCCCCGTCATCAAGCGGCAATAAATGAAAAGCGCGCACACGCAGGGCAAGCGTGGACACGTTCGGACTGCTTGTCACGATGCCTTCGCGTGCGCTCCGTCCGATCCGCCGTTTGATGATTGGTGATATCGAACTATTTTGGATGATCAACAAATTAAAACTGCTCGCGCTAAAAACGGAGCCGACCAACCAAACGCTTTGGCCAATGGTGGCGAAACCCAAAAGGGGAAGCGGCTTACCTGCCACTTCCTGTCAGACGGCCTGACCCGCTTTTCAACGCGCGGCCTTTGCAAGGTCGCGAGGAGCGCGTCCAGCAGGAAGCAGCTGTCGGGGGAGAAAGCTGCGTCCTTTGCGTTAAGCAGAGTTCATTGTCGCTGCTTTTGAGAGTTGTGCTTGCACAAGCGGAAGGAGCACAAGTTCTTTATATACACTATATACAACAAACAGTGCCTATTTCTTTTCAAATGAAGAGCAAATGGATTGCAACATTTGTCAACTTATTGATGTCTTAAAATGTTGTCACTTGTGACACAATCTTCTGGCAGAACTCAAATAAATGATGTTCAATGAGATCTCCTTGAGTTGGGAACCAAAATAGGCCTAGAGATGTCACCACAAATGTACTTCCAAAGTTCCGGGAATCACACAAGGCACAGCGCCCTGTTTCAAATAGTTTTATTCGTGCTTTTATGTTTGCATGACGCTGGCTCAGGGTTACTCGGTTAAAAAAACAACAACTTTGTTAAGAAGTGCTATAAATGACAGTATTGAAAAAATATTATCGCAAGTTACAGTCCCCATCGCAAACAAAGCTGATGACTAACAGTCGGCGCACACTTGCCGTACGACGCGGCGTCCTTTATGTGTCAGCCCCGACATTTCAGTCGCGGGTCGGAGGCACGAGACGAGGCCCGGGACACACACGCACCAACGCGGGAGCCCTCGCAGTCGGCTGTACGTGAACAGGAAACGGCGATGAGTTCGTTAGGGGGTGAAAGTTCGCGGGTTTGGGCAACACAGCTGCCTCCCATGGGAAAAGTGTCTCGGTGGCTTCCCATGACGTTTTGTGGACGGGGGGGGGATGAGCCCACCCCCTCTCCCACTCAATTACAGTAATGGAGTTTGAACCCTGTCAGAATGAGCTGATTATATGGCATTGCTGTTTTAAACCCTAAATATACTATAAGTGCTTTTCAAATTGGGCTATGTGAGATTTCAACAGGGTCGATCCAATGTCCGGATTAAAAAAAAAAAACCTGAAAATACGTCTTTGGCATTGAATGAGTTCAACCCCGAACCTCATCAGCACACACACAGACGGCCTTCAGCCACATAAAGGCAGCCGCGTGCTTGGCCCGCCTGATGTCATCCCTCCGGCGAAGGTCACCAGCCAAGGTCATAACACGGTCAGCGAATGTCATAATGTGATCGGGGGGCTTTTATTGTTCGGGCGGTGACCGCGAAGCCGACTTTTGCGTTTTTTTTGTCCATATTACTTTCCACACTTCCTGCTCTCCTCGATGCCTCATTTCCCGGATGATGTCACCGTGATCCGGGGGCGAGATTTGCCCATTCTTTGCTCTTCCGCCGGTCGCGGCCAACGGTGTCGCGTATTAGCCGGAATATCCATTTGGCGTTTGGGTGAGCCGCGCTCAAGTCGCTTCCGTCTGGGGTTAGGGTTTAGGGTTTTCATTCGACTTTTGGCCGGAGGAAATTTTGCCTTCCGCTATTTGAGTGGGCATCTTCAAAAGTCACCGGTAGCAACGGCGAGCTGTGGTGTCGGCATCCGCTTTTGATTCACGTCCATTAACCCTTGTGCAGTGTTTTGTCCAATCCTTTGATCTTTACCTCCCAAGTATTCCGCATCAAAAGGAAAGCACTGAAGGAAGACACTTGGGGAGCTGAAATTTCACCCACATGTTGACAAAATATCAGATTACGATGGCATGACCGCGTAGTTGTGGCGCTAGCGCAAGTGTGCCGTTACATCGAATGTATTTCTCGTCAAAAGCAGAGCACTGAAGAAGGACACTTAGGGAGCTGTTGACAGAATTCCAGTTCAACGACTGCGTAGTTATTGCGTTACCGGGACTTTGGCTAAAATGCGGCAAGTGTGATGCGGAAGAAAATGACCCAAAATGGGTAAGGGTAAACTGCAGCTGTAAAGTAATCCTACTTCTCTTCAGGAAACTTGTGCGCTGCTAGCTAGCGGCTAATTTATGCCAGACGCCGCCCAATACGACAGTCGGCGTGCAATAAAATGTCAGCATAATTAAGTCTCAAGGTGTTTTTTGTGCCCTCAATCGGCGATTGAACTTGATTGAAAAGAAAACAACAACAAAAAAGGCGTACAGTCCGTGGTAGAAAGTTCCGACGTTGTCGCGACGTGCTTCTGGGAGGAACTTGGAAATACGTTTGCGTGAAGCTTTATTCAGAAGTATGGGCCGGCCTCCTCGCCGCATTCGGCGGCGTGTTTTCCTGTCATGACAATATCGATGAAAAGAACCGCGACGGTCATTTGTGGGATGTTGATTTTCTCACGGCCGTCCTCTGGTGCCTTCAGGTGTTCTACGTGTCCGACCTGTTGGAGCCCGGGCGGAAGGCGGGCCCGTCCCCCCCGTCCCCCCCGTCGCCCATCAAGAAGGAGCTGCTGCCCTCGTCCGACGTCATCGACAGGAACAACCACCACAACATGGTGTGAGGACCACGCCCGCCGCCTTCCTCTTCCTCTTCCTCGCCCGCCCGCCCGCCTCCCATCGGACGGTAGAATGTAGCTAAAGGGCAATCCCATCCAAATCCCCCTCCCCCCACCCCCCGTTGCGGATGGGGGCGGCGGGGTGCTTACTACCAGATCCGGGAAAAATCAATTGCAAAACGGAGCTTGAAGGAGGTAATCAAATGATGAAATCATGAAAAATGAAGAAACAACCTCCTGCAAAAGGGAGGGAAGGAATTCCAAGCCATGTTTACTCTCCGGCGTGGCCGCCGCCTCGGAGTGGCGCACGCCACTCCGAGGCGACGGGAAGGATGAAAAATGTCATTTAAAGCACTGTTTCTCTTCTTCTTTTGGTTTTGGTTTTTTTTTTTTGTCAAAGTTCATTGACCGTGATCACCACTCGCTGCCTGCCGCGTCAGAGCGGAAACCCGGCGGCGCTCTTTTTGAATGTTGCGCACGCCGCGATTTCTACCGCGCGAGCTCGGTGCGGCCTAAAGCCCGGGATGTTGCATTTATTTTAGAATTAGCTCACATTGGGGTGGGTGCTTGCGTGTATGTGGGTGGGTTGCCCCCCCCGCCCGCCCGCCCGCCCGCAGTTTCTATTATACATTACCACAAAATGTGAGGGTTATTCAGCTGGGGTCAATTTGGGCTTCAACATAATTTGCACTATAACCACTTCAACTTATCTACGTGTGTGTGTGTGTGTGTGTGTGTGTGTGTGTGTGTGTGTGTGTGTATATATATATATATATATATATATATATATATATATATATATATATATATATATATATATACACACACGCACACACACACACACAAGTAAGTTGAGTTGTAAAGGCCGTAGAGCATTTTAGGTTCACCCAAAGGCAAAATACCGGCATTTTGTATGGTAGGGGGGCGGGGTCAGGGTAACGGACAGCAAATCCGGCACATGATGTCGGGATGGTCGGGGCTCATTCCGCTGGCGGGAAGGGGCCCTGGCAAACCCCGGTCCCGCGTTGGCTGTGTGCGTTTGTGTGCGCTTCTACACGGTGTGAGTATGTGTGTGCTGATGTATGAGCATTATGCGCTGTGAATGAACCCTTGCGCGTCACCCTCTGACTCGCAACTATGTGTACGCGTGCGTGTATCTGTGTCGTGGTTCCAAAAAAACAACCTGTGGTATATGTTGAACTTTTCAGTCCTCGCACACACACACACACACACACACAGTTGCGCATTAACGTTACAGTCCGTCCGATCTCCTCCCGAAGCTGTTCTCCTTTTCATATATAAAAATATATATAAATAATGTATAGATCACAACAAAAGTGTATACATGTTTTAGATATATCCACTATGATTACAGACCTGTGTTCTTCTCAATATGCTGCTTGAAAAGCAACAGCGGACAGACTTTTTTTTTTTTTTTTAATCTAGACAAGTCAACCTATTGTAGATGATTGTATCGTGTCATAGTAAAGTTTTGTAATATGCACCCGGTAAATACATTTCTATTCAATCCCATATTAGTATTTTTGTATTGTCTCGTATATTTGTCTTTTGTACAAATGGCAATGTTGTTTTTCTGCAAAATGTACTTAGCTCTTCTACGTGCGCTTTTAAATAAAAAGCAAATTATGAAAGATTGTAATGTCTTTCTTCAAATCGATATTGACGTAGTATGAAGCTCCCCCTGGTGGTACATGAAAGTATCACTGAATTGAACGTTCCAAATAGAGAGTTGCAACACATTCATTTTATTTAGGCAGCTTTAATATATGTCTATGTAATAATGTAAAAAATGATGATTCTCAAATGTCTATTTAGGTCATTTTTGCTTGGTGAAATTAGTTTTTTGTGCTTTTAAACGCACATAAAAGCCAACAAATCTGTTTTTTCTCTCTGATTTTTTCCCCCATACTGAGAAAAACAAAAACAAACTTTCCTCGCTTTATATCCTAGCGTAATTCTCCCGAGAAGGCCGAGTATGAGGTTTCGAGCGGACCCGAGCGGACTTAGCCATGCGCCGGCCCGGGAAGCGGGCCCAGCCAGAAAGGGGCCCGTGTTGTGGTGCCGTTTTTTGGCGGGTGCCGAGCCGGCGCACGGCAAAGCCGCTTGGGCCTCGGCGCATTGTGTGGACGTGTGTGTGTGTGCGTTTTGGTTTCTGCCGGATGGTGAATCGAATTTCAAGTGTAAACTCTGCTTATTGAACATGTTTGGTAAGATGGTATTTTATTTTTTAATATGTTTTTTACTGTTCATTTTTTACTATTATAGCCATTTTAAAAAATGAAACATTTTTTCTCTTTAAAAACAGCATGACTTACTATACATAACTATTTAAAAACAATGACCAGCATTTGTTTGTTTTTTTTTACTATACGTTTTTTATAATACTATTATATCCATTTTAAAAAATGAAACATTTTTTCTTTTTAAAATGACCGGCATTTTTTTATTTGTTTTTAATCACCTGACTCAGCATATTAGATATCATCTATACTCAACATTATTTTTAAGATAAAATATGTTAAAAAATAGAAATCATGACAAAATTCCCGGTAGGGTTAGGGTTAGGGTTAGGCATTCTGTAGGCAGTCTACCAAAATGAAAGCGTAATTTGGCGTATTTTTCACACCCAACGGACGGGCTGTTCCACTTCCCCCCCGGCGGCCCCTTGAAATGGGAACAGAGGAATGAGGTTAATCCATCCTTCCTGTGCGCCACAATCAACTTGAGCCTCTGGTCTGAGCACGTTTGACGCCCCCGCCGGATTGGGCTCGTTCGTTTTCGCGAGAAAAAAAAAAAAAAAAAAGTGCCAAAAGATCCTCCCGCGCCAAACAAAGACTTGCTGTTCTCGCGTCGGATCGTCGTCGTAAAAACGGCGCCTTGATCCGGGGTATTAATCCTGCCGCTCCCGCCTACGCGGACAATCTTATTGACTGACTTGATTTCCCTCGGAGCATCCATCCGGCAAAATAAATAGGTTAATACCTGACAAAAATCCTCTTTTTCCTTCCCTTTAAATACTGTTTTGATAAAACACCAGTGCGCATTTTAGGCTCACGCATACAGAAAAAAGTGGAAGCTAACTAAGCCTGACCAAGACTGCTTTATACCTAAATGCAGCCTCTTCCTTGAAAGAAAGAAAGAAATAAAAGTGAATCCAACCTGGTTTTTCCCCTTGCAAAAAAGACAAAGAAAAAGAAAATAAAACGGCTTTCCTTTCGATCTTTCTCTTGGAAAAAAATCAATCCTTGGGGGAAAAAATTGTATAGATGTGTGTGTATGTTTTTTTATTTATTCAATGACTTTTTTTTTTTCAAGCGCGCTATCGCTCATGACGTAAAGTTGAAGTTAGGAACCTCCCAAAGTTCCTTTTCCATACGGTGCAGCTTGTTGATGAATTCCGACGGCTGGCTGACAGGCCTTGAAAAAAAAAATAACCAAATTGTGTTTTCGCCTTTCATTCTCGAGCACACGTCACGTGTGATAGCGCAGTGGTGGAGGGCCGCTATCCTGCATGCCTTTCAACATTCCCTTTCAAACACACCCCATTCAAATGATTAGGATCATTTCCAAGCTCCTGCAGAGCTGGCTAAAAAGCCTTCACACAGGTGTGTTGGGGAGAAAAAAACAAAAAACAAAAACATGCCTGATACCGGTCCCCAAGGACCGGAATTCCACACCTGTGTTCGAGACCGTTACGATTTTATTCGGAGAAATAAACCCATCGAACATTTAGCATCTAGTGCAGCATTTGGTCCAATCCTTGGAGCTTTACATAAAAAAGCAGACAACAGGGAGCTGAAATTTCATGTCATCTTCAACATGGCCACTTAATTATCACACTACAGTTATCATCATCGGTGATAGTTAATACTGACTCCAAATATCGGTTGTTGGCTTCCCTGACGATCAGAACCGATATTAGCACTTCAAAAAAAGAAAAAAGAAAAACAGTTCTCTCTCTTTGGTAGAACCTCTTGTTTTGCTCTGGCCCCGCCCCTTTGTCACATTGGCGTTCCACAGGGTTCAAGTTTGGGGCCCCTCGCATTGTATTTGCTGCAGTCGGGTTGCCTTTTTCATAAATCATTACTCCATGGCATAGAAAACAAAGGGGAAGAAGAAATGTATTTGATATTTGATTCCTTTGATTCATTTGATTGAAAACGTCGAAAACGAAACTAGCCTAAAGTGGCGCCGGACAGCAGATGAGACTCCATTTCTGGCTGGGCTTGAGGGGGAAAGCAGCAAACAACGGGCCAAGGCTGTTGTGATGAATGACGGGACGCAGGCCCGTGGGGTCAGGATGCAGGAGCTCATGTGCTCCAAGGTCAGAGGGTGAACAGGTAATGCGCTTGATTGTTGAGAGATGAAAGCCAAAAGCTGATTTACGCCAATGGTGTGTGTAAGTGTGTGCGCCTATGTGTGTGTGTGTTGGGGGGGGGCTTCCTGCTGTGACCCTGCTCTTCTTCTCCCCTCTCATTTTGGTGCTTGTCTGTCTATTGTCTGCTCTCACCCACTTCAACACAAACCGTTTTTATCTATTTCTTTGTTCGTTTGACCGAAGAGTCACACTTTTTACGTCTTCTTTTTACGTGCCGGAAACGGCGCAAATGCTCACTCGGCAGAAAAGGGGCGATAATGCCAAGACCCTAAAAAGGATCCCGTTTGACCTTGAGGAGGGGCCATTACTAGTAACCTCGGAGCAAATGAATAGGAACATGAAGCTGCATCCTAATACGGTACGGTACATCCACTTTGATCTTCCGCAATGAGTATTGAGAAAAAAAAAAGCGTAAAGATGTTTACTATAGGATTAAACGGCTGAGAAAAGGCCGTTTGTCTCTCTGGATGCAGTTAGCGGGCGTTTTTGTGGCGTGTGTGTGTGTGTGCTCATTTCACAGCGTGAGCAACGTTAAACTGGAGCTGGCACAAACACGCGTTCCCATCATTGTGCCTCGCACCCCCCCAAGTAACCCCATTCCACCCCCCCCCTCTCCGGCGTCTGTTATTATGAAGGACGAAGAGAAGATGGCCTCCGCCGAGAGCTCGCAGGAGGTCGGGGGCCAGAAAGAAAAGGCGCTTCTGGTGCGGCGCCAACATACACAAAAGTCCTACGCGCATTCCTCTTTGGGCTGAAGCTGAGGCCGAGTCATGAAAAATGCAGGCCAACATGAGTGCATCCTAATAAAGAGCCCCGGGGGCGACAAGAGATTTGCTAGCGCTAACGCTAAAGCTGCATTCACATTCAAAGCCTCCACAAAGAAAGAGAAATTCATTCGTTTACATTTGACGTTGGTTTCCTGATCGTTACGGCTTCTAATTAAGGTTTCCATGACAATTATTATTCAAATGAGTAACTTTTTTGAACAACTGAACTGTTTGATGATGTTTGATCAAAAAATCACATGAATAAATAATGATAAATGTAAATTGATCTGGGACGTTAACACCCATATTATAATCATGAATGTGAAGGGTTAGACCGATTAGTCGTTACATGGGCCCTCAGCACATTTGAGCGGGGGAACAAAATGTGTTTTTTAAAAGGATTGTGCGTGAATTTAGGTATAACGTTAACTCATTCAATCCCAAAGACGTCATTTTACGTTTTTAAGAGTCCAGGCATTCTATCACAGAAAAACCGTCGACAGTTTGCTAAAAGTGAATACAGGTGCTCTTGAAACTTTTTCAAACTTTTTCATCCGCTTCCAGAGTAAGGCTGAGCAAATCTTGACGGGACGGGACGGGACGCCGGCTACCCCGGAAGCCGGCGTCACGACCGCTCGCGCGGGGGTGTCTTGCGCAAGAGCAGCGAGTTTGCACGCGTTGCTTGGAAAGCGGACGGATCGCTCACGCGTGACGGGTACGGCTGAGGCCAAGTGGGGAAATTGGCCCCGCTCTTATGTTATTTCCGTTAGCGGCTTTGCAGCGAGGGAGCGCCGCCAATTACTTTGTTGACAGTTGAGATACAAAGCAACCTTACTGATGTTTTGTTCGCTTGAGTGACTGCGGTTAAAAAAAAAAAAAAAGAAGCAACAATGAGACAAGGGTAGGGTTTCAAACAAGGTTTGCGGTTTTAAATGAGCATTTTGAGTTTTAGTTAAGGTTAAAAATGGGAGGTGAGACTGGGTAAGGTTTGAAGTGACAGAGATTCAAACGAAGGTTTCGATTTAAGGTTAGGGTTTGAAGTACATGATTTGGTCTTCAAAGGAAGTCCAAAATGAGTCGCGTTTTCAAATATGGGTTGCAAGCCAGGTTTAGGGTTTAAAAGTTGAAAAACCTGACCCCAACCCTAAGGGTTTCAAAGTAAAGTTTCCTTGGCAGGGTTTCAAATGAGGATTATGCTTTACCTTTTTTCAATTTGATAAGGACATTTCCAAAGTTGGGTAGGGTTCAAACTTAAGTTTCAAAGCAAGGGTTTTAAGCAGACGTTACAAACGTTACGGTCGCTCCTTGTTATTTACGGCCGCGGGGAAACGGCCGCGGGAACTAAAAGCCACAGATATATATATGTATGTGTGTATATATAAACACAACATGATGTACTTAAAAGATGTTTGAATCCACTCTGGTCATTTTCATTTCATTCGTTTCCTTTCCGAACATCTCTGCGCAGAGATACTTGAAGGGAATACTTGGAATGCATTTTTGGGTTTTTTTTCTTGCCGCGGTTATGACGACATCAAGTCTACGGACCGAAGACGCTGTAGTCGGCGGGCGCGAGCGTCCCGTCCAATAGACTTAAAAGCTGATTTATGGCCGTCGGACAAGCGCGCGACGCAAACAAAAAGCAAAGCCCAGAAAATGAGCCCGACGGGCCGGCAAGCTTTGATCCAAAGCCGTGAGACCCGGAGAGGACGTCCCACGCCACATGGCGCAAACGGATGACAGGCTTGAAGATCCGGAGAATGTTTGAGGGGCCTCGTGGGTGCGGCGTCCGCGACGCAACAAAAGGGGGAACAAAAAAAGCCCAGATGGCTTAAGACTGTCTGGCTTTTTTAATTCTTTATTTATTTTGCAGGAAGGCTTTGTTTTTGTTGGGGTTTTTTTCTTCTTCTTTTTTTTTGTTTTAGCATTAGTTCTATTCATTTCACACCCCTGTGCATACACTTTGCAAACGATAAACACTGCATTTGTTTCTAATTTTGTAAATGCTTTTAAAGGCGTTATGGATGAGTTTTTTTTCCCTTCAACTCAAATTGTTCCGTGGCATCAGTTCTATCCACATATAGGAACGGTAAATGTATGAAAATCCCCCCAAAAAAACCAAGGTGAAAGTGCGCGACGTTCCGGGAAGGCAATTCCAGAAAGAATAGAATCAGGAGGCGAGCCGGCGGGGTGACGAGACGACCTACGGGGACGGCCCTTCGCCGGGATGGGCCGCTGTTTGATGGCCGCCGAGCCGCCGGCTTCCTCTTCCTCCGCCCTTCCTCTTCCTCCGCCCTTCCTCTTCCTCCGCCCTTCCTCTTCCTCCGCCCTTCCTCTTCCTCCGGCCTTCCTCTTTCCTCGCCCTCAACGGCAAAAGCTTCCATCTCATGTTGGCTCGGGATTTTTTCCCATCCTTTTGTTTCTTTTCTTTTTACCCGAGTCAAAATTCATACTATAAGGCGCACCTAAAAGCTTTCGATTATTTCAAAAGCTGAGAGTGCGCCTTATATTCTGGCGCGCCTTATATTCTGCCGCGCCTTATACGGTGCGAAAACCGCGACTTTTCATTTTTGGGGGAGGAAAAAAAATACAGTAATTTAATTGTCATGTAATTGCTGAAATGGAATTTTCATAGGCTATACATGCGACAGTTTTGAAGCAATTTAAATGGTGAAAAGGTGCAAAAAAATCATAATTATATATTTTTTTCAACTCTTAGCATTGATCGAGTTAGCGCTCGTATATTGAATTTTTTTTCTCGTATTAAAGGACAAAAATGTGGCCGAATTTTTACCCCTATAGTGAATATTTCATGGACAGAAGCACCCCTATGTAGGGGTTCCACTGCTTTCTTGAAGATGATCTTGACAAATCTGTAATTTGCGCACGTTGGTGACACCTGCAGGAATTGAGTGAAATTGCAATAATACCGCCCTTACTCATCATAGAAGCTACTCGGCGTGGGTCATATTTCACCCAGCACATTGCGAAATCCTGCAATCTGGGTCAGTCAAGCTGTCCCACAATGGTGGGTGGGCACCGTGGGGAAAGGGGGGGGCAATTCTCATGTTTACTACTGCCACTCTGCTGGGGATAAACCACACATTCACCCCCCCCCCCCCCACCCCCACAGCTTCAACCACAAAATTCCAGTAACATTCCTTCAGATTTATTCATTAAGTATCCCAATACAACTGCTATTTAATTGGATGTTGCAATGTGGGATTGAGCAACAGTGAACACATCGCAGACATAACCGACTGTGACTAAAAACTCAAATATAAGAGAAGCTTTTCCGCTTTTCGTGGTCTGCTAGCATTTGTCCACTGTATATACTGCATAAAGAGATCAGCCCAAGTGTAATATAATGACTAGGTGATGAAGTGCTGCATCCATGAGTGAAAATACAGTCTGAGTATTTTACCATGTTTACCATCCCTATGAAACTTTTAACTTCCTCGCTATGCTGGTGATAGCCACTAGCCTCCTCACAACACCCCAGCTAATGCAGAGTGGACAATTAGCGGCAATGCTAGCCCACCAGACGCTAGCCTCGCCACAACACCCCAAATGGGGAAAAACGGCATAGTTGCTCACTTAGAATAGTTTTTTCCCCAATGTTCTTATTGAAACACATTCAAAATATCTAAAGTTGGTGAGGAACGTATGCTATGACTCACCATAAAAATAAAGAAGGCGTGATGACCCTCAACTTGAAAAACTCAGAAGTCAGGGCGCTCACAAGTCAAGGTAGCACTCCGGCGACCGCTGATGTGCGGTTAACCGCGCTTGGGAAGGTTTGTGCTTTCAGTGATGGGGGTGGCGGAGTGGGGACCTTCCACTCTAACTCTAGCTTAGCCCCTCCCTCTTCAAAGTCAAAGATCAAGTCCCGTGAGAGACGGAGAAGAGATGAAATAAACAAAGGCGACGGCGTCGTCGTGACCCCTCAGGCGGTTTGAGGGAAACGATGGCGCGCTTCACCGCCGAAGACGAGCGGACAAAAAACGGCGGCGGGGACCGAGCGCAGCTCGCACGGATTCGTGTCCGACCATCCCTCGGAAACCATGTGACGGATGCTGCGCAGGCAAGGACCGGACGATAAACGTTTGCCCGTGCCGGACTTTCCCCGTGAATCCGCGTCATGAATTTGTCGAGTTGGCCCGCGTTTTAGAAGCGCGTCAAAGGACAGCTTGCTTATTATGTAGGGTCTTTTTTCAAACGCTCGACCAGAAGGAGCTGCCGATCACCATTTTGGGAGTTGTTATTTATTTATTATACGTATTACTGTTGTTATTGTTGATGCTCGTTATATTTAAAAATATTCTATTTGTAGAGATTATTTCCACTTTAAATATCTTAAAAATATAATATAATATATATGATGAATTCATTACTATTTATGGCTAGTTGATATTATTACATAGTATCATTGTTTTTGTCGTTGCTATGCACTCTAAGGAGCATTTTAAAAGGATTAAAAATAAGTAACGTCGCATAGTGCTTCTGCTAAAATGTAATCACATTGAAATTTCAAACGTTTTAATGCATTTAATTGCAATGAAAATAAAATAATAAATCATTTAATAATGTATTGCATCGTTATCATTAGTAGTAAGAGTATTGTTAAGAAATATACGAATAAAATATTAATGCACAAATGTAAATTGTACTTATCACATTTACAACATGGTTTTTTCATAACTACGTTTTGATCAACAAATTTACGTTTACAGAACTACATTGAAATAAATCTTCTGACCTCACCAACAAATGGCCTCGTTTCAAATGACATCCATTCCCAAATCAGGCAATAATTTCACAACCTCAATAAAACACACGCAGCTAGGTGGAAGTAGTTACGATAATACAAAAACATCACATTTGTATTAGCTGGTGACTTCAACGTGTTTCATTAAACGACTGACGACATTGGCCACTTTGGGCCAATAACGTCCTAACGTCGGGAAAGCCGAGGCCCGCCACGTCGCTAATTTAGGCACAAAGATGTTTAGCGCGTGACTAACTGTGGTAACATGGCTGAAAGCGGGAGGGGCTCTCCTCGCGCCGACGACCTTCATCTTTGCGACCGACAGCTTGTAAAAGCAGCCGCTTTGTTCTTTTGCGGTCAACGCCTAAGCGCAATCGGCCGTCGGCTACGAAAAAGCAAAAACGCCAGCGTGACTTCACAGGCGGCAAAGTTGCAAAACCCGAAGGGAAGTTTTTAATTGGATCCAGGAAGCGCACGCGTATACACTCACTTCACGGCAACGCGTCTTCTCCCAAACGGACAAGATGGATACAGTTTTTGGCCCCTGACTCACTCCGCTTGATTCACGCGGCTCTCCTTTTTTTTTTGTTTTACAGAACTCATGACTCACTGCCTTTTTGTTTAGAAAATGGCCAGAGGAGAAAAGGACGATCGGATGCCGGGATATACAGCGGAATCTCAAAAAGCTCAAACGAATCCAATCATGGTGCCTGACCTCCAATTTGCTGGAACGAATCCAGCCAGTTTTAGGAATTCAATCTGTGGCACTTTCCCGAGTACGTAATTTTACCACCAGGGGGCAGCGTAACATACATTTGCATACACATGAAGAAGACGCTCGGCGTTGCGGCGGAAACTCAAAAAGATCAAACGAATCCATTATTGGTGCCTGACCTCTCATTTGCTGGAATTAATCCACAGTTTCAGGAATTCAATCTGTGGCACTTTCTTGAGTACGTAATTTTACCACCAGGGGGCAGTGTAACATAAATTTGCATACACATGAAGAAGACGCTCAACGATGCAGCGAAAACTCAAAAAGTTAAAATAAATCCATTAATGGAGCCTGACCTCTAATTTGCTGGAAATAATCCAGCCAGTTTTAGGAATTCAATGTGTGGTACTTTCTTGCGTATATTTGACCACCAGGGGGCAGTGTAACACACATTCGTCTACACATGAAGAAGACTGTCAGAAAAGCTCGGACAGCTCCGATAAAGTCACAGAGGATAAAGAGTGTATCCCTTGTTAGCCTATATATGATGTTTCGCATTGTGTTAGCGTTAAGCTAGCAGATTTTCATAAAACAAAAATACGCGGTTATTTGGTTGAATACACAAAATGTGATTGGTTCGTTTCGTGCTCGTTGCTTAACAAAGGAGCCTCATTTTGTCATTTATTGCTGACCGCATCTCTGCCATAAAAACAGTGAGGTTAACGGCACGCTCTTTTGTAAGTCTTGTTTCTCATGCCCCCCCCCCCCCCCCCCCCCCCAAAAAAAAAAAAAAAAGAAGGCTATTAAAACACATTGTGACATGTTGAGGTCAAAACTGAACAATAAGCACTGGCTCACAGGGTAATTCTATTACACGTGGTTTTTGGAGCGCATCTGTGGGAATTCAATCCACAATAATATTTTTGAGGGGATTTAAGATCACTTATGTTGGACCTGATGACTCGCCGTCTCTATTACAGGGTGGGATCTTCCGCACCAAACAAATCCAAACCATACTGGAAAAGAAAAGGGCCTTCTCTAAACTGATACCACGGAGCGATCCTTTTACAGGGAAATACATTGCGTCAATATTTCAATTTTCATAATCCCGATTACATACATTTCATGTAGGTGTGGAAAGAGCAAACGAGATCGCGTCAACACGGACTTGTATGGGAGAAGGTGGACTTCTTTGGAAACGATGTATGGGCTTCTTCAAGAATTCAACAAGGACTAAGCAGTAAAATGCACAATAAATGCTCGCAAAAGAACCAAGCTTTACCATTCCGCCATTTTGAAACGAGTGAGGCTGACCGATAGCAGACCAGCGTCTCAAAAACAATAGGTGCAATTACCTAAAAACGTCTGCAGATAGAGAGAAAACAACACAAATACAGCCAACCCCCGAGGGTCATGACAGTTGTTTTTGTGGCAAAGCGAGGAAAATACCGCAAAGAGGGGACCGAAAAACTCAGTATTCCACATCGCAACATGAAAAAAAAACATCTGCCGGGTGCTAACCCTATGTCAACAGTGAAAAATCTCCTGAAGAAGCGTAGATGATGAAGAAGGTGGCGGAGATGAGGTGCAGAGACGCAAGACAGAAGATAACGGGATGACGCACGCAGCAGCGGTGACCTCACGGCGAAACACGTCCACGTCACCGCGGCTGCGTCGCCCAAAGAGGCCCCCGAGAGAGCGTGCACGCGGGGGCACGGAGTCTGTTTTTCATCCCCGTTTGGATTGGTTTCGGAACAGGCTGCAAGCTTAGGACGAGCTCCACAAAACATTTGCGCGGTGTAAATCATGCAGGGCGGGAGTGGCGCTATTCCCGATGTGCTTACCTAATCTGAAAATAATATCATCAATTACAAATGAACTAATCCCTGCGTGAACTAAAATGGAGCCTCCCTGCGCTGCTCTGCCAAGACCCTCGTTAAGATGTCACGTTAGCGGGCACGGCGTGGTTCGCCGGATCACGTCATCAATGCGTCATTGAATGCGTTAAGCGCGGGGATCCGCATTTTTCAAATGTCAGCATGACAAGGAAAAATGTCTTTTCTTACTGATCACTGTGTGGCTCTAGGGGAAGGCGCCTTGGGAACTTGAAAGCCGTCCATCTCCCGACACGTAAAAGCGACTTCTGATTGTTTTTCCTCGGAAAAGATTGTTTACCTCCCGCCCCCAAAAGGCCGGTCGGCGGGAGCGTTGACTCCATCTTGGTGGAATGCGTGAGGCCGACACACTAAGCGCGCGCGCACGCACCATCGTGCCGGAATGACGTCTGGCAAACGGCGTCGGGGCCGTTGAGCAACATTTACGGGAATGGGCGTTGACCCTCCCCTTAAAACCCAGAAGAGGGTCTCATCGCTTCAGCGCCGGTGTGAAGTTATCAAGGAAAAATGAGCTTATTCCTCAATTTACACCTTGGGGGGCGCTTCACACTTGCGCGCCATTTAAGGACGCAGGGAGGTTCAAATATCCCGTCTAGGGGCGGGAGGTAACAAAGTGAAAATAGCTGCTTGCGAGCAACCGCTGAGGGCGCGCAGTAAATTTCACGACAAGCGGTCGGTGCTTCGGCAAATTGGGAACGGTTCTTTTAAAAAGGTCAAGGCTTTTCTCTCAGATGTTTATGACCAAACACGGAAAAAAAGTGCAATGTATAGTGATTTGAATTGGATGAGTTAATATTCCACAAACACAATATTAATCGAAACGCCAGGTTTGTATTAGTGGAAAGAACATTTTCCAATGAAGTACAAAGTACGACTACTTTTTCCCCCAGTTTTCCGGCTCGACGCGGCAGGCGCGTAGACGGGATGGGCTCCTGCATTTTAGCGAACGCGAGACGTTAAGCAGCCTCGTAAATAACGCGCAGAAGAGTCGAAGCGGCCGCTGAAGACGGCCAAAACCGTGTCGGCCATGTCGGCATTGAAAGTGATCCGCAAGCTGGAGGGGGCGGGGGCCGCGCTCAAGCTTCTTTCTTCGCAGATGCTAATGTGATTTTATTGGAAAATTATCCACAGTGATATGCAACAAATGGCTCGAATCGACTTCACTTGGACATAAATAAGCCCGCGGCGAGCAGGTGCATCGAGGGCATTTGGAGCGTCCGGCGAAAACCTTTGGGCGGTCGGGTTTCTTGCAGCTAAATATTTTCCATCTACTCCAGCAGCCAAAAGGAGAGTCATAAGGAAAAAAGATTGTTTCGCAACGTTCAGCCCGGAGAGCTGCCTCCCACGAATCAACGCTGACGGAACTACAGTGGGCCCCGCGTCACCAGATCAAATCCTTCCGCGGTTGGGCTCCTGAGACCAATTCACCGGATGGCGGGCGATCCAAGCCCATGTTAAATATTCTACATACATATTGAACATTGCTACCAAAACAGTATAGTAAGTATGTATAATATACATGTATACAATCAGAATACATCATGAATAAAAAATATAGAAAGGCTTTCTTTACCTTTGGGTGGCGCTTGTTAAGCCCATATTCCCCAGTAAGGGTAGCCTAGACTAGGCTGGCTTCCTATTTCGTGATTATGTCCAGCTCGGTTTCCTTATAAATCATGGTCTAACTTCTCTCGTCACATCACTAGCGAGCTTGGGACCCATGGCTAACCTATTCAAGTTTAAATTAAGCAGTAGAATGCACCGGAAATACGCTTTTGTAACCACTCGCCATAGAACAAAGCTTTACCGTTCCTCCATTTTGAAACGAGCGAGGCCGCCCAATAGCGGGACCAATAGCGGTCCGATAGCGGACCGGCATTGTAGGGATGGATGCAATTTGACGGCAATAAGTGCAATTACCTAAAAACGCCAGCGGATGGAGGCAAAACACAAATGCGGCCAAGCCCCTGGGGTCACGACAGAAGCCGGGAAAATACCATAAAGAGGGAACGAAAAACCGCAGTATTCCGCATGGCAACATGAAAAAAACGTAAGCCGGTGACACTGCAACACGGGGGTCCACCGCGCTTCCAAAATAGACCCCACCAAGTTAGGCCGTTGACCTTTCTGACACTCGCTAGCATACGGGCAACATTTACGGTTGCAGGCGGGGCGACAATCCGGGTGGGACCCGGCTGCCATTTCCGCCAGCTGTTGCGGCTGATCAAAGCATAGCGAGCGCCGTCGGGAGCGCGAGCAGAGAAGGTTACGGCCGCGAGCCGCCGCCGTGGGAATCCGGACGCAATGGCCCGCCCGCCGCCGCCGCCGCCGCGCATTCGGAGGAGCGGCCGCGATCCGGCTCGAAGGCCGCGGCGGCAAAGAGACGCCTTTTAGAAAAGTTCCCTTTTTCCGAGCCGCGCTTTCAGGAAGCGTCCGACTAAGCTAATTAGAAGCAGGCTGACCTCATGGGCGAGGCGAGTCATGATGACCCTTTTCCACCACTGAGGGTGTGCTCGTTTGGAGGGTTTGAATATCTGCAGCAGCTGAGCTCGGCCAGAATGCTACAAATGTCACAAATGTGCACAATATTTATTATTGAAGGACACGTTGTGTGCTCATCTACAGTTGTGCAAGACTTCCTAAGGTCTCATAAGATTTTGTGAAATGCATTGCAAGATTTTCCATCTCGGAAGCGTTACAGAGGTCAAACGGGGCAAATTAGGGCTGCACGATGAAGCGAATTGGAATCGCGATCACGATATTGGCTATTGAGGTGATCTCTGCGATATTAACATTTAAAAAGCCAGCGTGTTAAATCAAACACCGGGGGGCATTGTTTCCCACATGTTTCGACCGAACTTTCACATTTACCGCGTTTTCCGAGACGTTTTCCAAAATCGGTCTCGTAAGATTAACCGAAGATTTTGCCGAATCTTAAAGGGTTCACGCAAGCTTGCCATTTTTACCAAAATGTATCGGTCTCACGTGACTGAAACCTCGAGAGATTTAGGAAATGCTCCCCCCCCCCGACAGATTTCCTGTATTTGCACCTCAGCAGATTCAGCGCAAAATTGTGTGTCGCGAGACTGACCGAAGTCTCGCCGGATTTACTCGAGCGCCACCTTTTGACCTTTTTTCTTTGGCTGACGTCGGAACGGGAAGTTCAATTCCCTCGACGGGAGGCCACGCGACCTCGACGCGCCCGTTCCAACGTCAGAGAGCACGGCGCGCCGACCGAAACCGAAACGCCGTCCTTCACCTCGCGTCCGTCAACTCGCGTTTTGGTAAGCGGCCGAAAGGAAGCGGACTCGAGTCGCGCAATAAACAAACGGAGCAGCCGAGCGAGCATCCAAAAGGCTTCCTGAAAGCCAAAGCCGGCGACCTTCCAAAGCCGCTCTTTTTAAATCCGAGGCCGCTTTTGTCCAAGCTTACAAAGCTCCTAGTGTGTTATCTCCGCATTCGCTTAATGAGCGCGCACCCAAAAGGAGGAAAGCTCTTTTTTTTTTTTCATTAGCCATTTACGTAGCGGCAGCTCATTAGGCAACGCTGTGAGAAAAACGTTCATTTAGGCTGCATCCAAAGCTTGTTATTTTTTCCTATTAGCCAAACTGACAAAACCTCCTCCAGCCTGTGTGTGTGTGTGTGTGTGTGTGAGAGATAGACCCTGGTTTTTGCCACACGGTGGGGACCAAACCCCATGTTCGACCGTTTTGGTCAACCCCACAAGATAAAACCTCTTTTTGAAGCTCAGGACTTGGTATTAGAGTAAAGGTCTGATATGGATTTTGGGTGAGGTTTGTGCTTCGCAAATGGGGGTGACCCCGGCGAAAAGGCTTTTGTTCTTGCAACAAAATAAGAATTGTCAGGACCGATGGTGTAAAATAAATGAATAACGCAAACACTGAGCTTCATTGAAACCTCTCAAGTATTTTTTTGAATCACACAAATATAAAAAATAGCTCCAGAAGTGCCTGGAGTTCCGAGACTCGAAAACTCACAAAGTTGAATAAAATAATAGCTCTCTGGAATTTTTCAATATATAATACAGTTACGACAATGACGATCACGATGACTTGAAATAACCCAGTTTTAAATTGATTTCTTCATATTGCACAGTCGAATTAAAAAAAAAAGAAAGATGCCAATATACGATCATTTTCCGAATATCGGCGCCGATAATCAGCCTGATCAATAACAGGTCGATCTCTAAAATGTTTGTGTTTTTTTTAATAGAACAGTTTCAGGCACTTTGATGTACTTGTTGTTGTTTTTTTTTTTCAGTTTTAGACTAAGCTGTAACCCATATAAACGCTGTAAAAAAATGATTATACAGGGGCTAGGAATGGTCAACGGATGTACAAACGTGTGTGTGTGTGTGCGTGTGTGCGCGCGCAACAAGTGGCCCACGCCTAAGCTGCTTCCTGACCATCATTCATAAGCCAAACCAGGATAAGAGACGAGTGTTTGAGAAAACAACTGCTGAGTAAGGGCTTTTCCATCACTTGCCCAGCGGTTTTTTTTTCCTCTTGACTGTTTATACACATACACACACACACACACTCGCACAGTTGGCTGACAAAGTGCAAAATTGCAGGAGAATCTATATTCATGTGCTTATGAGAACAATACATCAATATTATGATAAAGTCACATGAAAAAAAACTATACATTTTGTATGAAAAATTACAACATGTTTTTGATATCGCAAGAAATAAAATGTGAATAATATATAATTGCTGTATGAGGAAAGAAATGACGGTATTATATAATGTCCAATTATGAGGCAAAGTTTTGGTTAAAAAATCATTTAGTTAATTTGTATGATATAGCAATTAGGAAAACATATTTAAATTAGTACCAGCCATTTTTAAACCCTTCTTTAGCTAAACATTTTTTTAAAAATTGGCAAAAATATCAATAGCTACCTGGGATTGACTGTAATGCTTCTTGAAAATCCTCAAAAAATATGTCTCTGGGATTGAATGAGTTAATTTTGACATTATAATTAAGCTGTACTGTATAATTTTACTATTACAGGAAAAAAAAAGAGCGACATCACTGCTAGTTTGCGTAGCCTGTCTATGGTGATTTACATTGTGTGCTAGCATTAAGCTAGTTGACTTTTCACAGGGCAGATTTTTTTTTTTTTTTTTGCACGGCCCCCCTTTGTGTCTTTGAGGGGGTGATGATGTGTGTTCAAAATAAGGCACAGGTGCGCTTCTAGACATGATGCTCTCGCCTGCACCACCGAGCCTCGGCGGACTCATCATCCTCACCGTTTATGAGTCGCTAAGTACTTTCCAAGTTGTGAAAGGCAGATTTGGAGGGCGGTATTTGAAGTGGATGACACCGGTTATAAGCCCCGAGCGCGTATTAGCTGTGACTCACGCGGAATCAATCCGGAGCAAAACGCATCATGCGATGACGGGAGCGGGACTTCCCCCGACATCCTTCCCCATGTAATTCCCCTCCTTCGAAACGTTCACCCTCACGATCCACACGAGTTCATCAGGAGCAAATCCCATTCGGAAAGGTACGCGTGCACGGGAACCGTTTGCTAGTTGCCGATCAAGCGTTGGGATTGCTACACAGCCGCGCGACAATCTTGAAAAACGCAGCTTCGTTTTGGATGAAGTTTCGATCTAAAAGTGATTGCGTGAAAATAAAACTACAAGAAGAGTTTTCTCTAAGTCAGAGTTTCTGGGATATCAAAATTGGCGCCGCCGCCGTAAACAAACCTTCCACTAGGGCCGCGTAGTTAATCGAATTAGAATCGCGATATCGGCTGCCGCGATGAATCAACCTGCGATGCTGACATTTAAAAAGCCGGCTACCGTACATGTCAAATCAAGCACTTTGCCATCCTTCCACCAGGGGGCAATGATTCCCACATGTTTGCGTGACAAAAGCGTCACCTTTTCTCACCCTAAGCTTTTATTTACCTGCGTGAATTGGGAATCCCGCACGACACTATCAGAAAGAAAAGACATTCTGGGTGGAAGGAAGGACTGCACGATTATGGCCGGAATAACAATCGCCATTATTTTGGTCAATATTATAAATGCGATTATTAATCATGTTTGGTCAAACGCCTTTATTTAGCGCCCTTTTTGTTAAACAGACAGTATATAAAGAAGGCTTCGAGGCTAGATACTTACAAATAATAATAATAGGCTAAAATAAATGAATAAAGTCAATAATGATTCAAACATATGGCACACAGGGCAACACAGCTAACTTACTAGCAAACTAATGAAAAAATAAGCCTACTTACAATCGCTTGGAATCTTTTAAGCAAATGTGAATCAGCCTAAGTAGCTTTTGATGTACGGAACAACATAGGATTCTTTTTCTGATTGACTTTCTTTTTTTCACCTGAATTTTATTTGTATTATTTTATTTCATCTGAGATGGACAAAATGGCGGAATTTTCCAACACAAATGAATTCGAATACGGTGTTTGGACCCCACTCAAAAAAAACCAATAAGAATAGTATGAGAATAGGTCATAAGATCTACCACCTGGAACGTGTGGGAATAAAGCCTCCTTTTCAGATCGCAAAGAAATAATGCTTTTACCATGGCGCGGCAAAGGCATTCGACACACTCGTGCGTTGGCCTACGTGGACGCGCGCCCCAGATGCACCTGAGAGCCTGGAAAGAATGCCGGCGACTTTGATCCAAGCGCGCTGGAGGGAATCGAAGACCAAATGCGGAAAGGGATTGACGTTTATTCGATAAACAGAGGTGGAACATAACAGACGTGCTGGTGTTTTTTGTTTTTTTTTACTTTTTTATGGATGGGATATGGAACAAATAGATAAATGGGCGGATGGATAAATGGATACTTTGAAGGATAGACAGTGGGTGGCTGGAAGGAAGAGGAGATAATAGATGGTTGGGTGGAAAATTGGAGCTGACGGATGGACGGATGGATGTAAAATAAGAGCCGATGACGGACGGATGTCAAACGAGAGTAAAAATAAGATCGGAATGGCGGGTGCCCTTCACGTGCTTCTGGCCGCGACAACTCCATGGTGGCAAAGCGGATTTAGCTTGCTGCTGCGTGAGCGCGCCGCCCACAGGAAGTTCCCACCGCCGTGCCCATCGGGGCGGAAAATGACTGTTTGTCACAGACTTAAGTCACAAATCCCCCCTCCCCTCCCCTCCCCTCCCCTCCCCTCCCCTCCCCTCCCCTCCCCTCCCCTCCCCTCCCCTCCCCTCCCCTCTCTCTCGAACACGCGCACGCACACGCATGGTGTAGAAGGGTAGAGTCCGGCGGCCCTTTTCCCACGGCGGCAAGACGTGCCAGTTCGCGGAATCGCGTGCGCGTTTGCGCATATGGATAAAAGCGGCGAGGCGCGACACTTCCCGTCGGTATAATCGTTAAAAGCAATAAGAGCAGAATGAGAGGCAAATCTCCTTTTTCCTCATCGTTGGGAAAGGAGCGCCTAATCAAAGCCGCTAACGCCGGCGGGTAGTCGGGCATCCCGAACATCAAGTCCACTTGCGCTTTAATCGGACCGATCGTTTCCAGCTGTATTAACGCCGCGCCGCCTCGCCAACGTTCTCCAAACAGAGAAAACAAAAAGGGAGAAAGTGGCGCTCGGCTGGCGGGACCGACGCTTGCTAAAACGGTTAGCACTCTGCGACTAATCCAAGAAAAATCTGCCAGATCCAGCGAAAACACTGATTTACACTATTAATATTGTCCAAGCCGGATTTTTATGATGAAGATAATGTCCTTTTTAATTGAATAGAATTGCCTTTCGCTTCCAAGGAGATGGAAATTCCAAAGTGTTTCCAAGACTTATTTAGAGCAATCAGTCCAAAGATCCAGAGAGCAGCCCCAAAATATGCAACGGGTTTTTTAAAGGGCTAATTGTGTCCGATGCTGTAAGCGTGTGCAGATATTTTATTCCACGTCATTTGCGTTTACTATATTTCAATCGGTTTACTGTTTACTGTTTACCTATACGTTGTTCAAACATTTGTAACCGTTTCTATTTATGACAAGTCAAATATTTAGTTATTCCACAATTACACCCCAAAAATGTAAAACGGTCATCCTATTCCAGTCACCGTTGGGATGATTTTCCACTTTATGGAAAAAAAATATCTCATTTTTTCACATTATTCCTCAATTTCATTCCATATCATTCAAAACAATCTCACATCATTCAATGTCATAGGACATTATTCATTGTCGTTCAACACCATTGAATAGTTTTCACCGATTTTTCCCCCGTATCGCTCCACACTATTCAATTTCATTCCAAATGATTCAATATATGTAGTTCACAAAAGAGTTCACATTTTCAACAATATATTTCACATCATCCTATATTATTCAGTATCATGCTATATGATTCAAGATTATTTTGTGCTTTTCCCCAACAAATTTCTCACACCATCATTCCAAATCTGTCAATATTTTTCATGAACAATTGCATGTTTTTCACCCATATCATTCCTCATTATTCATATTATTCTATAACATCCCGAATTCAATATCATTCACCATTTATATCCACCATTATAGTCCACCATTTTACCAATACATTTCCACGTCATCCTATATTACTCAACATCAGTCACAGTTGAAAATTTCTCACCACATCATTCAATATTTTCATCAATAATTGCACATTTTTGAATCCACATCACTCCATATCATTTAATATCATCTCATACCATTGAATGTATTCCACATCACTCAATATTTCAGTAAAAAATGCCCATTTTTCACCATTTTTCATAGCACATCGTTACATTCAATATAATTCTACATGATTCCATATCATCCTGTACTATTCAATGTCATCAATCAATCAATAATATATAAAAAAAAACCCCGATTCAATTCAATCTTGGAGACGTGAAACATCAGCGTCAAAATTAGTAGTGTGTTAATAAAGGACATTTCTAATCAGTGGAAACGCACAGGTGCTTATTTTCAGAAATACGCAGATAACAAAACATACACTAAAGGATAACTCGTAATCAGAGTACTCCAGAGACTTGCCCAAAAGCCAATTTTACACAATGCGCGTACACGCGTTATCTATCTGACTTTACCCAGAGACGGGTGGGCCTACTTTTGCTCCCCGCATCCACCGCCAAACTACATGAAGGTAATGTAGGAAAGGAGAAGCCCAAGCCCGAGCAAAGCATCCTGGGAAGGAAGGAATGGACGTTCTGTTCTAACACAATGTTCCAATCAAACTTTATGTATCCGCGGATGGTTTATAAGGCGACGACAGCGGGAAACGCAAACCGGCAGGAGAAAGGCACCCAAAACAGACGCATAAAAGGGGAACAAACTCCACGTTCTGACAAACAAAGGCATATTAATAGAACGGGATGGAGGGCAAAATGACAACGCGAGGCCAAAGGTCAACTCATTCGCTCCCAAAAACCTTTTTACACATCTCAATAGCGGCTATCTATTTGAGAAAACGGTTTCATTTTTCTGCGGAGGGCTTGAGGAAGCTCGAAAAATCGAAGGAGTTAACGGGGCAAAACGACTCTGGCGTCGCTAGGCCACGCCCCTTTTCCCACAAAAAACGAGAACAACGGGAAGCCTGCCGAGTGACGATGACGCTTTATCGGGTCTCCACCGCCGCCTACTGTCATGAGGCGAAACGCAAGTCAACAAAGAATGAAAAATTTGCTGACATAGTTTGACTGGCGCTCAACGGAATGTTGAGGAAAATCTATGTAACAAATCCTATTAAAATGCATCTCAAAGATCGCAATTACGATGGTATTGTATGATCCAAAATTTGCACAATGATTATTTTTGGACACACAATCTCACGCTTGAAGCTGCAATCACAGAGAAATGTCAGAGTCACCGCATTGTTATTTGGTTTAATCATCTGCTGGAAATGTCAGCTCCCTAGTGTTTTTCCCCATTGATTTTTTTATGATATCATAAAAAAAATTTAAAAAAATCAAAGGAATTCCCAGAATTTGTAACATCATGCCACAAGGGTTAATACATGTACAGGGCCGCATGACAACATTGAGCAGGCTCCAAAAGGGAGCAAAACATAGAAGACGCGGGCTCGGGGAGAACATGCAAACTCCACACGGGAAGGCCGGAGCCGGGTGGATTTGAAGCGGGACCTTTGAACTGCGAGCGCTACGTAATAGCAGCATGTTATGCCTCCCGCTCGCTATAAATGACGCCGAAAAGCACATTCAAAGCTAGATTCAATTACAAATCGAATTTTGGGACAAACAGCAGGGGCATCGGCTGGATTTTACCAGCTACTTTTATCATTCCGGAGTTTTTCGGGGGCGCGGAACCGACGGCGGCGGCGGAGCGTCGGAAGGAGGCGCTCCGCTCCTTTGGCCGGCGTTTGGGCCGTCTGCCCCCTTTGTTATCATTTTAGCGAGTCACGGCGCACTCAACAGCTAAGTTGCGCCTACCGTCGCACCGTACTAAACGCCCTTCACCTAACGCTCGTTTTTCTCCTCACGCTGAAAGATTTGGAGTCCTCGCCGCTAATTCAACACAGACTAAGCGACGCGTCATACTTCCATTTGCGTGCGTGCGTGCGTGCGTGCGTGCGTGCGTGCGTGGGGCTTTTTGGACTTGAATCTAGCATGTCCGTGACCTCAAATCTAAGTATCGTTCAATTGCAAACATTCAATCACCGCGCCGCACAGCAAAAATGTGGCTCCAATGAAGTTCGTTTGAAAATCTCCGGGGTGGAGGTCCGGTCGGAGCTATTGCGTATGGAGGCGCGCACGCTTTTTCAGCGCCGTCAAGGCGAGTCCGTCGCCACGAGATTTTGGGGTCTAAGCGCGCCGGCTTTGGCGGTTGTGACGCTCACGTTTTTGATTCCGGCCCATGCCACGCATTGACAAGATGGAGGCTGTGAAATCGCCGGCGGTCGGTCGGCCATCCGTCGGCCGACAGTTAAGCGGTGCGATGGGACTATTTTGGGACTGACGGCACCAGGACGCCCGGCAAGAAGAAAATACCAGTTCTCCATCTCCCCCCAATCTTATGCGGATCGCTTATGCGGATCGAGGCCTTCAGAATCAGTTTTGATGCCACTTTCAGCGATTTGGGGGGTTTTTAAGCCCCAAATTTCATTGTCGTCCTGGCTTAGAAGTGCAACCATGAATCGATGATCACATTTCAAAATGCCATTTTTGGTCAATCATTAACAGTTTTGAGACCTAAAATTGTCCAAACGGTCAGAATTTTAGTGGCTTCGCTGCAAATATTCTCAGATTTCTTTAGTCCTCAAGACGGATTCTCATTACTAGAAAAAGAAGTTAGAAGAAAAGCGGACGGTGGCGTTTCACAATGGAGAAAGTGGAAGAACAATCGTGAGGACGATGAAGATGAGGAAGAGGAGGAAGGTCAAATCAAAACCACATGCGGGCAGAATCTCCACTATTGTTCCAAAGTAAAAACAGCTGGCCACCAGCGGCTCATCCGTCAAAATAAACATCCCTGTTGTGTACGCCCCAAAAACATTGGACGAAATCTACCTTTATATGGAACCACGCGTACATTTCAAGTCTTCGTTCCCAAGAATCTTTGCGACCTGACGCATTCCCCAAATGGCTCCGGTTTGGCAAAGCGTTAGCGAAAGATGAATCACGCGCCGCCGCACGCTCTTTGTCCGATTCATTCAAAGTCTTACGGGATATACTGTATGTACACATGCATAATACATATTTTTTGACAGAAATACGCTAGGTTGAGTTTCCGTTAAACAAAGAGAAAACCGTGAAGAAAACAAAGCGATGCGACACGGAGAGGCGTACGAGCGGCACGCTTCCAATTTGAAGTGGCGCGAAGCAGCCAATCAAACGCGGCCTCGGGCCCTGATCTCATTTGTTGTTCTATCCTCTTTGCGCACATCCAGAAAAGCGGGCCTTTTGCGCGAGGTCCCCCCAGGAGACGTGGGAGGGGGTCTTTGCCAACGCTCCAATGACAAAGACGCACCGCCTCATAATGTCAACACACCTGCGTCCTGTAACAGCGTCAGCCGAGCTGGCCTTCTTCCTTATCGCTCCCCCGCCCCTCTCCGCCGTTCCCGCTTCTCCTTTGGGCCTCCTCCGTTTTCCTTTTGTCCTCTATGAACTCTCTTCTGCCGTATCTTGGAGCGAATACATCAAAATGAACAAACAAACTGTACCTGCATAAAAATCCTGGCAAAATCTCACATATCCTCTAGAGCGGTGGTTCTCGACCAGCGTTTTGGGGTTAAAAAAAAAAAAAAGACTTAAAACAAACCATCAGCGTCCGATTTATTCAACTTGAGACCCTACAAAGAGTCAGACCTGTTCTAAAAAAATGATGAATAAATATGTGTCCGCAAAAAAATATGAAACAACATTTCTTGGGGGGAGGGGGTCCATCATTCGTCAGGTGCTGGTCTACTTCTGTCTGCACTCATACTAGTTCTCCAGTCCGTATAAACGTTAAGTCCACGTCTGTGGTTCATCAATTGAAACGCGAGTCAAGAGCATACAAACTCCACACAGTAAGGTCGAAGCCAGCTGGATTTGAACCCGGGTCCCCGAACCGCGTCGCGGACATGCTAACCGCTCATCCACCGATCCGTCCAAAACTACGCGGATGTAGTTGGAATCTCCTCTAAGCGCGGTTACAAAGGTAGCTTAGTCGTACTTCAGATCATACAAGGGATAACAGAACCGAGTTCTTCTCTTTTTGCTCTTCAAAATGAAACTTCATCTCCAAAACTAAGCCCTAAAAATACAACTTTTTGAAATTGAAATACAGCTTTAAAAATCCAATGAATTTCTTTTGAACGGCGCGATGGGGGAAAATCAATGTTCTTTTCAAATGACTTTTTGACTTGTTTTCCCCGAGAAATCTACTCGCTCCAAATCCAATAAGACTTATTGTAATGTCTCAAAGTTGACTTTTACACCTTTTGTTATGAGCAACATTTCTTTTCTTTTTTCACTGTAAGTGATGGCTCCACGGGATACATGCAAGTAACGAAGAGCAGATGTGGACTTTGCGTGACGGTTGGGGTCGCGCGCCATCGCAACGCGGTCCCGGCCGGCCGGCCGGCCGGCGCTAGAACAATAAGGCCTGCGGGGAAACGATAAAGCGGGGAGAAAAACAGCGGATAGGAGCTTGTGACGACGGAAACCCCGGGACGGGATCGCGGAACACCTGGCTTTTATCTGCGCCGCGCACGCCGCCCATGTCGTCACGGCCCAATCGGTGAACGCGCGCCCGCGGATCGACGGATAATTGGCCGAAGTTCTCAAAGGGGCTTCGTCGCCTCAATTTACCGCAGGGATGTCAGCGTGACGCAATTTCTGCAACTTTTCCGCAAAGACATAGTACATTCGTTTTCTAAGGAGTACAGTCGTGCCTCTTAACGAACCATTCAAGAGTTTAGCGCTTTGTTAACAGTTTTTGCCTTTCGTGTGCTAAACTTTCTTTTGCAACTAGAGACAATTTTTTTTCAAAGAGGCGTCTAATAAAGAGACATTCATAAGTAGAGATTCCACTTTAAGCTTTTGCTTTTCAATGCACACATTTCATTGCGGTGATGCATTTTTTCCCTCGAAAATAAAACATGTCTTGAAAAAAAATGGTGCTTTTTTTTTTGGTTAAAAAAATAGCCATACTTTCTTAAAACTACATACGATGTTTCTATCAATCAAGTGGAAGAAGTGCAATATTTTAGAAAAGGGGAATAGAGATTTGTTTTGGAGATGAGTTCATCATATTAGGATTAATCAGCTCTCCTGTAATAACAATCATTCGTATGAATGTCGTCATTAGATTACAGAAGATAATTCGCGATGATTTGCAGGGAATGCGCTTTCGAAAGCTTATATCTTGTTGCAAATATTTATGATTTTCGTCATCGTCATCAGCAGCGGCAGCATAAATAAACTGGAATCAATTCATTGATTGATCCCGTTCACGCAACGCTTTACAGATGAGTCAAAAAAAAAATAGGCCGTGGATATAATTAGCGAATATTTTCATCAAACCGTGCTCAGTTGGCGTGAAGCGGGAGGTGGCCAACAAGTTCCAGAAATTGCCGGGCGGGCGGGCTGTGTCAAAGCCAATTTTTCTGACAATGGATTCCCGCGCTAACTTGGTGGTGGGATGGAGCCCCTCCGAGGAGCTTGCCCAATTACACGAGCCTTTTTTTAATCAAGCAGTATATTAGCTGTCATGATGTCACCGAAATTATTGAAATATTTTGAAAATTTTTCAAAATGGGTCTCAATTGACAGCTAGAACGGTATATATTAGGAATTAGATGAGAAACCCAACGCCATTTCACACTGGTAAATAATATACCAGGGTAAGATAAGCATGCAAACATATGGGAAACATTGCCCTCTGGTGGTAGGATGACAAACTGCTTTACATATCTATATCTATATATATATATATATATCTCTCTCTATATATAGAGAAAGAGATATAAAATTTTAAAAATTAAAATTTTAAAAGAAGAGAATTCTTTTGATGTTGAACTGGATGAGTTAAAAGCTCCAAAACTTTTCATGTTCCAGCCCCTTCATAATAGTCGCCAAATATCAGCCGTTTCGCTGACTGATTTTGAACGATTTGAAGAGCCATAAGATGCGATCGACCCGACGCTAATGGAAACTACTGTATCGTAAAAAAAAATTAAAAAGTGCGATCGCGGGTCAGTGGCGGTCATTCCATTCGGCGATGTGGTCCCTGTTTTTCTAGTGGTCCTCTTTGTCGCAAGACAAACACCATCCAAGCACCAAACGTTGACCGGGGAGGATCACAGACGTGTTGCAAAGCGCCCCCTCTAACCGCCTCACACGGAGATCCGTTATCGGCCCGCGTCGATGAGACGATAAACACACGCCGGGACTGGAACCCGATCGGGGTCGTCAATCAAAAAGTGTTGTCGGATCAGCGGGGCGGACCCCCCCCCCCCGTGCTAGCCTGCCTCGCGGCCGACCCGCGCCGCCGATCCATCGGCGCCTCACCTCTGAACCCCGTAAAGCCAAAACAGGTGCGAGCTCGGCGCAACGGGCTTGGGATGCGCGTTTTTTTGCGCGAGCGCGCCCGAGACCCCCGGCGACGCCGAGCGACGGTTCTGAACTATCGGTGGTACCGAGGGGATGGCGTTTAGGAGGAAGGATACCGCCGGTGGTCTCGCGCTGACCCGACGGCTACGGAGACCGGCGGATGTCGGAAGCGATGACCAGGAGCCACGCATCCTCTCTGGGGTTGGCGCTTCGCTGGCCGACCGCGCCCCGGATCCCCTGACCCCCGCCCCACTGAGCACCAAAGGTAAACAACCCGCTGACGGGAAATCCTGCCCGTCGAACAAATAGGGAGATTGTGACGTTAAATCGCCGACCCTCCGATAAGTACTGTCATCGGGCAACTGTTTGGGTTTCGATAAATTCCCATCCTTGCGTTCCAAGACCGCGCCCGCAGTATGCACTCCGAAAACAACCCATTTACGGGTCAAAAAAGGACCTGGGGCAGTATCGGGGTTTTCCGTTTTTCATGTTCTGGGATTGTCGGGTGACCTTAGTTTGATTGCGTCCACCTGTCCTCGTCAAGCTGCTCCCTTGCGTCGGCCAATCAGCTCCCTGCACCGCTTGTGTCTTGTCCAGGTGTTCGGCGTTGTCTCGTCGGTTTAGAGCGTAGCTTCCTCTTTCCTTTCAGTTTTTGACACGCCAAAGTCACGCTGTCGATCCGTGAGTTACATTTATGTTTTCCCGAATGGGAGGATGATTTCAGGTTTTGTTTGTTTGTGTTAGGGCTGCACCATTACGGTCAAAATAATAATCACGATTAATTTGGTCAATATTGAAATGACGATTAGTCATTAAGTTTGGTCAAACATGTCTATTTATTACACTTTCTTCATTTTTGGGCCATGTGCCAAAAGACGGCACACTCATGTTATTGTGATAACTAAGTGGTCGTGCAATGTTGAACTTTGACATGTTGTCACCATCCGGGTGAAATTTCAGCTGCCGAGAGTCTCAGCGATTTCCCTTTGATGTGAAATGACTTTGAAGCATTGGCCAAAATATCGCAAAAGGGTAGAAGACACTTTGAAATAATACAGACACAATCAAACACCTAAAATGCATGAAGAAAGCACACGCGAAAGAAATAAGACCCGGAGCCCAAATTTCAAAGCAAACAAGGTGAGGCAGCATCTCAACAGAGTGTGAATGCTTTAAGAACTTTACTTTTACTCCATATTAATTTTTTTGAACGCTACCTTGGTTACCTTGCGTATAAAATATGCTATATAAATCCAAATTGCCCTGCCTTGCCTTGAATGCGTTTCTATTTGCGATATTTTTTCAAAAGCGTGCTTGCACACATGTTAATGTTTTAAGCAAGCTAGTTTGAAAAGTACATCGCATATTTGGGTCACTTAAAAAAAAAACGTTAACAGCATCAATGTGTGAGAGCATTTGCTCCTTGTCAAACATGTCCGCTGATTGTGCTGCGTTTAAACGGCATGTTGACTCACAAAACCTGGCAAGCGTCACACGACGGGAAAAAAAACCAAACAAAAACATTACCGCATGTTTTTGTTGTTAGGTCGAATCCTGGGGGATAATAGTAGAAGGGGCTCAATTAGCTGCTCGAGCGTTTTTTTTTAAAGTGTACTTGTGTATGTATATACACGGTGTTTTCTATTTATTCTGGCAACGTCTCACAAAGCGGCTTTAATCATGTAACACAATTCAAGACCTCAATTCAATAAGCAACTTTTTTTCTGTGGCTTCCAAGAATGTCAGAATCAGCATGACATCAGTGTCTACTATTCTAAGAGTTATTTTTACAATTCCAGCATCGCCTAGCGTTCCCTTAAGTTGCGGGTCAAATTGACCCATTTTCAAGTCAATCTTACGATACAATATTGAAGGTGGTAAAAGTAATCATTGCTTAGGATGCGTTATAGACTGTGTTTATTGAAACTTTCTATGTTTCTGACACTTTATAACTATTGAAAAACCTGCCGGGTCACTTTGACCCGGGAGCATGATCACTCTGAGACACAAGCGTAACAAGGGCAAAGGTAAAAAAGTGAAGCGAAAACTTAGCAAAGCCTATTGGTCGTGAACTCAGAATTTTTGTTCCCGAAAGAAACACACGTTCAATGGTTTACAAACATAAATTGACTATTAAATACAGTATTAACCATTGATTGACCTATTTTGGTGCCGGTCAAACTGACCCATTCGATAGTTAGGGTCAAATATTAAAAATGGTGAGAAGCATTTTGTCAGAAGGTTAATAAGTAGTAATGAGATTTTTTTTTCAAGTTTCTCGAGCGTTTGTGGCAAATGTTTTAACGCTAGTTGATTTATTTTGACAAATCATTTCTATTCTGATGGCCGCAATTTGAACCTGGAACAGACAAGTTCCAGCCTTTCCTATGGGAAACGGTGCCTGTGTGTCTCCTTGTGTCTCTTTGTGTTGTTGCACTGCTGCGGAGGGAGGGATGGACGCCAAGTCTCACAGGACGCCGCCAGAAGTTTGGATTAGAACCGCAGCGCTAATGTCCTCTGATCCGCCGCCAAACACACAACAGGCAGCGCGGGAAGTGCGCAAACGCACCCAGCGCAAGTGAGCGTATGTGTGGGCTTCCGCTTTTGAAATCACTTTCTTTTGGAGCGGGAGGCAACGCGGCCGTCGCCTCGCGACGGTACGAGCCGGCTCAAGGTGCCTCGCGGGGGTCGCTAAGAGCTGATCGGTGGGTTGCTTCAACTCCCTGGAAATGAAAAGACATCTTTTCTGAATTCGACCCACCGCATAGAAGAGTTGTGTTAAGGGCCAAGCCAAATTTGAATGCTTTAAAAAAAAGGAAGTTATATCAAGCGAGGCTTCAAAACCACTACGATAAGAGGCGCGGGCCGCTCGTTAGCTTACCTCGGCTCCTCTAAAGTGAAAATAAACGTCTTGTAAATTTTAACCCAACCGCACGAAGACTTCTGTTATGAGCCGTGCCAAATTTGAATAGTTGAAAAAAATCAGTTTACAAAGTGAGGCTTCAAAACCACTAGAAGAGGTGCTAGCCGCCAGTTAGCTTGCGACGGGATACCTCGGCTGCTCTGGAGGGAAAATAAATGTCTGACCCACCGCATGGATGAGTTCTGTTAAGAGTCTTGCCAAATTTGAATGAGCAAAAAAAAAAAAAAAGTAAAATAAGGTTTCAAGAACCGCAGCTACAAGAGACGTTAGCCATCAGCTAGCATGAAATTTAACGGCCTTCCTCGGCTCCTCTCAAGTGAAAATAAATGCCTTCGAAATTAGACCACTGCAGTTTCATAAACGACCCTGTCGTGTTTCAATGGCTTAAAAAAAAAAATCATAAAGTACAATCTAAAACGGGGCTTCAAACTCGCTTTCTACATGGCGAAAAGAGGCAGTGGCCACGAGCTAGCTTGCGAGCGCACTAGTTTCTGGGGCTTCTCTCGCCCGGCGGACGTGTCACTTCATCACCGGTTTAAAAAAGATGAGACCGAGCTGCATTAGTCATTTGTGGTATTTGAGATGAAAAGATGCAACAAACTTTGAAGACCTGTTGCCTACTCAAACTACAGATCACCATGTCATCTGCAAACATCATAGTCCATCTAAAAAATGTAAGAGAATGTTTTTTTGGACGGAGCGGACCTTCATTCCTCTTTTCCGGGGCCAACCTCCACCACTCTGGCTTCCCCTCCACCTGTTGCCTACTCGCACTACAGATCACAAGGTCATCTTTATTCCACGGACTGTCAAGAATGGAAGTGTACTTTCATCAGGCCCTCAAAAGCCACGTCGGCGGAGGACGGCTTTCCCTCCTTTGAACAGAGCTATTTCCGAGCGGCCACGCCGGAAAACAAACCTCGCTGGCGCGGGGTCCCCAAATAGAGACCGCGGCCACGGCGGCGGACTTTAAGAAGCCAAGCATGGACGGGATGCAATTTGCCAGCGGGGATCTCCTGTTGAGCTGATGGACATGGCAAAGGTGGAGAGGAAAAGGAGCGGGGGCTGGATGGAGCCCGTTAAATGCTTGTGGACCATTACAGACAATTCATGGTAAATTGGTAAATGCTTTAATTACAACAACAACAAAAAAAGATTCTTTCTGAAGTGAAGCAACCCCACAAAATTGAAAATATCACCTTTCCTTCACGCCTCCGTAAAAATGTCCCGCCAGTCAGGTGTTTTTGTAATCGGCGCCGTCCATTTCCCTTGATCATTTCTGGTCTTACTGGAGGTGTGCGTCCCCAGAGAAGGGGCCAATCAGCTCTCTTCAATGGGGCGTCCTATACCTTCTCATCGTTGTCCAATTCCCACAAAAGGAAAGCTTTTGGGAAGGGCTTGAAGCAGCAACGCTTTTCCACTCGGGACAAAGGCGTGTGTGCGTTCTTGGAATCAAATTGATCAAGTGTTATTTTAGGATCCATTTGCAATCACTCTGGGCTTTTGCGTGGAGAGCAAAGTCGTGGGAAAATTAAGCCTCCTGCATTATATAATGAAGGCACTTCGGGGGTATGTAGAATTTCATCATGATTCCTGCAAATTGAAGTTTATGCAGGAACAGTACATTATTCTTTTCAAATTAAGAGCAAATTAGTTGGGAAACGAAGCACCTCATTGATCAATTGTGTTATGGTAACTCTTTTGCAAAATCTTGTCTGTCTTTATATTGTCACGTTTTATACAGATGCATATTTTCATTTGTGAAACACACAACACAACAGACACATCCACAAAAACACACGTACACACATGTACCGTACCATATACACTCAACCCGCACCACGAGATATGCACACAACACACACACACACACCCGTGTGAATTGACACGATTTACGCCCGATGCACACACAGCTCCCGTTGTCACTGGCACACTCGGAGGAAGAAGCGCTGTTGAGAGCCATTAAACAAGGAGGCATTTTTAGAAAGGGGGAAACAAAGGGGGGAAGTGACATGACGTCGCGCAGGAGGGAATTGGACACGCCTTGAGGAACACCACCAATTCTTAGTTCGCACACACACATTTAGCCAAGGCTCTCTCGAAATAGCTCCCAAATCCCAATCACGAGGATGTATAGCATCCAGCTTGTTTTCCCGTTGGAGCCCCCCCCCCCCTTACATAAGTTAAGCGGGGGCACACTTAAATTTAGATTGACGATTTCTGGCAAACGGCGCGGCACTATTATGATTGCGTTAACAAGATTACACAAATAAAACCACACAGTTGATTTCCGAGAATATCAGAGGACGGGAGTTTGGATTTTGGTGTGATTCCAGATTAAAAAAAAACAAAACAAAAAAAAACACCTTTTTGTTTGAATCGGGTGGGTTTCTCATTGGTTCCGTCTGATTGAAACACCCATTAACCTTTGTGCTGTATTCTGTCCAATCCTTTGATCTATGCATCATGAGTAAGACTCTAGGGAGCCGAAATTTCACCCAGATGGTGACAACACGGCAAAGTTCAACATGGCACGACTACCGTACAGGAGTGCGCCATCCCTCGGCTAAAAAACCGCAGGAATGATGTGGAAGAAAATGAGGCAAAAATGGTCAAAATACCGCACAAGGCAAATCCAAGAACGAGAATGCTAGGCTAGTAGCCTGTTAGTAAAAAAGCAAACGCTACGCTGACATTTGATCGGTATTTGATGGAATATTGTCGTTTACGTCACGATGGGATCCGTCCATCAATTTTCTGCCGTGTCGGATGAGAGACGATAAAAACGGCGAGCCGCTAGAATCGCTAGCTAAGCGAGCTAGCATTAACACTTACATTCAGACATATGTAATGCGGCATCCAAACCCGAGTTAACGTGTTTTTGGAAGGCGAGAGCAAGCCGGAGGGAGCATGGCATGTGGATGATGTATTCATTTGCCAGATTCTTGACGTAAAAAACGCCACATCTGTTGAAGGTTAGAGTTGCTCCGGAGCCATCTCCAATCTCCCGGCGCGAGGGGGTCGGGCCATCAATCACGCCGTCCCTCTTGCGCTCCCACTCGCTTTCCCTCTCCACGCATGTGGCCCAGGTCGGGGGGGGGGGGGGGGGGGGGGGGGGTATCACGTACGCGTGCGTGTTTACTGTTACATTATAGCTGGAGTCAGAGCGTCTTCCTGTTTTCTCTCAAAATAGAAATTACATGCACAGCGAGGGGCTTAAACACAAACGCGCACAAAAATACGTGCGCACGCAAACACTCATACATATGTTCAAGTCACACAACCACAGGTTTGTTTTACTACATTTGCGGGGTCATTTCATTGGCATTTTCAAGCCACTTATCTTAACCATCATAAACCGATTGCCTTACCTTAACCTCAACCGAAATCCAATTCAAACCTCGACCCGAAAAGCAAGTCTTGACCCTCAAAAAAGATCTGGACTAGCGGGGCCCACCAAAACACCCCCGCAAAGGCAAGAGGTTCCGACAAAAACTGCAAAAACCCCGAATGGGAGGCCCGTTGTGTCGACAAAACAAAACAAAAACAAAAAACAGATACACGCGCTCACATTCAAGCATACACAAACGCACACTAATGCGCGCGCACACTGATACGCACACTCATTCACACATTCTCTTTCACGTATACACAATCACACTGATGCACACACAAGCACACGCAGAAATACTCCCCACACACTGACACTTGAAAGACGCACAAGCTCACACACCTGCAAAAGCGTGCACATGTCACCCTTTCGCCACCTTAAAGTGAGGTTACACACAAGTGTAACTAGCTAAAGCATCTGGCCGCTGTGATTGTGCTTTTTATCTGAAGATTAGATTTCGCTTGTCAAGTTCATTCGATTTATTCAATCAAATATATACTGAAAGAAGACATGAGGCCACTTGAGAAAGTCTCCTGGCTTTGTACGTGTTGTCCTTTGGCTTGCTTCTCAAATAGCAGCAATTGAGAAGGAATAAACGCTGGTGTAATTCAATGTTCTTTTTGGATGTTACACACACGCGCGCGCGCACGCACGCACGCTGACCCCATGCGCCAATGTTAACGCAAAGCAGAGGTTCACTTGCTTGGTTTGCCTTGAGGCCTTTTTCAACTCTGTGCGTTCAGCCTTCCTGTGTGGCGTCAGCATGCTAGCGCATTTTTTATTTTGATTTCAAACTTTCACAATAAGATATATTCCGTAGAATGACATTGTAACCATATACAGATATTACACTGGAAATGTTTCATATGATCTCCAGCCGACAGTACTGGATTTTTTTGCCAAGAGGTTGAGGTAGTAACATTAGAAAATGGCTTAATAAATTTGAAACAACATCTTGTTCTTTTAAGTCGGTGTCTCTCGAAATACGGTCAAACGTTGACATCAAATGAATTCCATTTGAAAGCATCTAGGAAGGAACGCATGGTGGCGTCTTGAACCGCTTCTTGTTTTGAAAATCCATAGTGATTTTCAGCCTCCCACTGTTTTTCATTGAATTGTCTTTTGTTCGATGTTTCAAGATAACGACGGCCCGAGTCGGAGAAACCATTGTACTTTTCCCATAATATAGCCTACGTTTAACTTGATATAAGCTCTTGAGACCCTCGCTATTGATTTGTGTCCAACATGGACATTTGTTTTTGGTCTATATATTCTGACTAAGTCCGTACTAAGTTCTCGCGTCCTCGATCGAGGACATTCTCCCCTTACCAATGATATCTCATATGTTTGGGTGGGATGCAAATAACTTTGCCGCCTTGCTGAGACAGAATGGACGCAACACAAGGATTTAAGAAGACCAAATCAGATTTTTGTTTTTTGTCTTGCGGGTCAGTGACGGCAGTTCTTTTCAGCGTGACCTCCCCGCAATCGTCGGCGTGATCCAACCCGGTCAAAGCGCGTGTGCTAAATTGTTGTCTGATGGGGAGCAGACAGAGGCAATTGTTCAACTTTCAACTATTTAGTGAAGAATTGCGCTGAAAGAGGTCGTAGGTTGGCCGGCCTATTTTCAAAATGGCTCCATCTTGCCTAATGCTCGCATCTTGTGTCTTCTTTTGCACCCGCGCTAATGGTGGCTTTTTCAAAAGGGGATCATTAAGAACTCGCCGGCTTTCTACATACATAAATATTCTTTTTTTTTTTTTTAATGCAACATTTAAAATTCATTTTTAACTCTTTCAATGCCAAAAATGTACAGACATTCAATCCCAGGTACCTAAGTATTAACTCAATACTTAAGTACATTAATGACTATAATTTCCAGATACTTAAATATTAAATTGACTCTTAAGTATCTGGGATTGAATGTCCAGACTGTTAAAAAAAAATACAAAACTCTTAAAGAAACGTGAAAATATGTCCCTGGCATTGAATGAGTTAGGAACATAATCAACTACTTTAGTGTATAATGTGATTAGTTAAATACTTATTTACGTCAAGCAATTAATTACTTTATTTCATTTAGTACCAGCCGTTTTTAGACACTCCATGAGCGAAACCCTTGAAAGGAAAAAAAGAAAAAAGAAAAATACGTGGCTAAATAATTACCTAAATACATCTTTGGGATTGAATGTTAATCACACAATGTTAGCATCCATTTTTGGTCTTCAAAGGCACATATGGGCTGTAAATCACGACTAATCTATTTGTTGTCCTTTAAGTGCGCCTGCAGATGATTCCGGTGCCTAAGAGTCGGAGTGAATTAAGAGTCGGTACCAGAAGCGCACCGACAAAAATGGCAGTAAGGTGTTTTCAAAAGTAGCACTAAAGACATAATTACACCGAATATTAACAAATTGTTACTTTTTCAATGGACAAAGGGCTACTCCTTGTGATGTGTGCACTTGGCCATTTGGGGGCAGTAGGGTACATACATATCCTCCTGAAACCTAGCCCATTCTTTTGTGTCCACTGTAGTGGACATTAGCTTTGGCTAGCTAGAGTTTCCTGCCGAGCCAAGCCATTGATTTAAAAGTACAATGTGGCATTGTCTTAGTTTTATCTTTAGTTTGACAGTAAACTTCAAATGGAAAGGCAATAAACAGCTTGAAGCCTCTTTTTTTAAAAAAAAAAAAAATCAGAATCTGCCAGACTGCAGTTTATTGTTATTGTGAGTTGAGTCAAGTAAAAAATAAGTAAGACCCATGCAACGCTGGTTTAGCCTCGTAAGACCCAGCTCATTTATTTGAGTCCACTTTTGTCCATTTCGTCTCAGTAACACAGCAAATTCAATTGCTTCCCACCCAAAGACTTGAAACATTGATGGAAAAGCTAAGACGTCCTCAATTGAGGACACTAGGACTTAGTTGGGTAGGATGAATAAGACAAAAGAGCCAGCCCAAAACAAACGTCTACTACGAATAAGCCGGGCACCGGGAGGACGTCATAACGCGCTTGAAAATCCCAACAAATCGGACGTGGGTTTTAGCGATTCGGCCGCAGTCCCGTGCGTGGCTTTTCCCCTGACGCGGCTTCCCATCTGTTCCCGTTTTAGATTCGCAGGAACGGCGCTCAGATTTTGCCGCAATCAAAATAGATCGCGTCGGTCGTCACGCTCCAAGATCAACACACCTGCGGGCGCCGGCTTTGGGAGTAGGATTTCAAAAGGCTGGCGCGCGGCGTATTGTAAAGTCCGGCGGCGTCTTTGCATTTGTGCGCGGCGAGCCACGTGAAGGTGTGAGTGATGGCGGTGCCAAATGTTGACCTCGTGCGGCTTGTCGCGCCCCTCTCTCTCGTGGAGCCTTTTTGAAGTCGGGACTCTTCAGATCTCAACACGTGGCTCATATTTGCGCTCCGATACCTCCCGGCCGCCTTGATTTGGGACGTAAACGCCAAGCTCGTCGCCGTGTGTTTTTGTCTCTCGGGTGCGGCCGATTCAGCGGTTGAAGAGGGGTTGGGGGCACGGTTACGACTTCCGTTGCTCTGCCAGGTTCTCTTGTCGCGATACGACGCCGCGAGAAGACACCGCATCGAACAAATGTGAAAAAAAAATGGGGCCGAGGGGATACGAAAGTCGACCGAGTCGGGTAAATCCGCGTTTGAAAATAGCTAGACTAAAATATCCGATTCGGATATCCGCCTGAACCATCTTTGCGCCATTCTAAAAATAAAATCAAAATAAAAATCATCATCAAAAAAACAGGGGCGATCACAATGGGCGTTTTATATATTTTTTTCAAAGTGAGAAAATAGCGTTCAATTATTGCAGTGGGCATCATTCTTATGCTGTCAATTTTTCCAATAAAGATTTTTAGTGCGCCTTTCAAGTGTTTGAACAGCTTTTTGACACAAATGTGTCGTTAACATACCGCAGCTGTTGATTTCGACTTCAACACAATAAATACAATTTTATTCCACAGTATGTTTTCCACCCGTCTAAAATGCCAAGAGATAGCAGTGAAAACGCTCGAAAAGTACTGTCGGGACGTCAACACATTTCCTTCACTCTGGAGGATAGAAGTCAGTGTTTTGCAACACAGTCTGATTTGATTTGTTTGGGACGCCACACAAATGTGGTGAGCAAAAGGACTTTTTAAGTGTCTGCGTGTCCGCTTTCATTCATGAGCGGGATTTCACAATCTCTGTCCGTTACACAACTCTGCGGCGTGGCGGCGTGCCTTGTTGTTGTTCGCCGGGCCCGGGCTCCACTGAAGGAGATTTATGGCGTGAGGAACTTGCTCCCCCTTTTTTTTCCTTCAAGATCCTTTTTTTTCTGGGAAACTCCCAGGAGAACTGAACGTCAAAAACTTTTGGGCCTTGTACAATATGAAGTTGAGGGTTGCAGCTACACTGCACAGTAAAATTCTAGTGGACACATAATTAGCGACGGTCTCATGTAATGATGCGACGTAACTTTGATTAGCTTGTATACGAAAAGCAAGATTGAGCGAATATTCGGAGGCACTTTCAAGTGACGGCTACTGGAGGCTGCAGACAAACTAACATCCCGCAGGGGATGGATGCACCTGCTATTAAATGAAAGCCCAAGTAAGCGGAGCTGCGTTCAACTTTATTGGATGGACGTTCGGTTATTAAGACATGTGGGACCGTTTTCTAAATGGCAGAAAACTCATAGAAGGCTGACAGAGAAGGCTGATCAGGATCAATTCTTATTTGTTTTGGTCCTCAAAACATATTTTGCCCTCCGGCGAACCTTCCTTCATGCAATAAATTCAATGGAGGAATTTACCACTTTTGGCCGAATGATTTCTCGCGCCGTAGCGTGGCACACTCAGTGCAAACGGGTTGAGTTACGAGACATTAGGTCTGATCGTTATTTCATAACAACCGGAGAAAAATACATCGTTTGAATAGCGAGAAAATTGTGTTCAAACATTAATGAGTGAGATCATTTTGAAGTCCGGGCCTTTTTCTTTCCTGACTTCGCAAATCAATTCCCCAAGTTCAAAGTGAAGATCGAATAAATCCGAAAGCAGCGCTAGGCCCAATTTCGAGCCAGAAATCTAGGGCCACTATCCTGCAGATGTTTTATGTTTGTGTCCTCCGACGAACTTCATTCGAGTTGATCAGCTCATCAGCGAGCACGATGGAAGCCTGAAACGATCCCGATCATTTGAATCGGGTGCGTTGGAGGACGGGAATAGCAAAAACGTGCGGGACAGCGGCCCTCAAGGACCGGCTTTGGACACCCTTGCTTCGGGGACTGGGAGGCGCCTGTAAGTAAGATCTGCCATCTAGTGGTAAACGGTGAAGTAACGATTAATAATTGCTCACTTAATGTAAATATTTCATTTTAAAATTGAAGATAAAAAAAACGAAACTATATTGTGAATATTTGTATCTATTTGAACCCTACCCCTAACCCTACCCTTTTAAATGACAAGCAGACGTCCATGACTAGCCCGATATAGTAAATATTTGTCTGGAAAAACACTTCCAAACCTTAGATATGAAACGGTGTCTGTCCGAACTTCCATAAAACTCTCTTGCTGATGTTTTTTTGTTAGTTGGCGAGAAATTTCTAGTTCCTCGCTGGGAAATGAAATCTGCAGCACTAATGCAGTTTCCATTTTTTGGCTAATGAGCATTTAGTAACGCATCGCAGTCCAATTCTACGCCCCAAACTTTATTTTTGCAGCACGGTCTCATTTTTGTGTTATTTCGCATACGGTGAGTAATCCAACACATTTATCTATAATTACTTTCTCTGTGCTCGACTGCCCGCTGGCATCCAGTATAATGCAGAAGAAAAAAAAAATGCAGACCCAGATTTGAGAGCCTCTGGGAAAGGGAGCTGAATCCGAGCCCAGAGGGGCTCGCAAACAAGCAGGCGGAGGAAAAAGTAGACATGGAAGGATCACAGAGCAACAGTAAATAACGTTACAGTAGGAATAATGAGTTCCCGCTGCGCGCCGGGGCCCCGATTGGACTAATGACAGAGACCTGGTTTAGATTAAGCCTTACGCAAACACGTAGCGACGCAGGGCCTGTCACGTGTGCTCCGGTGAGTCGGGATGGCTTTGGATGATTAGTCGGCAGATATGAAACCATCAAATCGAAAAAGTGTATTTGATTGATCGCGTGCGTGCGCTTAATAATCTTTGTGATGGTATATATTCACCTTGTGTTGCGGTAAGGGCGAAAATCTGCGCAATCGAGGGCACGTTAGGTTGAATTAAAAAAACAATCCTATCAAGCATTAGTAAATACATCACAATATTGAACATTTGGGACGTATTCGAGAAATGTCAAGCTTGTGTTCAAAGAGGAGCTTTGTCTTCGGTAGACTGCGCACGCTTCATGGACCATCTATCTACATACGATATGTGACGTTCAAAAAAAAGAGAGTCGCTCATAATCGCCCGTGCTAGCGTACAAACAGGACGAGGCTGTCGCTCTTTGAATAAAGTGCACACTCACTGCTGGCCAACTTTTGCTGTGTCACTTCAAATCTAAGATGCGAACGTTGCGGCCTTCAGCTGCTCCCTCCTCAGTCACCCGTTTTCCAATGTCTCTGTGTCCTCCCGCATTGCAGTGTCCACATCAGACATCAAGTGGGGGTGACAGACGGAAAGCTACATGTTTCTGCTTGCCGCTCTCATCGCTTCTCCAGTTTTTTGAATCTGGCCTCTGCAGAGAGAAGGAAAGACTTGATGCCTGCCGGCGGAGCTAACGAAACACCCTGCTGATTTGTGGTGCAATACCGCCACCTGATGGTGGCCTCACGCAAACTGATGTAGGAATCTTTTAAGAATCATGTTGACGGTCTTATAAATTTTACATACCAGAATTTTAAGAGTCTGTAATTTAACTGTAAAAATTACTTTACTATTATTACCATAAAATAATAAATTTCAATGAAAATTACATTTTAAAACTTGATGCCGGGAAAGCTCACGAAAACAGTTGATTCTTGGTGCAATACTGCCATCTGCTGGGGAACTGGTGGCCTCATACAAATGGATGCTAGCGTCTTTTCAGAATGATGTTGACGGTCTTATCAAATTTACAGACCACAATCTTAAGAGTCTGTCACTTAAGTGTTGACTATTGTTAACATTAAATAATTCATTTCATGGAGAATTACTTTTTGAATCCAGCCTTGCGCAAGTCAGACACTTTTTTTATTAAAAACAACAAGAAGTATTTAGCGCGGGGTGTACTATCACCTTATTGCATAGGGTTTGGCCTTGTTTTTTCAACTGTTTTTTTTTCCCCAAGATCTGTTTCACTTTTATCTTTTTTGGAGAGATTAAAACAAAATCATCCAGTACAGTTCAATGTGTATCAATAGTATAAAGATTTTTGCTATTCCTGACAATGTTTTCAAGTTGAAAAGTCTGCCTCTGGCGAAAACAATAAAATACGGCGTGTTTATGTGTTCCTCACCTAATTTTTTGGAATACGCATCCAGTTTGTAAGCAGCTTGTTCCAACGTGGAGACTTGCTCCTCAATCTGATTGATCTGGTCCAGGTAAGGCTGAAGGCTAGCGTCTAAGAAAACGTGCAAAAGTGAATAATATGAAGGTGCTGTTTATTCCTCAATCCAGGATGACGCGAATTGTATGTGTGACTCACACTTATTGTTGAGATCCTGCAAGTTTCGACTGATGTTGATGCTGATGTCTTTCATCTCCATGTATTTCAAACTAGTTAGTTTGTTCATGTTCTCTAACAGACGATAATCTTCGCAAGTGGCTGAAATAAGCGCCACGAGAAAAGAGGTCACGAAAAAGTAAAGGCAGCCATGGTTGAAAAAATTGTAATGATTTTAGCAATACCTGTGAGTTCTCCTTGAAGAAAAACGCCCATCTTTTCAAACATGTCGGTACACAACGCGTCGATGTCAGGCTCCGTGGGCTCCACGGCTTCTTCTGCTGTTTCCACGCCACCATCACCTCGAGGAAGCAAAAGGAATTCGGAGAAGGAAAAACAAAGCTCAAAACACGAATGTGTAATTAAGTCATGAGTATTTCATAGAGAACCGCAGCAGTCACTAAAAAGAATCGTTGACAAAGGCTGTCATTCTCCTGCACTGAAGCACTTATTTTATACATCGGGTGGAAATAAAGGACAAGAGACTCCTTCTTACCACTTCCTTACTGTCCGACTATTTCAACCGAAACTAGAATCAAAGCATCCTTCATTTTCTCTCGGAATAAAGTTTGCACCCAAACTAGCAAAGTTGCCAATCAGTATAATCAATTGTGTAATTGGAAATCGAAATAACACGGGTAGAACATTATGCATAAATATCTCGAGTTTATTCATTTACCAGTGCACGGCACAGGGGAAAACAAACGCTTCGACTGTTATTAGCTATTAGCATTAGCACGCTACGGAAACTGGACCAGTTATTCACTTACTGTTCGTGTTGGGTCTTTTGCCAACGGCCACTGGTGTTTCCTTCATATCCTCTGCAGCTTCCCCGTGGCTCGTAAAATCCGCAGCGGCGTTCGGAGGAGCGGGTATGGCCCCTGGCGACTTGGAAATGCCGTCCATTGCGGCAGCGTCATCTCCCAAGGCAGCCGTTTTGTGTCTAGTGTTTTGACCGCCGCCAACATCTGTCATGCGAGCGGGGAACACGTGATTTCCGCCCAAAACCAGAGCTACTTCCGCTACCAAAATGCACCGCCAAGCCCAATTTGTTTCACGCCGTAGGCTAACGTAAACCCGCCGGCTGCCATCTTACGTTGCCATTCGCCACCTCTCTTTCATTGCTTTGCATTTTAACATTGATATTTCCGGTTTTTTTTATTTACATTTCCATGGGAAAATACAATAGTATGTGTCAAATTGAAGTCGGTTTCTTAATGTGTAATTCAAGTCTTTCTATTTACAAAAAGTGACTTCATTGGGATGGAAGAAAAAACCCACCTAAAACGTGAAGTAGACCTGGACACCTCATGTAAATATTCTAAGAAAATCATCTATGTGATGTGAATACACTGGAAACTTCTTTTTTTACTTTTTTTATGAATATTTTTAGTGAGCGCCTGTTGCCTCTAAACGTTTTACATATTTTCACTCACATGAATTGTTTGATTTTATACAAAATGTGCGTGTCGTAAATTTGTCCGTGTGATGTGAACTCAGGTGACAAGGAAACATTTGACAAGATTTATACTTCTTTTTATACAACCATTTTGCTTGTCTATGTATTGTCTGACTAAAAAAGCGCATTTGATGAATTTTATTCTGCGTGTTTCTTATTCATTAAAAGTGTGCTCACCAAAATGGGACTGCTTTTTTTATTCTCAAAAAAATAACATTTGTTATTCTGGAAATGGTTATTTTTCAAACACGCAAGGCACGATGTGACTTCAAAGACTTGTGATCAAATACACGGAAGACAACTTCTATTGATTCGTTACTAAAAAAAAAAAAATTGAAATCGGATAAGACTTGCGGCCGTGGACGATCAGTGTCTGGCCGCCTTACAAATTTTGTCGTAAACCTCCGGGAAAGCGTCCTTGCAACTCAGCTCCTGTCTCAACTTGTGATATAGGCGTCCGTCAAACATCTCCCAAAATTCAGCGCGATCCATGTAGACGTCAGCGTAAAGCATCTGGAACCTGCAAAATCAAAGCAGATCAAGATTGACATTTTTTACACAAATTTTATTCTAAACCTTTAAAAGTATTATTCTTTTTTTCTCACACTTTCTACACATGCTAAAATGCTCTATATTGTTCAAAAAAATCTCATCGTTCTATCTTGAACATGTTCCAATTATTCACCACATTTGCGTTCATTCATTTTCTTTCTAAAAATGTGATTTTCCCCTGATTGTTTCAGCCAAAAATGCAGCCAAAACTTAAGGCTTGGGAATGATTTTCAACATGCCGAAAATTCACACTTTTAAAATAAATCTGAATTTTTCACAGTTTAAATACCTACAGGAGTTTTAAAAAATTACATTTGTTTTTCTCAAGTAATTTCTGTACTGACCAATTTAAACTGTTATCATTTGAACCCCCTCAAAACTGCTGCTGCAGATTTGCAAGAACGAAATAATAATCACTTCTTTTTCCACATTTATATTTCATGAGACATTCTTTAGTCAGAAGTTTAAAAAAAAGTAATAAATCTTGATATGAGCCACAGAAGGTGAAAAATTTCAACCCAAAAGTACCAATTACCAAATCCAAAACATTTTCACGAATAAATTAGACAAAAAAATCGAAAAAAAAAAGGTTTCTTTCTCTAAATTCTATATTTTTCGATCGATGAAAACGTTCCAAATTTAAACTGTTTAGCTTATCACTACCGGGTAAAAAAAAAAAAATAATGCAAAAAATCACTATGAATATCCAAATAAAGACTTGAAAATGATACATCGTCTTCCTTCTATGTCAATATTTTCAGATTGATTCAAACTGTTGCCGTTTCAAACTGTTTAACTGAGTCCTACGACTTCATTTTTTAAACTCTAAAATAAAACAAGAAGTTAATATTTAGTGAGGAGAAAAAAGCATCACAAAGCACTTTTTTGACCTCTCTAGATGGTGCTATTAGTTTAACCATAAATGCTAGTTCAGTGGAAAAGGATGACATTTCCATTGCACATCTAGAAAAGTAAAAAAAAATCTGAAGTACTTCATGAAGCTTCACTTGTCCATCTGTTATTTTTATCCTGTAATTCATCTAATTCAAGGTCATATACGCAATTCAATATCATTCTGCCATTTTTTCCACAAACTGTAATTATGGACGCTGTTGCGCAAGCATCTTGAAACGCGACATTCGAGCCACGCGGCGCAAATCAGCCTAAAGGACGCGAGACGTACCCGCGGACGTCCCGGACGAACTTCTCCAGCCGCCGCGTGGACGCCGTCGCCTCAAAGTCTTTGACCTTGGGCTCCCCGTAGGCGCCGATGTCCACGTACAGCTCCTCCTCTTCCCCTTCGGGGTGGACCATCCCCCTCCCGGGGGGCAGGAGAAACGGGCAGAGCCACAGAGGGTAAACCTGAACGCAAGGGGGAAAATAAGCCCGATACATCTATTTATTCATTTCTATGTATATCTATTTATTTTATCCGTGGTAAGCAGAGCCCGTTTTTTTTACTATGAAAATCAGCAATTACGAAAAGCAAATATTAGCAGATGTTTTTGTGCTTCGGCATAAAGTAATGCTTTGGCGTCGTCTTGTGGCGTGAAACTGTTTAGGTGAGTTTATGAGCTTCGTGGAACAAAAAAAGAGAGTTTTGATTCCATCTCGTAGTGTCTTGATGCCGAGCAATCATGTTGATGTGGATTGAGAAACTTCATTAAAGACAAAAGTGGTGCTTTGTCACTTCATATCCATTTCTGGACTTGGTATTGTTACATGCACCCCCCCAAAAAAAAACAAGTTTTATGCTTCATGAAGGTAAAGTGAGTAAGAATGTATACGTGGGTGCTGTTTCTTTGGGAATATTGAGTTGGACTTTTTGGATCAACGATAAACTTTCAGCTTTTGTGGTCTGTTTTATAGCGGGAACTGAAATTCGACGCGAAGGGATGGATCAAACGGATGAATGCCCCGTCCCAACGCGGGTGGGCGGGCGGGCGGGCGTTACGGCCATATCCTAACCTGGACGTCCCGGTGAAAGCGGGCGATGGCGGACCGCAGGTGTTTCATGGGCACCAGCATGTCCTGGACCACGTGGCGCTGCTCGTACAGGCGGCGGATGGTTTCTCCCTGCGTGAGCTTCAGCAGGGAGATCTTGGGGGGTACCATCCATCCCAAGAGCCAGCGGAACGCCGGGTGGTTCCCGAAGGGGATGATATCCTGGCGGGGAGAACGTCGGAGCCCGGGAGTCAACTTTTGGGAGCCATGTTTGTCAATCGGGTAAAAATGACTTGAGCCAAGGTCAAATAGAAACAAATCGAGCGGGGATTTAAACCCGCAACCGTGCAACTTTGAGGTGAAATTGTGCTTCCTATATTTTTAATACTTAATACGGAAAGCGGTGCCTTGTCAAAATGATGGTTGCCATTTCAAATGCAGTTCATATTTTGTCTACAATTCATTTGATATCTCAATAGTTTTCCGTTTGAAATCGATACCTTTGCAAACACATTCGTGACATTATAAAAGTGATAATTATGACAAAAACACGCAGGGAAACTCATATCTCAAGGTAGCACTGTAAGTAAAAAAAAAATAAACAAATCTACCGGTACTTTCTATTAAGAATAAATTTAAAGTTGATGCAAAAAAAAAAAAAAACCCACTGGAAAAAGCCCAGAAAATAGCAGAAAACAACAACAAAACCTTTGATTTCCAATAGCTTGGTGCCATTCATCAATGAAAACCAAAACGGAAGCATCCGACGTGTCCGAGCTTCGCACGGAGAAGCAGACGTGGCCCGGAGATTTAGCCGAGTCAGTCCGTCCCGTGACTTTGCTTTCAAAGCCGGCAGGCGGCCGTCCGCGGGGGCCGGCAGATGGACGCGTGTCAGACCAGAGCCATGCATAATTCAACACGCCATTAAGTGACTACACCAGACCGCACGTGCCAAACTAATGGCTGAGTGGGCCACAGAGGAGAAAAAAAGAAAAAAAAAAGAGGCCTTGATGAACAGCTGGAAATGGATGATGGTAAGACACTATGTGTCAGTGTATTTCGCAAGTTTGAAAATGCAAATATAGTCATTTGAACTATATTAAAAAAAAAAAAGGAATACTCAAGGGGAAAAAAATTAAATACAGGACAGACGCTCCTCTACATGTGAACATTTGACTTAATATGAGCAGAGTTGCCTTTAAGTCATGTTTTTCTGTGACAGCAATGTAAACAAACCTTCCGCTTAGAACGTCTTTCTCCGCTGCTAGTGTATCGCTAAACAAAGAGTAAAATTACCCAAGTACAAAAAAAAAAACACATTCACAAGGCACTAACTAATACTGAGGTGTCCAAAGTGCAGCCCGCGGGCCATTTGTGGCCCGCCATTCACATTTGAGCGGCCCGCACCATATCCTTAAAATACTTTTTTTTTTGACATGTCCCACAATGCTACTTAAAATCGCAAAACAACAATGACGGTGGGCAGCATTAAGAGTAAAAGAAAAAAAAATCCAGATTTGTCTCATGAATGTTAACTCATTCAGCACCGTGGGCGAGAAATCTCATCCATCAAAAGAGTAATAACAATAATAAAAATAAAAAAATCTGGTCAAATGCATTTTAATGGAGAAGAAGTGACACCCTTGATTATTGCTTACCTAATATAAGCCAACTGGGCACTGTAGTTCTAACTGTGACCATTGGATGGCAGTGTTTGCACACTTACAACACAGGTATTACCTTCAGCAATTCTAACTGAAGAATGGAAGTCAATCTTTCATATGGCAGCACCCACATTTATACAGACAAACGAATGGGCATGCGTATGTTTTTTTTGGTTCAGCCTCGGTACCTGGAGCTCCCAGAAGATGCTGCGTGTGTGTCTGTGGTAATACTGTCTAAGAGGGATGTACTCCACTCCATCCTTGCCGCCCAACAGGTAGCCCTCCACGTGTTTGAAGAACCAGGGTTTGAAGTGCAGGCCAATTCTGTTGATCTAAAGAAAAGAAATGATCAAGTTTCCTGTCCATATTTTTATCATGTTCAATGTAATGATCGTTTGAAATAAAGCTGCTCGATAGATAAACTGATCAATGAACAACTTTTTGATAATCGATTCACCATTGAGATCTAGTTGAATTTAAAATGAGCCAACTCTTCACTCAAAGGAAAACACGTGCAAACATTTGCTTTGATTTTGGAAGAAATGATGACATTTTTGCCAACTTGACCTGACATTGCAGACCAAACTAGTCCTGAACCTGAGTTTACTCATGTTATTCCTTATTTTGTCCAATGCTTTGTTCTTTACGTCAAAGACATTTCGCATCAAAGGGAAAACATTGAAAGTAAACCGGAGGGATCGGAAATTTCATCCACATGGTGACAAAATGCCAAAGTTCAACATCGCATGACCAATTATTCATCACACTATGATGTAGAAGAAAATGACCCAAAAATGGACAAAATACTGCAAGTGTTGAACAACTACCTCCTGCTTTTGAAAGAAGGAAAAAAGCATACATTTTGAAATTCCATTCGTGATTTGAAAGGTGAGTTTTTTATTTGCGAGCGTGTCACAAAAACGTGTGTTTTTATGCCAAAAATCATTCGGGTGATGAAAACCAAGTTGAGAAAATGTCACTCGTGGCTGGCGCTCCGCCTACCTTGCCTGGCTCGGCGCGTTCGCTCATGCTGCCCGTCATGAGCACGGCGGAGTCCAGCGAGTATTGGATGCCCTCCACAAAGGTGTTGCGTTTGTCGCCGGACGCCTCGGCGAAGCGGCGGCAGATGTTGTCCAGGCCCCGCACCGGTTCGTAGCGCAGCTTCACCCACGGCTTGGCCGGCACGATTTTCATCTCGGCCGCCACCAGGAAACCGAGAGTGCCGCACGACCACGGCACGGCGTGGAAGAGGTCCGGGTTTTCGTCCTGGGGGTCAAAATAATATTTTAGACATCTATCGTTCAGCGGAATGGGATTACATATATATATATCTATAACATTTGATCAAGTGAATGAGGTTTTTTTAAAACATTACTTATTACCGGCCATTTTAGACTCTCCTTTAGGATTATAGTTGGGGAAAAAGATTGTAAAATATACAGTAACTACTTGTGATTGAATGGCTGCACACATTTTGGGGATAGAATCAATTAATCAACCGATTAATCGATGAATTCGATTTTCTTTTCTTTAATTACTTAATACCAGCAATTTTTAGATCCTCCTTTAGGAAGATATACTTGGGAAATTTTTGAAAAAAAAAAATGGTTACCTGTGATTGAATATCTGCACTATTAAAAAAACTTAAAAGCACATCTTTGGGATTGAACTGACTACTTCACGAATTCATGAATGAGTTTTTTTCAAACATTATTTACAACCAGCTATTTTTAGTAGCTCCTTTAGCAAAATGTTCACCCCCAATATCGGAATTTCTTTCCTGCCCTTCCTGCTTTTCCTTGCCGTTCTAGAAAAGTGTCATTGCACATCCACTACAGTAGGTGGCAGTGGCGCGCTCATCGTGCGAGTGTGCTACGGAATATTAAAAATGTAAATAAAATGATTGCGATTGACCTTTTTCCTCTGTCTTCCGTAAACAAGGATGCGGTGTTAAGCAACAATTTTGTCGACAAATTACGCATTAGGGAAAGCTTGGGGAGGCACGAAATGTTTTCTTCTTCCTACTGGGGGCCATAACATACATTTGCTAATATGTGCTATGTTTGCATCCCGCATCTCATCTCACCTCAGCGCAGCGCACAAAGCTTCCGTCGGCCAGCACCAGCTCGTAGGCCACGCAGATGTGCTGGAAGAGGCCGTGAACGTGAGAGGACGACTCGATGCCGGTGCCCATCACCAAACCGCCTGAGACAGACGAGGGGGGAGATTGAGAACGCGGCGTGATTTAATTTCTGGCGGCACAACAACAGACGCCTCTCGCTACGCGCGGACGTCAGGCTAAACGAATGCGCGGCCGCCTGATGGGAAAACATTAGGCCGCGTTGACGTGGAGTTTATGGCATCAGGAAATCCATTATGAAACCCGATCCGAGGCCGCCTCCGACTCCGCCGCCATTTCCGCCCCGGTTTTCAGCTGTGCGGCTCCAGCGTCGCTACGCTAATCGTATCAGGGATGAGGCCGAACAGGAAGCGGCGATTGATGGGAGACCGGAGCGCCCCGCCGCCCCCTCCTGCTCGGCCGCGAGTCCCGAGACACCGACGCCACGTACCCACGGTGAGGTCATCCAGCTCGGGGAGGACAGGGAGAGTCCAGCCAATGGAGGTTAGGAGTGCCGTCACCTGACCCATGTTGACCAGGGGCTCCACTCGTACCACCTGAACCCCCAAAAAACAAAGAAAAACCTGCTACTAAACTTACTTACTAAATACATGAGCACTTGTCATTTCAATGGATTCATCACTCCAGCATTTACTGTTGTGACTGCTTTGTCGCTTGCTTGGTATCGGTTGATATGCAGTTGCCATGGTACCTTAGTTCGCTTTATTTTCTTATTTAGAAATTTATGTCAACGTATTTAAGCTCTGGGTACTCAGTGAGATATTGTCAACATGTCAAATTCTCAAGTAAAGCTTATCTTTTTCCAAGTCTAGTTTCTTGAGTTTAGTTTCTGAGTCTAATTTCCAAGTCTAGTTTTTGAGTCTGCTTTTCATGTCTAGTTTGGGGAGTCTAGTTTCCAATGCTCTCTGTGATTATGGTGGATGCTTGTGTATAAAAGACTTTCAACTTTTCCACTTTCAGGTCCAGTCTGCTTCAGGGTCTAAATTCATTTTTCTAATTATTTTTTGAATATTATGAAAACCCCCAAATTCTTTAAAAATGATGAGTAATGAGGTGATCGGGAATCAAAATGAAAAAAAAAGCAAAAACAAAAAACCATGAAAACCTGCAAAGGAAAAAAAAAAGAAAAGTCTGGAACCATGCAAATCCAACAGGTGTCAAATTTTGAATACGCAAGGTCTAACTGTAGTTGCAATACCGCCAATCACCAGTCGGTGTCAGAAATGGGTCTTTAATAATGTTAACACTTTAAGTTTCTGAAACAAAAAAGAAACAAAACAAACAAAAAAAAAAGTTTTTGCACTCAATTTTTTCAGCTGATCCTTTGCAGCGAAACTATAAACCCACCTCCCTACCTGGCAATAACCCAAATACATCAGGGGGACAGGAATTGCCATGCAAACACCAACTAGAATCTTGTGTCCACACCTGCCTTCGGGTGTCCACCTCTAAAATGTCCATCATATTGATGGCGATGTTCCTGTGGGTCTTCTTGTACTTGCCCACCCGAAGCGACACTGTGAGCCAGCCGGGCCGGCCCGTGCACATAAAGCCCTTGCAGCCTTCTTCCCGCCACTTGCGCACCTGAACAAGGGTGAGAATAGTTGAGTTAAGCTTTGTGACGAATCAACGCCGGTTGTGGGACACGATCAGGAAATGAAACAAATGTATAGTTTGTTTGGATTTTGTATAAAAACTGAAAAAAGGCATGTGAAATTATCCACGTATTTTTTCTTTCAGTGCAGCCAACTGACTACAAAAGCTCCCTGGTATCTGAATATTTTTGAATGATCCAATCAATATTAAACCTAAATTCGTCCTAAACATAAATCAAGTAAAAATGGAATTGCTCCGTGGTCGTCAGAGGTCTGTTAAAACAATATTAGGGAGTGAATAAACTTCATGAAGATTAATAAACTGTGACGTTTAAAGAAGGATTTGATAATACGTTGAAAATACAGTGAAGACTATCTTTTGAAAGATAAATATTTCCTCTTAACTTGAATGTACAAAGTGATTAGGTTCCTATGCGCATGCGCCATGTTTACGAGCATGTAGTAGGTAGGTTCTTCTGCGCATGCGCCAGGAGTGCTCACCTGTCTCTGAACGTCTCGCACGCGCTGTTCGTGCAGTCTGGGCGCCGAGCACATCTTGAAGATGAGCCAGGCTCTCACGTAGAAGTACACGTCGAACACGACCGACAGCGGCAGCAGAAACAAGCACACGAATATCCAGCGCTGGTGAACTAAAACGTACTCCACACCTTTCACTTGGACCCACAGGAGACAAAGAAGCGCCACAAAAACAAGGCAGAGCAGCAACTCCATTTTGTACGCTCGCGGGGACGTCGAGACGTACTGTTACCGCGATGTGTGGCGAACGAAGTTAATCTTATCACAAGAAAAGTTGACAGGCTTTCCACAGAGATTGGTTTGTATAAGTGCCAGATGCCAGCGCCGGTCACCCTACCCCAGTGATAGGTGAATGGTACTCCCTACCCTCGAAGCCACCCCCACCAAACGACAGCCATTGGGGGATTCCGGCGGAGAGGCGGAACGAAGCGCAGACGCCGTGCTGCGATTGGTTGAACACGCCAGAGTGGCATTTTGTCGCTTGGCAGTCTCGCTGGGTTTTGACCAATCGCAGAGCCGGAAATCGGTCACACCATCCCACCCTCATGACTTCGCTGTATGCCCAAAGTAATGTTTCTCGTATTTTTAAAAACCTTATTAGTGTACCTACGAATGACTAATTTATATTAAAGCCTGTTTTATGGGGTTATTATGGCAACGTATCATCTTTAATTATTCATTTATACATTATTGCAACTCTTCACTGTGTGAGAACTACATGGCTACTGCAACGGTATACACTGTGTACAATCAATCCTACGACTAACAATTCACATATGTTTATAGTAATACAGTCACATTTGCACTGCATCATATTAATGTCTTTAATACTGCAATTTTGACTCACAATATACCCAGTGACAGATGTTTGAACTATTTCGTTTTGGTATGATGGAATATTGTTCATCAATACAGTTAAAAATGTTTTTAAAGCGCTAATAGTACTTCAAATATCATTGCAGCGTAAGTTAACACATTGATAATGGAGTTTAGAGATACTTTTAGAGATTATCTATCTATCTATCTATCTATCTATCTATCTATCTATCTATCTATCTATCTATCTATCTATCTATCTATCTATCTATCTATCTATCTATCTATCTATCTATCTATCTATCCATCCATCCATCCATCCATCCATCCATCCATCCATCCATCCATCCATCCATCCATCTATCAAACTAGCTAGTTTGAAATCTGCGACCATTTAAACTATAGCTGGCTAGCTATTAAAATGTGATCTATAAAAATATAGCTAGCTAAATTGGCTAGCTAACAAGTGTTATGAGAAGAGTGTCCTTCTGTCAATCAATCAAAATATAGCAAGCTATTAAACGAATATAGCTAGCTAGCTCACTGTTAAAATATGAAATGTGTCCACCTTAGAGTATACGATTTTTTATAGATTTGAGTGCATTTTAACTACTTTTAGTAAATTATGAGTACTTCCTGGTCCTAGTTTTGATTTATAGGTCCTTTATGTCATTTTTATTTTGTGAACCAGCACATAGTCTAACAAATGCAAAAGGGAATCCACAATGTCTCTTTAAGTTTAGTTGAAACATTTGTAAGAAACCCCTTTGGAAATGATTGAAAAATGAGAACAGGTTTTGATGTTTGGATGCTTCTAATTAGAAACCGTATAAATAAGATTCACATGTTTCACTTTTAAAAAAAAAAAAAGACTGTTGACTCTATGTGTTTATGTGACTCTATTGTGGCCCATCCAATATTTGAATTGTTACCACGCGTGCTCTTATTTCTGTAATTGATGTCACACATAATTCCAGTTTCCAAGTCATCATTTTCCTGGACACACGCGCACACACACGCACACACACACACACGCGCGCACACACACACACACACACACACACTAAAGTGGTACGCTTCAGACACATTAGACAGAGGAGGGTGGGGCGCCAGTAAAGATTTCTTAATGGGCTCTTCTCGTCCATCTGCCGTGATGACAAACACGCATCTTGCCCACAGCAAAGGAGCCCTCGGAAAAAAAGGTCCCCCCTAGCGCCTTCGCCAAAAGTGGACTTTGACTTTTTTCTTTTTTTTTCGTTCCCGCTCCACCCACAGGGGAGGAAAAAGCGACTCTCGGGATCTCCGGAAGGAAGGCGCGGATGCCCGATGGCCCCGGGATCGCGCGGGGCCCCCCGGACCCCAGCCACGCCATCGGTCGGGCCCGGGCGCTGACCCGGCGGCGGGGAGGATGCCGTCCCTGCACCACGGAGCCATCTTCGTGGGCGCCTTCCTCATCGTGACGGGCGGCTCCACCGCCTTCCTGGCGTCGTCGCAGAGCCGCCTGCAGCCCTTCTCGCTGTGCTGCGTGGTGCTGGGGGTGGTCATGCTCATCCTGGGCCTCTTCTGGGCCATGAACGGCAAGGGCGCGTCCGAGTACGACCGGCAGGAGTCGGACCCCGA